>NC_072775.1:7384004-7702754 GCF_022539595.1 Amphiprion ocellaris | reverse complement strand
TACTCAAAGATCCCAGCTGCCTTCTGCTCTTTGTTCATCTTTCAAGGGCTCTCAGGCCTCCTCTCGACCCACTAAAGGTTCGCCGCCACCTTGTTCACCCAGACAACCTCCCCAGCCACCCCTCAAAGATCTACAGCCTTCCGTCTCTCCTGACTTCCCTCCCTCTTCCCAAACGCAGCGTCCACTTGCCCTTCAACTATCCGGTTGGAATTCCACATCTTTTCCAAGTACCCTCAACCACCCCTCCCGAGGTGCACACATGGCCTCTCCCAAGTTGGGGCTGTCAGCCACCACCACCACCTCTTCCTCCTCCTCATCTTCCTCTGCCTCCCTATGTCCTCCGCCACACCCTGGAAGCCCCAGTCGTGTTCCAGAGGGCCCCCCAAGTCCCGTTACTCCCACCCCCAGCCCAGGAGTCACATCTGCCTCAGCTGCACCCTCCAGGACCCAGCTGAGCATCGCCCTGATCCTGGAGGAGCTCCGGGTGCTGCAGCAAAGGCAGATCCACCAGATGCAGATAACAGAGGAGATCTGTAGACAGGTGTTACGTCTCGGTGGAGCCTCCTACAGCATAGATGCACCGTCCCAGCATCTCCTGCCTCCCCTGCCTCAGCTCTGCCTGGAGAGTAGTAAAAGAGCATCCAGCCCAGTAACCCAGCCGAGTGCACCTCAGCCTTCCACCTCTGTTGCTCCTCTTCTGGCATGTTTCTCTTCCCTGCTCCCCTCTCAAGCAGTCAATAAACCCTCACAGTCTGGCAGCTCCTTGTCTCAAATCCTCCAGCCTCACAAGCCACAGCTGGAAGGAACAGGAGGGACCGCAGGAGCTCATGGTTATCTGAGAGGGAGTTCTCAATCCTCGGCTCCCTCCACCTCTTCCTCTGCTGCCATCTCCATGGCTTCCTCCACCTATCCGCTAGCCCTATCTTTAGCTCTACCCAATCGCTATCTTCATGAGAAATCTTCAAATACCAGTTCAGTGAGTGGGCACAGTGGCTTGTCTTTCCTTAACTCATCCCTCCCCACATCAGTATCTATTGTCTCAAACTCACCACATGCTCTGCAGTCTGTCTCTGGAGGAGGAGACTCTTCATCTGCATCCAGCTCCAATGCTACTGGCCGTCTCCAGCATGGCTGTCGCTTTTGTGGAAAAATGTTCAGCAGTGATTCTGCTCTGCAGATACATCTCCGCTCTCACACTGGAGAACGACCCTATCAGTGTCCAGTCTGCCTCAGCCGCTTCACCACACGGGGCAACCTCAAAGTGCACTTCCTTCGCCACCGTGAACAAAATCCAGAGCTCTCACTCTCACTTCTGCCACCATCTTTGTTTGGAGTAGCATTAGGAGCCACTGGAGGATCAGATATGGGACAGACAATGAGCAGTGGTAGCAGTACTGGCAGCATGAGTATGATACAGAAGAAGAGAAAAAGCAGGGCCGAGGATGAAACATGTGGAGATAATTTGGAGGCCAGTGGCACGAGCACTGGGCTTTCTCTGGGGGCCTCTGGAGGATCTGCACCATCTACACTACCGTTGCCTCCTAGTGTAGATCTGGCTTTAATTTCCCATTCTCTCCTGCAGCTCAATAGGGCTGCAGCTGTAGCAGCTGCAGCTTCTATTGCATCTGGCTCATCCCACGCATCCTCCTCTTCATCCTCCACCTCTTCTCTGGCTACCTCCCTCCTCTCAAACCCTTCCCTGTCTTCATCTTCCACCATCACTGGGTTGTTTAAAGGTGCCAAGCAGCAGCACTTTGATGAAAACACTCCCCCTCATGCCCCAATGCTTTCTCCTGCAGCTTACTCCCAGCTAGCTCACCTGCCTAAAATTCTTTTCCCATCTGTCTCTACTTCATCCTCTACCCCAGCTGCACATTCATCCCTCTACAACCATCCAGCCTTAGGCTTGCTACGCACTGCGCTACCCTCTACACCAGGCTCCCACCAACTTGCTTCTTCCAGTCATTCCCAACTCTCATTCCCTTTTTCTTCCTTTCCTAAAGTCCCAGTTCCATCCACCACCACCACGTCATCCTCCCTGCCTTCCTCAATAGCTACCCCAACTCCTACATCTGAAACCTCCAAGCTGCAGAGGCTGGTGGAGAAACTAGAGAAGGCCCCTCCCTGCTCCCCCTCTCCATGGACTTCTTCCTCTACTTCCACTTCAGTGCTGGAGAGTTTATCTAGCAGTAACACTACCTCCCTAGCATTGTCTGCCAACAGTTGTTTCACAAATGCCAGCACTTCTACTACATATGTCATGGCATCCCCACAGTCCTCAAGTCTTGTCACCACTTCTGTTTCAAACTTCACCCGTGAGATGGTTGCTGCCCTTGGCATGAGTGCAAATGGAGCAAGTGCCATGGCAGGGGTCATGCTACCATCGCTCAGCATCACAGGTCCAGCTGCTAACCTGACAAACAATCAGTGTGGGGTGTGTCTTCGGGTGCTGAGTTGTCCCAGAGCACTGCGGCTGCACCAGGCCACGCACCTCGGAGAACGTCCTTTTCCATGTAAGATATGTGGACGATCCTTCTCGACAAAAGGCAGCCTGCGGTCACATCTCGCCACTCATCATGCCCGACCACCCAATGCACGTGTCCAAAACTCTTGCCCGCTGTGCCAGCGCAAGTTCACTAATGCCCTGGTGCTTCAGCACCACATCCGAATGCACCTTGGTGGACAGTTGCCCCCAGATGGCTCAGAGGGTTCTGCACATGAGATGCCAACTGAATCTGATGCCAAACCTTTGCTACAATCTCAGTCTCAGTCCACTGACCCAAACACTGTGTCTAGTAAAACGCCTCCTCTAGCCGGCCACACTAAGAGTCCAGCGCCAAGCTCACAGTTTCAGTCTCCAGCAGTTGGGTCCATCCATGTCTCTGGCAGTATGAAATCAGCTGATTTCACTAAAAATCTCAACAAGTCTCCATCCTGCAGCCCAGACCACATACCCCCCTCTGACCTTAGCCCTGACCCCTTCATGAATCCCACCACACAAACTCCACCACCAGGCAGTGCAGACCCCCCTGTCCTTTGTGTCAGTGTCCCCTTACCTGTCTCCCAGCAGACAGATCAAGCTTCCCCAACTGCTGAAGACAACCAAGTTCAACAACAAGCCCCTGCTGATGTCCATCTTCCTACATCTACCCCTTCACCACTTCCCTCCAGTGTTACCAAAGCCACAGTTTCGCCTACTTCTCTGGTAGGGGACTGTGGTGAGGGTGAAGCATCTACCTCCTCTGATGCCTTCCTTGGCTCTAAATCAAACCTGGAGGAATCACAAGGCACACCTGCTCTCGGTGCTCCCTTTGCTTACACCTGTCCCACCCCAAGTCAAGATGTTTCTGATGCTAATGCTACGGCAACCTTGGAATCAGACTCAATCTCCGCAAGGCCTCAGTCACCAGAACCTGTGGAAGAAGACAAAGCTCAGTCTCCTCCACCTGCATCACCAAAGCAAGACCAAGCAACTGTGCCTGACGAGGACCCCAAAATGACGGCAACTTTGGAAACTACAGACACTACAGGTGCTGAAGTGAGTGGTGGACCACAGAGAGGAGCCGGTTTTGTAAGGGAGACACGTCAGAGCTTCAATTTTGGTTCTTATGGGCGAGAGGATCGGGGGGAAGGCGTTAAGATCAGTGGGTTGGCTCCAAGTGAAGCACTGGATGCTTCCGTTCCCATCAGCCTCGCTCCAACGCTCCCATCTCCGATGTCTCGTCCCGAGAAGAAAACCTACTGCTGTGCTGAGTGTGGAAAAGAGTATGCAAGTCGCAGCGGACTGAAGGTTAGTTAGAAATTATGTGCCATAAAATTCATTTCTGTCGAAGGTGTATTAGGGTTTGTTGGCAGAGTAATTGTAGAGGTTTTTTTTCAAGAGGTGAAAACTGTTTTTCAGCTTCAACAGAACTGTATATGATAGAAATGGAAATAGCAATGCAGGACAAAAACTTTAATGCTTGGTTGAAATTTTAGTCAAAGGGCATTTTAAAGAAAAATAATGCGTGCTTAAGTCATGTTAAACTAAACTAGGCATGGATTTTACTCTACACTGCATTGTATTGGACATTTTTAGTCTTCTTTAATTTCTATTATTTTCCAGGGGCACATGAAACACCATGGTGTGGTAACCAAAACATCACGCCCACCAGCCCGGAGTAGCCGTTCTTCCGCTGACCAGCTTCCCTCTTCTACATCCATGACTTCCTTAAACATTCCAGCCACCAGGAGCTCAGCGGGCTTCTGGAACCAGTACCAAGCCTTCCTCAACACCAGTACTGAGCCAACCGATGACCCGACCACCGCAGGCCGAGGAGAAAATGAGTCGGCAAAATCACCCGGTCAATCGCAGGTGGATCCGAGGGCCTCTGAGGAAGCCGAGGACGAGTGCGATGAAGGGTCATAACTAGAGTCCGCCTGATTGGCTGGAAAAATGTTCTGGTGTTTTCAATCATTGCTTACCTGTTGGTGAAACTGTATGGACATTTACATAGTACTGCTTCCTTAACACATTTCAGGTAGCCTGTCAGTTTGATAGTCAGAGTAATATGTCTGTATGTAAAAGTTGTGAGTCAATCAGCTTGGTCCTGTTGTGTTAAAAAAGAGACAACTATTGTACAAATAAATATAAAAGATATTCAAGGAGTTACAATATGAGTGACACTATCTTTAACTGGCTGAAGTTCTAAACAGACTGAAGCACATTCGAATAGAAAAAAAAAATCTATGTTTGGATATGAGGAAAAAAAGTATCCCTGTTGTATCAGTGTTTCATAGCAGACCAGGGTCAAATAATTCATAGTGTTAGTTTTAACTCACCAACTAGCCCAGATGGGTACGGTTTATCATTTTGAACAAAGCTGACGTGATCAGGATCAGTCACCAGAAAGTACAATAAAAGAACTAGCTTAAATACTTGTATGTCATTTTGTAAACATTTTATGACTGTTGTGCCATGTACCAAATCTCATCCAACTGGCACCAAAGGAGACTCAAGCTAACCAAAAGAAATTATTTGGCAAATGCTACAACCTAGAACACTCTTTCTAATGATATGAAAGAGAAAATCGGGTGAGTGTGACTAAATTTTGCATTGTAAGCGCAAACAAGGCCAACCATATGAATGTGTTATGAGGAGGGATGGTTAAGTCTCTTGTCCTCATCCTGTGGTTCTGAAAACTACTCACTCATGTCATTGTGGTTTCTATTTTAATATTGTCCTGTCAAACCAGAAGCACACTTGCAGTGTTTGTGAGCCCAGCGAGGACATGATCTTTTGTGTGATGTTTGCCCTTCAGCTTTGTGAATATTATGACTGTTGTTTGGTCCAAAAGTAATATCTGTACCACATTTTCAGTTACTAAAGTTACTAAAACTTTAAGTTTCTATCTATATATCAGAAGTCTATGTCTGTTTGTTGTAAGCTGTACTTTCAATATATCCACATTAAAAACCAGTTTGGGAAGAAATTCTTGCTCATTCTTGTTAGAGATAGCTTTCCACTACAAACAATGAAACTGGTGGATGTAAACAAAAACAAATCATACGTAAAAACTACATGCTATGACCTAAATTTAACACTAGATTGTTGGAAGTATGATCATATTTATTTGTGGTTTAAGGTACAGCCATTAATTTTGAAGGTTAATAGATATATTTTTACATTAAAACGGTTAAATGTATCATTTTTTATGTGAAGTTTAACGCACAAGCTAATGATCTAAAAATAATAGTTTTCTCATAAATAACAGTAGAATCTTTAAATCACTAACTGAATTACTAGCTTTGCAAAAGAATTTTTAATTTTTTTAAAAAATGAGATGTTTTTTAAAAGTGAAATTACATCATAAAACCCAACTAATAATGATAATTTTGTGCAGTATTACATCTGATTAGTTGTCCTGTAGCAATATTCCACCATGTTTATTGGGTTCATTGCTTTTACAAATGTAAATATCTGTCATTAAACATGAGAAAGCCAAGAAAAACGCATGATCTGATTTAAAAATGAAACTACAAGCTGTGTTTTAATCATGGAAAAGGACTGCATTCTTATGAGATGATTATTTTACAGTATTTTTTGGCACCTCCGCTGCTGTAATATGACAATTTTTTTGCAGTTTTTATTTTTCGAATTGTAGCTGTTTTTGAGCCAAACTGTCAAGATCCATCACATGCAGATGTCGCTGATCCCTGCTTCCTGTCAAGACAATCAAAGCTCCCCTCTCAGGTGTCATATAAACCGAGAGGACAATGGGAGAGCCGTGGAGGAGGCCAGCTGTCTTTTCTTTGCAGTTTGTGTGCACATAATGAGGTATATTAGGTATTAATGATAATAATAATAATGATAATATATAAACCCAGAAAAAAAACAAAAAAGAATGTATATATATATATATATATATATATATATATATATATATATATATATATATATATATATATATATATATAAAAGAGAAAAGCATGCAGTACAAACCAATGCAAAGCCAATAAGGCATATCTATATAAGGCTGTTTGAATGTATGTGCAATGTGTACATTAGAGGGCGCAATCCTCCCTTTTGAAGCACAGTTTGATGTTGCATATAGTATTTGTGCATCACTCATTAGGGGTCTGTGAGACAGAAAAACAATCTGTGGAAAAGACACTGCAATAAACTGAAATTACTTTATCACATATACACCATAAACAGTTGAACTTTTTTGGAAATAATACTTAATATCTGGCTGTTGTCTTGCGATTGAGGTGGAGCTTTAGTGGTTTTTTGTTTTGGTTGGTTGAAAAAACGACTCAACTGTTAGGAAACTGAAGCTTTATTCTATGCCATCAGATGTCTGTGTTGATAAACCGCCTAAAAATGACAAAATCTTCAGTTCAAACTATTACTTTACTGCGCTCCAAACTATCTGCGCTGCGTAATTTGTTAACGAATTTGCCCTTCTCGTTGTGTTATTCGCTTTCTGCTCAGTAATAACAGCTTCGTGCATTTTAACGAGCTCTAAAGCATTTAATCACTGCCCAAGGGGGCCGGAGCCAGAGCAAACCTGTGCCAAGTCCAATGCCAGGGTCACCAAGTTGATTCCAGCCCTCCACGGCGGAGAGGCGGGCTGACGCTGGAGGGGGATGGTTTACAACCCTCTACTTTCCAGCTGAAGGTCTCCGGGGAGAATCATACTACCACGTCTGCAGAGGGGAGAGAGAGAAAGAGAGGGAGGAAGAAAGAGGAGAGGGGATCAAAATAAGCCGACTGGAGGATAGGGAAGAGGAGGACAGAAGGAGTTTCATGAAAACAAAGTCGGTTGCAACATCTGGAGCAAAGCGCAAAGCAGAATTCGGACATAAAATACGCACAGCTTGCAGCTCCACAGTCCCCCTTTTTCAGCAGACTTCCTGCTTCCAGAAACGTCCGATAAATCTGGCGACTATTCACCAAAAAACTGCGATAAGAATGCACAAAGCGGGACAAGTACTTTTAATAGTTTAACTGACTCCACTAACAAGTTCCACATTTGCTTTTCTTGATTTCTACTTTTGCGCAAAGTTTGATTTCCCCCCGAAAATTCGCGCACGGGATAACTTTTTTCACGCATGATGTTTTGACAAAAAGCAAAGAGGAGATTGTGCGAGCTGCTACAGGGACATCTGCCTGTTGTTTTTTTTTAAACCCAACTTTTTTATTTTATTTTTGAGAGTCGGGTGATGGCACCAGAGCTGAAATCTCTTGTCCGGCTGCTGCTGCTGGCGGTGGTTTGGGAGCTGAGCGCACAGGGGGCCACGGAGCGACAGATGAACCCAGAGGTGAGGAAAACTTACAGAAAGCCAGACAAATAAATCCAAGATAGCTGGATAATGCGAGGTCAACAAGTCCACATGAGATGGATAAAGCCAGATAAATAAAGGCGCATTAGATTGTTCAAAACAGGTCAAATAATCAGCTGGATAAATAAATCTAGACTTGACCAAGTTATCCAGAATAAACAAGGAAAGCTAGATAACTTGCTGTTTACGTTTTCTACATGAAATTATCCAAATATGTGACAGCATACACTGTGATTTTATGGCTGTGCTCCTAATTAGAATCATGATTATCCTGCTTTCATGGCTGCCATAATGTCTTTGTTATAACTCTCCATCCTGATGGATAATAATTTCTGCATTTCCTGGCGCAGGGACATATGGGAAGGGCTTTGACCCTGGGTTAGAGGAAGCAGACCATAATGATGATAGTGCTCATGAAAACACTGAGAAATGCTGAGAGGGGCAAAAGCAGGGGAGCAGGAGAAAAAAAAATGCATTAGCTTGTATTGTGGTCGGGGCAGAGAGGCAATTTCTGTGGGAATGGATGGAGGGATTGAGAGTTGTGGGTGCAGTTATATATTCAGAGGGATGGTGAGGAGGGGGGGAGAGGATGTAATTGTTGACATCTGTCCTGAGTTATGTATCAATGCAGCGGACGAAGGGAAGGTGGGTTTTACAATCTGAGAGGTTCTGCAGCATCTCGCTCCGCTGTGGAAAAACACCAATCTTCCAGTAGATCTTCCAAAAGTACCAGCTTGAGGGGAAGATTCAGTAGCAATGCTTTTGATTTTTACTACTTTCTGTGATCTGATCCCTTCAGTGACATCTGTACTGATCTGTTTCTGTCAGCAGCGACAGGATCTTCTGCTAAAGGTGCAGGATGTGACTCTGTTTTGATAATCCTACACACCTGCTTCCTTTAGTAGTATCAGGAAATACTGAGTGTGTGTGTGTGTGTGTGTGTGTGTGTGTGTGTGTGTGTGTGTGTGTGTGTGTGTGTGTGTGTGTGTGTGTGCAGGGTTTGTCGAATGCATGTACACATACCATCAAAGAAATACAAATTTTAATAGGTCATCCCGTGGCGCCGATCGTCTGTCCTGATTGCTGTATCCTGCCTATGGAATTATAACTCCAGCTGTGCTAGTGGAAGAAAGTGGAGTTGAGTTACTCCACTGACCTACATTAGACTGGATACTTTGAAGCACAATCCGCAAAATGTAAACAGGGTGTCGCCTCTGACCATAATTCAGAAAATTTTCAAATGTCATGACACAAACCAACACTTGACAATGAAAAATCTAACTTATCAGTATTTGAAGATGCTGTTTCCATCAGTAATCCTTGGAAAAACAGGCTAGCGGCTAAATTTGTAGCTTCTTTCAATGCAAATTTCAAGGAATCAGTCACTGCACACTTTCACAATCAACAGACTTAAAGTTCATCATTGGATGATGATGCAGAGTATTTCCTGATACAACAGGATTTTTAATCTACTGGTACGACATAATGGCGGCAAAGTCCAACCCAAGAAGAAATCTTGTAGTTTAAATAACAAAAATAACAGCTTAATCAGAAACGGTAGAAAGGAGAGACTTAGAATCCTAAATAGAATTTCGTAGCCAAGCTTTATAATAACCAAACATCCAGCCAATCACATTATCGCACTAATGTAAGCACTGGATCGTGAAACTGTGCACACGTGTTGTAGATCTACACCCTATAAGGCAAAGTCACCAAACTGTTAAGCTTTTTAAACTCTTTTTCAGCAGTTCTGACTTGTGATTCTGCAATTTTTATGTCCTGAAGACCATTGAAATGACAGTTAGGGCTTTCTTTCCATTCACTTAGATAGGAGCATGGTCATATTTAGCCAACATAACTATGTGGGGATGTTACAAAGATGGCTGCCAAGTGGCGAGACTTGCATACAAGCACTTTGGTTTTGCGTAAAATTCCTGATCCCCCTTTATCACTGTTCAACAAATGGCCAGACCAATTCCAAATATGAACAACTGTAAGCAATGCTACAGGACTTCTAGGTTTTATTGGGAGATATAAACTAGATGAGACTGAATGTGGGCAGAAACAGCAACTAAAACCAACTATGTTTTGATTTGCAAGTAGTTTGAGTCACAAAAAAAGTTTTTTAGTTTGGGTTGAACTTTATCATGACTATCAACAAGAATGTCAACAACACGTCTAATGTTCACATAAGACAAATATTCTGCCAGAAAAAGTACTGCTCGAAAATTTTACGTAGAAAGATGACCAAGATTCTTGTGGGTTTTTTAAAAACTTTTGTGGCCTCTGATCCCACACGTTGCCTGCACAAACCACAAATCAGGAGCATCAGTGCACAATTCTGCTGCTCAGTAGGATGTTTGCGCTTTAATTAAGAATAAACCTAACTAGGCTGTTTGTTGTTCAGTGGGCCTGTTCTGGCGAGATAAACAGCTGGAGGCTACGTGGACACACATAAGTCATTTCCTTTGGTTTGTGGCGGAGACAGGACGTGGGCAGCCTCACCTCTAAAACACCCCGGTGTGTCAGCAACCACCTGGATGTAGCACACACACAGATCTTCCATATGGGCACAGATTGGTCCCTCTGCATACGTACAAAGACATTCCTGCAAGCTGAGATCGTTCGCTACCAAGGAAGATATATGCTCGTGAAATGAGATGATGAAAGTGACGCGGCGAGGACAGTGTGGAGGCTGTTGCAGACCAGAAAGGGAGGCATTGTGGTGGTGGGAGTGATGCAATCTGGGAAAAAAGAAGGAAAATGAAGCAATTATCCTACTCAATGGGACAGGATGTAAATCACTGCTGTCGTGCAGACATCCTGTATCAATACACTGCCTGTCCAATTTCTGCTGCCCTCGAAGAGAAAAAGCAGTGACTTAACCCTCGTGTCGTCCTGCGAGTCAAAAGTGACCCGTTTTAAAGTTTGAAAATGTGGGAAAAAAATATATTTTCACAGTGAAACTTCTGATGTACACATTTTCAACATTTTTGGGAAATCTTTGCACATTTTTTGGTGGAAAAAAACAAATGTTAAAAATGTTTCTTAAGAAAGTTCAACAAAAAAAAAAATCAACCAAAATCCAGCGAATTTCGCAGGATTTTGGTTGATTTTTTTTTTGTGAATGTTCCTAAAGAAAATATTAGAAGTTTTATTGATATATATGTAATCATTTTAGATATTTTTAGGATTTTTTTTTGAAAGATTTTTATTCATTTCTTGAAAATATTTACAAGAATTTTCTTGCCAAATTTGGGGGATTTTTTTTTTTTTTAAATTAAACTTTCAAGGGAAACTTATAAGGAATTATTGGAATTTTCTTCCTGAAGGTTTTGCAAATTTTCAGAAATTTGGGGAATTTTGCTGAATTTTTGGATTTTTTTCAGACAAGGAAACAATATTTTTTGGTGCCTGTAAATGAGGACAACAGGAGGGTTAATATTAGTCAGATTGGTTAAACTAGTAACTTTGGAGTAGTTACTAGAGTAACTTAGAGGAAGGAAGGAGTGAAGAGCGTGCAGTTTTCAGCCAAAGCTTTTGTTAGGCTCATCAGTGGGTGGCCTGAGACAGCTTCCCTGAAGAAAGATAGAAGGTGTTGAAGGAATTAAGGAAATACTCAAAGTCATTACCTCATTTCCGGTTCTTAAAAGAAGCCAGCAATGAGCCAAATTTCGAAAACGGCTTTTCTTTTCTTTTTTTTGACGAAATCCAGCCATTGAGAATATTTTGGGAATAACTTCTTCCTCAAATGACACTGGCAGAAATGTGTGTTTTTCCACTCTTGTGTCACCGGGTCTTACTGCTGTTGGCTGAATAAGGGTTGTTTTAATAGACAGCATCTGGGGGATTACACACACTGAGAGAGGTTTCTACATGTGTGCAGAGGAGCTCCCGGCCAGAGGGGTCGGAGAGGTCGTAAATGCCTTCCTCGAGGAACAGCGTAAGCGTTGGGCAAACTTTCATGCAGTGAGAAAGAATTCAAAAAGTCGGTGAAGGTGTTGCAGTGGATATGCCTCTGTGCACAAAAACTCGCTGACACACAGTCACACGGTAACAGCCAGTAATGAACTGTTGCAAGCGAAGTGGATTTCACATGTTTATGACATCTGACATAATACTGCAGGAGAGAGTGGACGTGTAATGAGGAGCTGTGTGTGTGCCGTATACCCAGCATGCCTCAGCTGGACTCCCATCGCTGTTGACCAGAGTTTCTTTCCATTGGCCTTCACCAAACGGAACAACTGACTCGCTATCCCTTCTTCTCCTTTTCTCATCCTATGCAAAACGAGCGCTCTGCCTGGCGACACCCATAGCAACCATTGTTTAATTCTTGTAGATCTTCCATTAAACCATAAACCCACATCATTGCATGTGAGCGAGCGTTACTGTAAAAATCCCCAGATCTGGCTTTGAGGTGCTTTCGCTCTGTGCGTCTCCAAGTTTTTGTGTTGTTAAATATTAAGGGATCATGAGTGACTGCAGCAATAAAACGCCTCCATCCATCAATTTTAAGCGCCAACCGAGGGTGCTGGAACCAAAGGGGAAATTTTTACAGTTTCTAGGAGATACGTGGAAACATTAAGAGTGCTCAAGTAATTCAAAATGATGTGAGTTTATGGTTTAATGGAAGATCCACAAGAATTAAAAGTTCTGAATTAAAAGTGCATCCTGATTGCAAACTAGTTATAGCACCTCAAAGGTTTTCACTGCATGAAAGAAAGACATTTAAAGACCCTCTCTGGTGAGTTTTTAACTTGTTAACATGCCAATATGGTGGTTTGATGTGTCCTTTACGTTGCAGCCAGTTGGGAGTAGTGGGTTGAGAGAAAGACAAGAAGTCCGTAGTTCTGCACATTCAACAGGAAGTTGTAGAAACTTATAAATATGTACCTTTGACACCAAAAGAATACATTTTTAGGGGTAAAATCAACAACTACAGACTTTAAACAGTAATACCTGGGTCAACTGCTAATCTAAGTAAATGATAAATGGTGAAAGTAGCTGGCTTAAAGTCAATGATAAATAATTACGATATTGGGTCATTAGTGAAGGAGTGAGTCTGACATGGCTGTGTGAGTAACAGAACATGCTGGGAACCACTGCTCGACTTCAAAAGGCTGTTTTAGTTTGGACTGTCATCTCCTGTTCTACTGTAAACAGTGACCACTTCCTCCTGCTGCTGCTTTAGTCGCCCTGCCCGTTACTGTAGTCAAAAATAGTCGGTGAATAAGACTTTGTCAAGTCACCTGAGGGACCCATGAATGAGGTGTGGAAGCCTTAAAGCTAAAACAAGTGTTCAGTGTAATTCAACAGCAGTCTTTTGACTGAGCTTAGGGCAAAATGCAGGATTTTCTCAGAAAGAACACAGCGAGTGTGTAAAGGAGAAGAATAAGGTTTCAATCCCAGTCAAATGAGGCCTTCGAAACGCTTGAATTTACAGTAAACGAGCCAGTTCTACAGTGTGTGTTTGACTTCAGGAGAGGCGAAAGGTAGATTTGTTGATTAGAACAAACTGCAGGAGTCTCAACGTGACTCTTAATTACAACCTCCAGATCCAACGGAGCTTCATCTTCCCCTCCTTGTGCTCCTCTTTTTCCCTGCTTATGGTGTAACAGTGGCAAACAGTGAGTCTTTATGTGTCCACTGGAGCTACATGGGTGAGTCAGAACCAGAAAGAGCTCATTCAGGGGTGAAGTCTAAACACTGGGACCTCCATGTCTCCATCGGACAGACATAGAGGGACAGATTAAACCTTCAGGGGCCTCCAAAGCTCCAGCTCAGACTCAGCCAAACTGGATGAGCATCAGTCCTTTGATACAACTAGAATAAAACATATAGACCCAAAGCACAGAAACAATTATGTCAGCACATTCACTTGCTGTACGTTTTCTGTAGAAAATGCTGAAACAAGGCAGAAAGAAATAGTTTTGCCCTCATCGTATTTACCAACTATTAGCAGCAGATACGCATTACAGCAATAATTGAGCGGCTCAGGGTGTGGTTATTCATGAGTATTTACCCTCCAGCCTCTGGGTTTTCCATAAGAGAGGGATAAAGAGAGAGGAGAAGGGGTGGAGTGAAGAGGCGAAGACAGAGACATGAACATGGGGGGAAGAGTTTGACTTTGAGGTTTGGATGCGACTAGGAAGAAATTCCCAGTTAAATTACTGACTGACGCTGCTGCTTGAAATCGGCTGAGGTTGCCCAAGGCCTGAGTCTCACCCTGGGACACTCCCTGTCTTTTTCTCTTCTCTCCTTCCATCCCTTTCTCCACACACACACACACACACACACACACACACACACACACACACACACACACACACACACACACACACACACACACACACACACACACACACACACACACACACACACACACACACACACACACACACACACACACACACACACACACCTACTCTGTCCATACTTTTGAATCCAAACCAACCAAAACAAATAACAGATCACATTAAGTTGTGTCAAATCAAGCCCCATCATGCAAGGACAAATCCCACACAGACAGCTAGGCTTTATCAGTCAAGCTCCCTTTATATTCCAAACCATGAAACACATCCTGAAAGTGCATGACAAGCTCACAAAGTCACTGTGTACACCAGAATATCAAAGTGGTCTCAGTTTACACTGTGCTTACAATAGCCTCAGTGTTATTTTTTCAGCTCTGCTTCGAGAGGGAAAGAGTTTGGGAGAAGCTGTGTGGGAGAGGTGCAGAGCGAAGCTGCTGGCACTGGTTCATATGTCAAACCAGCACCGCAGTAAAATGGGTTTCCAGGGGAAAGTAAGGTCAAGCTGAGCAGACACCGAGGGATCCAGAGCTTGGCCTTCATGACCATCACTGTCTGCTCCAAATGTTTTAAAAAACACTTTAATATAGTCATTTAGTTTTGACTGAACTGGCACACAAGCAGCTACAGAATAACTTCAACGCTGAAACTCAAATTAATCTTTAACTCTTGGAGGGGGATTTCCTCGTTCAGTTTCTGTTGAAACCTAAACTATCCTTATTTGAGGCAGTGTTCTTTCAAGCCAACCTTAGTTTTAATCAGATCTAGTCCACATACTCAGCAGAGTGTCCGTTGTTGATGGTTGAATTACTTTCGTGTTTAGTCATTAAATGGAGACATGCCAGGTGCTTGAAACTGATGTTTTCCCTGCTGGCTACGAAATACCAAAACACAGAGAGAAGTCATTTGAGGGATTATTTTCGCTGTCCTGAACTTTTTGTCCTTCATACCAAACACTTACTTTGACCTGGTTCAAAAACAAGCATCAGGTGCTATATAAGAAGTGTTTTGTGTGTCTTTACTTGGCTTCATTTTGGTATATGTGTCATCAGTCTAATTTTTTGCTTTCATCTACAGTCATGGCTGCAACAGTACGGTTACCTGCCTCCAGGAGACTTGAGGACTCACGCCCTCCGTTCCCCTCACTCCGTCTCCTCAGCCATCGCCGCCATGCAGAGGTTCTACGGCCTCACCATCACTGGCGCCTTCGACGACAACACCATTGAGTGAGTACCATCAAACAGCTTTATTCTATGTGCAGCGGTGCTCAAACACGTGAAAGGCTCAGTTTGTTATGTTGTTGTGAGCTTAATGTTCGTTTTGTCTGGCAGGGCTATGAAGCGACCTCGCTGTGGCGTTCCTGATAAGTTTGGAGCTGAACTCAAGAGCAACCTGAGGAGGAAGCGGTACGCCATCCAGGGCCTGAAATGGAACAAGAAAGAAATCACTTTCTCGTAAGTCAGCAAAGCTTGGACAACTTCAGTTTATCTTTGTATCCAGTAGACTCGTTTGAGAAAACTTGAACTGATGAGACAATTACTGAGCAATCCGAAATCCCTGTCTTACCTCTTCTTTCCTCTCCCTCTCACACCCACAATTACACACTGTTTAGTATACAGAACTACACCCCAAAGGTGGGTGAGTATGAGACCCATGAAGCCATCAGGAAGGCCTTCAAGGTGTGGGAGAGTGTCACCCCGCTTCGTTTCCGGGAAATTCCCTACAGCTACATCCGCGACAAGGTGGAAGAGTTTGCCGACATCATGCTCTTCTTCGCAGAGGGTTTCCACGGTGACAGCAGCCCTTTCGATGGTGAGGGGGGATTCCTGGCACACGCCTACTTTCCTGGTAATGGCATCGGTGGAGACACCCACTTTGATGCAGCCGAGCCGTGGACGATTGGAAACCAGGATCTGTTAGGTGAGGCTCTATGTTGAAATGGATATTTGGACAGATACGTTTTTTTTCTTCAGCAAATCCCTGAAAAAATGATGACACAAGAGAGCTTAAAGGTTGGCAGTTGCTGTGCATGTTTTTAGTGAGGAGTTGCTGCAACAGGCCCAGTCTTGTGTCAGGACATTTGAGGCAGTGAACGCCTGGTTGGAAGAATTTTTGTTCGAGCAGCTCACTTAAAAATTTGCAGTGTCAGCCCTTTGAGTCAAAACACATTATCACGACTTGCAGATGATTTTATTTTTGATCAGGTAAATGTGTGCTCTTGAGTCACTTTAAAATGAGGAAACAGCAGAATTTCCTCTTTTTTCTCTACAAATCTTTCTCTCATGCAGATAAAATGAAGGTCTAACACTTTACTCTCAATTTTTAAAAAGTCTTTAAATAGTGTTTTGGTGTTGGTGCTGTTTCAGGTAATGATGTTTTCCTTGTTGCGGTGCATGAACTGGGTCATGCTTTGGGTCTTGAGCACTCCAATGATCCCTCAGCCATCATGGCTCCTTTCTACCAGTGGATGGACACAGAGAACTTCCAGCTTCCTGACGACGACCGCAGAGGCATACAGCAACTTTATGGTGAGTCGTTACTGAAACCACTACTAAAGACTCTCTTTTCTGGTTACATTTTTCACTATTAAGTTTGGAGCAAAATGAGCGTCACTGATGCGCTGCCACAGACTCTGCAAAATGTTGCATCTCCAAGCAACAGCTTTCTGGTGATAGATAAAACAGTTTGCTCCAAACAGTTGCTATGGCTGTTTAATTGGCTACTGTGTGATTCTCGGTAAAGTTTTGTCTAAGTAGAGATATAGTAGGATGTAATAGTATGTGTCCGCAGGATCCATCATTTCCATAGTCTCTATTAGTTGTCAAGCAGCAAGCAATGCATTCTGGGTGTGCTGTGTTATACTTTGACAAACAGAGCGACGCATTGGCTACACCTCATTTGCAAGAAGTTGAGGTCAAGGCTAACTTACGACTTCTGGAAAATTCCAAAAAACTTTTTAACCATCAGCAAAGACTACCAACTACCAAAATGAAGACAGATTCAGCAAATGCATTGCTTGTTTATTGGCCTCAAACAGTAGACAAGGTTTCCAAATGAGTCACCATGTTGGTCCTGTTCCAAATCTGGAAGCAGACAGCCAATGAGAGAAGCTGTCATCAAATCAGGTGTAGCCAAGGTTTGCTGTAGGAGGGTGTAGCCTGTATTTGTTTCTTGATTGAGAACATCCAATCATTTGGTGACATTGCCTACTTGTGCAGCCATTAAATGTCTAATTCTGCGAAGCATGATGACCCTTTGTGTGAAGAAACACCCCTGTTGTCACGTACCATTAAAGGTTGGTTTTCTAAAGAATTGTCATATGTCCTTGTCCACACAGGGTCTGGATCAGGCCCTCAGCCCCCTCCTGTAACACCACGTACGCCTTACCGCAGCCCCCAACCCACATACGCACCAGACAAGCCTCGCTTTGGCCCCAACATCTGTGATGGACACTTTGACACCATTGCCATCCTCAGAGGAGAAATGTTTGTGTTCAAGGTATGCCCATCTAAGAAGGCCAGAGTTTTGACCAGATTTTGTTTCGGAAGCTGTTAGTGAATCTGTTTTTGTTTTTCCCCTTTCAGGACAAGTGGTTCTGGCGAGTACGTAACAACCATGTGCTGGATGGATACCCCATGCCAATTGGTCACTTCTGGAGGGGATTGCCCACTCATATTAATGCTGCTTTTGAAAGGGAAGATGGGAAATTTGCTTTCTTTAAAGGTAAGTCTGATTTACCTCCACGATTAAACAATTAACAGCTTACATGTATAACATATCTCGTCTCTATTTGCCGCTATCTCCCTGCAGGGGACAGGTATTGGGTGTTCAGTGAATCTATTCTGGACCATGGATACCCTAAGAGTCTTAAAGAAATGGGCACTGGGCTTCCCAAAGATCGGATAGACGCTGCTCTTTTCTATACTCCCACTGGACAGACATTTTACTTCAGAGCAAACAAGTGAGTCAGCATCCTTGTGTATGTGTGCCACAATAAAACTGTGCTGAAGTTCATAAAATAACGATGCCAAGGAAAATCCTACTCCGTCACGACCACCAAAAGATATGTTTACATCTTGACCATGTAAAGTTAAACATGAATTACAGAACTGCTACTCATTTGAGCATGAAAATAAACCTTGAGGCAACTTTAATGCTTGCAGTTAGTATAAAAAAGGGGATAAACCATGACAGTCTGTCATTATAAAGTACAAACACCTACATTATTGCACGTACCTCAGTTTTTGGTCTGAGTCTGTCCTTTTGAAGAGTTCATGCTGCTCCGTCTGACATATTTCTGCAGACACAATGCTGATGTTGTGGTCTGCTCGATGATTTAACTCGCTTTAACTCACTAGAAACAAACTCGCTGGATCAGAGCAGCTTTTAGGTTTCAGGGGTCAAAAGCAAGTCAGGGACAAAGTAATTCAAGAAAGGTTCAACTCAAGTATAAATCTGTCAAAACAGTTTTCTGGCCAAATGTGAAGCCAAGTCTAGGCTGAAGTGTTTTAGAGAAAGTCCAGGTCATTTGTTGAGTCATTATAGACAAATCCAAGTTGAGTTTAAAGTCAGGTATTTAGTCTTATGAGAAAGGTCTAAGTCAGGTCTGAAATTTAGGTTCAAGTCCTGTTGGTCTGTTTCAATTCAAGTCTGCGAAATCTCAAGTCAAGCCCCAAATTCAAGGCCAAAATTTGACCACATTTGTGACAAGTCCAAGTCAAGTCTTCCAGAATCAGGTCAAGTTGAAACCAAGTGCAAAGTCTGTCAAACCAAGTCTCGAAAAAAATCTTATATCTGTTTGGTCAAATTCAAATTGACACTGAAGTCATTCAATACAAGCAACTACCAATTTACTATATTTAGTCTTTCAGGTGTAGTTAAGATCAAGTCTTCGTCCTTGTCTCGTTGCAAATTTATGACATTACAAAATAAGTCAAGTACTTTAGGCCAAAGAAAACCCAAGTTTTAAGACATTTATAAGAAGCCCAAATGCAAACAAAGTCTCTAGAGTGTCAAAAAAATGTCTCATATGAGTCCTAAATCCTTGTGGACAAGTCTAGCCTCAAGTTATTAAAGACAAATCCAATCCAAATATGTTTAGTCTTAGTCTGGGTAAAGTTTCAAAGGCTAGTTAGTTGTTTAGTCTTTTAGGATAAGTCGAGTTTAAAGTCATGCAAGACAAATTCAAGTCATCTCTCAAGTCTGTCAAAACATGTCTCAGGTCTCAATTTAGTCAAAATAAGTTCCAAGCTTTCAGGTAACCATTAACTCATCACCACTACTGTTTTCTTAACCTTTCTCCTATCCTTTTTTTGTTCAGGTATTACCGTTTCAATGAAGAATCCCAATCAGTTGACGATGGCTATCCGAAATCTGTTAGTATGTGGCAAGGCGTTCCTGACAACATCAAGGCAGTCTTTATGAGTAAAGACCAAGGTAAGGGTGTTGTAAAGTACATGACCTAGATTATTTCAGTACATGTTAGTGTGGGCTGATGTTACGAATAGTGTTTTTCATGCGTCTTTCCTCAACCCCTCAGCATACACCTACTTCTACAAAGCCAACAAGTACTGGAAATTCAACAACCAGGTGATGCGCGTGGAGCCCGGCTACCCAAAATCAGCCCTTCGTGACTGGATGGGCTGCCCCAATGAAGACCCGAAGACGGACGGCGGTCGAGGTGGAGGACACGACAAGGACAAGGAGAGGGACAAGGAGAGGGAGAGGGAGCGGGAGAAGGAGAGGGACAGAGAGGACAAGGACAGAACTAGAGACAAAGACAAGGGGAGAGAGAGGGACGAGGACCGAGACAGGGAAGATAGAGACAGAGTGATTGAGGAGGACATCGATGTGACCATTATTAAGACAGGTGAAGGCAGTGGAGCGGCGGCGGTGGTCGTGCCGCTCTTCCTGTTAGTGTGTGTGATCGCGGTGCTGGCAGCCCTGGTGTTTTTCCGTCGCTACGGTACCCCACGCCGACTCCTCTACTGCCAACGATCTCTACTGGACAAGGTGTAGACGGAGGAGGAGGAGGGGAGGTAGAGAGGAAGATGGGGAGCGAAAGAAAAGAAAAATTGGGAGTAAATGTGTAACGCAGGTAACAGAGCAGGAGGTGAAACAGGAGAAAGAGCGGAAGGAAAAGTGCCAGACTTGCATTTTAAAATATTCTTACCACTGCCAGATTCCTTTTACTCTTTATCTCTGAACCACTCAGTCCTTCCATGTTTTCTTTCTTTCCTCTCCATTCTGTCTCAGCCTCTCTTCTCGTGGTTACTGACGCCAGCTCATTGCTGTTTGTTTTAGCCTTTTTCAATGTCATATTTTTAGTTTATGTCAGTTCAGTTTGTGTCCTCGGAATTTCCACTTTGAACCTGCATCTTTACGACGCCCGTTTCAGCGTGTTTCTTTGCAAAAGCAAACAGCGTCTTTGATTGTTCATTTCCCCCCCAACCCCCGACACATTAACATGCACACACTCCGATAAAAACACACACACATATGGAAACCACAGTGGCACAGTCATTGTGTTTCCTAATCTTCCAGTAAAACGACATGTCAGAGCCAGTGCAGACCATAAAAGGGAAACAAAACATTACCCTGCAGCCTTATGAAGCATGAGATACGCTCATATCAGACTAGAGCAATGAATACAACTGTGTCTTCTCCTTTCACATTAATGTCTTTAGTGTTGATTATTATTATAAGTGATGCTGTCATTACTATTATGACTATTACTATTATTGTTGTTGTTCTCCGTGTAAAGAATGTTTTTTGTATATTGTCATTAAAAAGTCCTGCTGGACAGTGACATACAGTTTTGAAAGTGGCCTTTAATTTTATATGTGGGGACAGTGAATGGGGGAAAGGGGTTATGTATTCTTGAAACTTGATTGTTCTTTTTTTATACCTTGAATCCAACTCAAATGAAAATAAATCAAAGATCTGAAAATGACTCCTTTTTGTCATTGTACTTACTTTTGTACTTGTACAGTTTTCAATTTAATGGTGCTACATTGCCAGTCAGGGGTTTATAAAAGTAGTTTAACAACAACGATAATACTAGTGATGATGATGATAATGATAACCATCTAGATTTCCTCAGTGAGACTGTCTGTGTACTTATATTTTTTAAGCTTTTCTTACAAAAATAAAGTAATTTCAAAAGTCTTTCTGTGCTTTGATTTTCTGCCATCTACTCTTCAGTATTCTAATCGTCCTATAATCCACCTCTTACCTGGATTCTTCGACTCTATCTGCAGAATTGATCGCATCTCTCTTCCACCTCGTCTTCCCCAGTCTTCCTGGACCTCCAGGTTTCTTGTTCCCCGACTGCACCACTCTGCATTACTGGGGCTCGGAAACTGGCAGGCCAGAAACTGGGTCGGAAAATGCGGACCGGATCCAAAGCTTAAGTAGAAACAGGGATGAAGACGACAGTATAAACCCGTTGCTGCACAGCAGGAAAACATATCTCAGCTATACAGCTAAGAGAGAGGGTGTGTGTTTAACAGGGTGTTTCCATACTTATGAGGACCACACAGTCTCCATAAGCGTAGGATGATGAAGAAACTCAAAGTGGAGGATGTTCTTTTCCTCAAGATCTAAGGCTTGGATTTGACAAGCAGCGAAGAAATTGATTTCTTCATCGTCGTCTCAGTGGGCGAATGCCGTTCATGCATGTCCTCACAAGCACAGCATTACAAACACACACTCATGCATGTTTTGCACGGCTGTAAATGCCCGTGTTTGTGTATTATGTGCCGTGTATGTGTGCACTCCCTTCAACCATGAGCCAATAAAAGCTCAAACAGCAAACTTAGGCGTCTCCTCTCTCCCCTTAATGATCCCGCTAATGAACGACTGCCATGCGCACATTAAACTCTCTGTGAGTGGGTGGGGGGTCAGCGGCTCTATGATATGCTATGATTACAGCAACAAGGCTTTATGCAATTAAAAGAGATGAGGTATTTTCCTATTGTGCCAGAAAGATTTAGGGCGCCCATTTGTCTCCACTTTGCTGCAGTGTTTTGAAGAGCTGGGGCTGAAGGGAGAAGTCACGAGGCTTTTTTGGGGGGGGGGAGGAAGGAGGAGTAAGAAGAGTTAAGTCACATTTGGAGGCCAGAGATGGAGCAGAATTCCATGAGCAACATCTGGAATTCCGACTGCATCATGTGAGCCAGACACACAGCAGGACACGGCATTGAGGGGATGGGGGATGGGAGGCGGTTGAGATTAGTTAATTAATCTATATTTGTGTGCATGGTGTTTTCCTTGCTCTACTCATCTCTGTGACCTGCACACAAGTCAGACATTTAGCTGTGGGTCACAGTTTAATGTTTTCAGTCTTGCCCAGCTGACTCTGCAGAGCAGAGAAAATAATTGCTTCAGCATAATTCTTCCCCGCAGTCCTCTCTTTTCTTTTCTCTGTGTGTGTAACCGGAGAGCTTTTCTTCACTGTCTGCGAAATGACTCACTTCTCCTTCACAAAGTCTAACAAAAGACCACACCACGATGCCCTGGCCTCATCCAACCATCGCCTCACTCGCTCACATTTCACCCAGATAAATGAAAAGGTAATTCCTTGTCCTGCAGGGCCACTGCAGTTCACACTGTCCTCTTTTTTTCAATTTTTTTGACAAAGGCTGAGCTGAAACTCTTTTCTCATATTGCATCTAATCTCAGCAATCATCTCCTTTAAATGCAGTCAAATTCTACTCAACAAACGTCACTAACAAGCTCCTTTTATGTTTTGGCCTGTCCACTTTCAGGCGTGTACAGGCTGATGAATAGAAACTTCCCAACAGGGGAAGTCCTGCTTTTGCCTATTGTGTCTCATAATAGCCATCATACTGTAAACTGCACATTTCCCACTGAAACGAGGAAGAATGATGAACAGGGAAGGGTTATTGTTGCACCACTCTGCCTGGTAACAAGGATGTGGGATGGTGGAAAGGTGGGAACTGGTGAGTGGCTATATAGGTTACACATGGTTTTCATTTGCATCAGTTGAAGCTCTGCCACATCCTGCACCGAGCGCTAATAGAACAAACAGGAACAAAAGGGCTTAACATCTTATTTCTCTAACTCTCACACACGCAAATGCCACATATACAGAAGGACGGTTCACATCATCCGTTAAAGAGTGGAGACGTTGTGGTTGACTTTTGTTTGTGACCGAAATGTTTCTAAAACAAAGGGGAAACTGGAATTATGTAATGTATCTTAATGCAGGTCTGAGAATAGAAAATAAGGATGTCTGCTGACTTGTGACTCCTCAAAGGGGGAATCCAGTAACTCCGTGTTATTATTGCACAAAATTGGGAAACTTGTGACTAACAGATTTGCAGGGGAAAAACAACTCATAGTAGATGCAGCAGAATCTGAGAAATATCATTAATAGTCACTCGTCTGGGTTAAGCTAAAAATACTGCTTTTTCGATACTGCTTGGCAGACATCTTCTCTTCTAAACCCACATCTATGGAGTAGTGAGAGTGCCAAATTACAAAAATGAATCTATAAAAGAATAAGGAAATAAAAGTGGAAATATAAAGACAGGTAAGTAAAATAAAAGATAAATAATGTTGCTATATAAAGAAATATTAATAAAAAATGAATTCATAAAGGAAAAGGCTAATAAAAGTAAAATATAAAGACAAATAAATACAAAATGTGCTTTTCCTTTGCTTTCAAAGCGACATTTAAAGTGACATTTAAGGCAACATTTAATGATATTTCTTATTTATTTGTCTTTATGTTTCTATTTTTATTAGCCTCTTCTTTTATGGATTAATTTTTGATTAATATTGCTTTATATTGCCAGATTATTTGTTTTTTATTTTATTTATGAGAATATTTCTTCTTATTTTTTAAAATTATTTCATTTATTTGTCTTTATACTTCTATTTTTATTAGCATTTTCTTTTATGGATTCATTCATTGCTCAATATTTTTTTATATAGCAACATTATTTATTATTTATTTTATTTATTCATCTATATATTTCCACTTTTGTTTGCCTATTCTTTTATAGATTTATTTTTTAACTTGGCAGTCTCACTACTCCATACACACCATGAGTCTGTAGCACATGTTTTCCAGTAAAAATCTGTAGTCTATTTCAGCTATAATAAGGTTAGAGTTGCTCTTCTCTGGGCTACATGTAGGTGAATGTTCTTTGGACATGCCTGTTTCATTTGTAGCTGAAAACATATTTTTGCTCCCATTTTGAACACACCTGTCAATAGGAACTCAGTCAGTCACTTAACGTGCTTAATCCACAATTCCATACAAAGCTTTGTGGACTTTTGTAAGGTGGATACGTCTGTGACCTCGTAACATTCTTTATCAGTACATTCACAGAAATGCGCATCTTCAAGCATTACTTTTTGTCTTTATTATAGGAAAAGGTGAAGAGAGACTGGAAAAGCGGAAGAGAGGAGACCAAACTTCTTCTGAAGATCTTCATCCCAGTATTACCTATAAACTGAGTACAATAAGTTGATGTTGCCTCTGTGACGTCACCCGTCAGAGTTTGCAAACTCCCGTTTTGAAGCCTCCAGTTTGGAATTTGTCAGTCGCCATGTTTTGAAACCAAAAGTGTGGGTGTGGATCTCGCTGCTATGCATGCCGATAAGGTAGCAACTTGTCAATCATACGGTAAAAACGTGTCATGCGTTATTGTCTATTTTACTCTAAATAGCAACAAAATTCACAAAATAAACATCGTTCTGTCTTGAAGAAGACTTAAAAAAAACAATTAAGACCATAAAATCAAGAGGAAAGTGTTGACGTAGGGAACAAATCAAATGAGAAGTCGGGTCATTTTCTCACTTCCTCATGACCAGACTTTGTTTATTTTTAACCACAAATAAAAGAAGTCTACATGTTCAACACTGGCTTCTCTTTTCAGACTCAGAGGCTGGAGGCTACAGATAGAGTCTGGGACTACGTAGATCCACACATTCTAGAGGAAGAATGGTGTAGAGTTACATCTAACCCATTTGAAGGCAGGAAGAGATTATTTTCATGGAAAAACTTCTAAATATGCAACTTTGATACACAGAAAGAGTTTTTAGACACTAAATCAGCAAGCAGAGAGGGATTAATAGGAAGCTAAAGTGCCTGACGTCAGTGAAAATTGCACTGTTGTTTAGAATGGAGATAATTTCAACATGTTTAAAAAAAAAAAAAAAAAAACACGACCATTTAACCCAAACGGATGTCAATAAAATGATCAAGCAGACGTCACAGCAGCTTTGTAGCTACGTACGGACCAAATACAGTAATTGGTGTGTCATAGGTGTTCTGACATGCTTTAACAGGAAAAGCACAGATGTAATTAAAAACATAAACAATCACCCTATTCCACTGAAGAGCTGGCTCACACAACGCCAGGATCCAGAAACAAGCTGATGCAAGTAATGGTGAAGGGTTGTGAAAAAGTCTTTTGGGGCTCAGTGGAGCTTTACTCTCTATTCATGCACTTTCTTGCTATTAGCGTCAGAATAGAAAACATGTTGACCTTTAAGTTTGGCATTACAAACTCAGGAAGAGCCCAACAGTATTCCTGAGCTGCCGCAATCTCCAAACACACACGGTTTATTTGTGGTGTGCCCTGCCAGTGGAAGGAGAGGGATTAATACCTAATACTTCTTTCCATTTCAAGTGCATATTATTCCATTTAGCTGCCCGTGTAGCTATGTGTGGAAAATAAAATTTCCCCATTATTTAATCACATTTTGTGTGCCCCAGATGTCCCAATCTCAGTTTTCAGCTTCACCAAGGGGTTTGGGTTTGTGATCTTTGTTTTCCTAGGCTTGCTGTTTTCGCCAGTCTCTGCCCGCTCACTGCTGAATCTGCTGAAAAGCTATCAGTTTAAGGCGAAATGTCTGGTTCCATTACACTTATCACAATGTCTGCACTTTAAATCGGGCGTGGCGCAGAGCGAGCATCTAAATGTCAGACGGAGCTATTATGTGGGTGAGAAAATACAGGTGCGGGGAAGTTGAACAATCAACATTTTAACATCTTTATAGGCCGCATTCTTTTCTTTCAGAGCCGTGTCTCATATGGCCCCGCAGGAAAACACCTCCATTACAGGAGATGCTGATTCAGTCTGAGCGAGCTGAGACTACCCTCGCCTCGACCCAGCTATATCCGCAAGGAAACCCCCTCCTGATTTGCCCTGACATTTAAACGTGCGTACAGTCACTGTCTGAACTCTGGAGACCACAAGAGAGAATCAGCAAAGACCCCAAAAACTCTCCCTCCTCCCCACATCTCCTGCAAGCTGTTAATGAACTACCGCACCAACTCATGCTCGGTTTTTTCTTTCTTTCGCTGCCTCTTCCATTGCAACAGGGCCACATCTGTTTTCCATAAGTGCATACATGTCATCACAAAGAAGAGGAGGGGGGGGGGAGAAAGAGGGGAGGACTGTAAGAGGAGGGGGAAGGGTGTGTATATCAAGGGAATTATGAACTTCGAGGAGTGGCAACTGTCAAAATAACGCTGCCCATTTATCACCTCTTCTTACGTATGTTTCAGGCTACATCATCAATAAAGAGCAAGAAATATAAAGAAATGTGGGGAACATGAGAGAGACAGAGAAAGGAAAACTCCCAGTCAGAGCAAGCAAGAGCCAGAGAGACATGCAGAGATCAGAAAGGCCACATCAGAGGCTGCCTTTGAAAGAGGAGCTTGGTGTGCCTCTATGGACACAAAGACCTATGTGGTTGCACTGAGGAGGGGAGGAGGAGTCGGGGGGGAGTGCTTACGGAGCGAAAACATATTGTTTTTACAGCCCACTCACCGGCACATGAGTGGCCTCGCTCAGCTGACTGGCTCCTAGCGCTGACCTGAGCTCTACGCCAGACACAGGTGGTCCTCCAGCTGCCACTCGCGGTTGCAGTAAAAGACCCACACCTGCAGAAACATTGTTCTGAGTCATCTCTACATCTGTCCAAGGACCTCGAGCAAATCTGGCATTCCTCAGAGGCGGGCCGGTCTACAGCTGCCCTCAACAGTCACGAGCTGGACTGAGAAAAACTCGGCTCATCTTAGGTAAAAGCTGAGGCATGCGGTTTAGTGGCCGAAAGCTCAAAAATAGCAGTAACTTCAGCTCCTTTCAGACATGCATTTCTTTCTTTTAATCCAGCGGTGTCAAACTCATTTTAGTTCAGGGACCACATTCAGCCCAGTTTGATCTGCAGAACGCCAGACCAGTAAAATCACAGCATAATAACAGATAAATAACCACAGCTTCCAATTTTTCCTTTGTTTTAGTGCAAAAAAGCACATTCTCAAAATGATCACATTTAAGGAATTATCTTTCTACAAAACATGAAGAATACACTGAAATTTGTTAAGAAAATTAAGTTCAACTTCAACAACATTATGCCTCAGTTTATCATTTACACATTACAACTTAGAGATCATAGTGTCTAGAAAGGCACAAAACATTTAGCCACAGGTATCTGGAACTGAACAATCTAGTATTTCACTTTAAAAAAAGACAAGAAAACAAACACAAGACAAAATATTACAAAAATGAGACACAAAAATGACAAGTGACAAACAAAATGAATAAAAAAGAGAAACGACACAAAACAAAAGAGACAAAAATTTGCCAAAAAGGACAAGTGTGAAACAAAACAACAAAAACGACACAAAACAATGAATGAAGCAAAACACAAAATGACAAAAATGCGACAAAAAGGAAACACAAAAACGAGAAACAAAATGACAAAAACATGAGACAAATTATAAAAATCAAACTAAAAAAGACAAAAACAAGACAAAATATTACAAAAAAGAGACACAAAATGACAAAAGAACAATCTAGTATTTTATTTTATGATCAAGACAACTTGTCAGGGTCTAGAAATTATTTTATAGTTTTACAAATTTACAATTTGCATAAAAGTTGCTTATGTTTGACAGAATGTCGTCACTTTAATAGACTCTCAAAGCAGCAATATTAACGATCTCATGTCTACAAAGTGTTTTAGAACTTGCCAGATTTCTTAACCTTTTTTGGTTGTCCTGCAGTGCGTTACCGTGTGTTTAGTCAGTATTTTTAAATCAACACCGGATGAGCAGCACCTCCACAGAGAGGCATTTCAGCATCTTTCAGGCCAGTTTTGGTTTTTTGCACCAAGACACTGACATGAAGCAAAATTTACCGGATTTGTTCGTGTCACTGAAATTTCCCTAGTGTATTTATGCTCTCCAGAAGGTGACCGCTTCCCTATTTGGATAATCTAGGAGCTTTTCCTCAAGCGAGCTACGTGAAATATGCAGAGCAAATACATTCTCTAAAGAGGACAAACTTTTTCATTTACGTCTCAACCCATATTCTTAAACCTCCCAGCAGCAAAGCACGTTGCTAATCAATCCAACACCCAACCAAGGTATAGCTGGACCCTTCAACCTCACGTCTTGTTACGATTTCTTCTATAAAACTCAGTAATGTAGGCTAGTTTGGAGCATCTGTGGTTACACTTCATTCTAAGTTGCCCCACATAGTATTTATGAGCAGCATATAAACATCTGATAAATGACTTACTATATAATTTGTATAAGATTAAGGGTTTAACGTGACATTTTATATATGCTGCTCATAGGTGTAAAAAAGACACTTAGCAACTTTGAGCAGATTGTTATCTTGCCTTCCTGCTTTTTACTTAACACATTCTGTCAATCTCAAAGGAAACAATCCTCTCCAGCACTGATGAAGTCATCACTTGAACATCTTAATCCGCCTCTCACAACCCAACACACACACACACACACACACACACACACACACACACACACACACACACACACACACACACACACACACACACACACACACACACACACAGACACACAGACACACATATACGGTCTTCATATCAGAGTTAACAGAGATGAAAGACTAAACCGTCCTCTAACTGCTCTCATTCCTACAGTGCTGGCCCACTTAGAAACGTGTTCTGAGGCTGCCAGAGAGATGCCAACGTGAAAGATTCACTGGTCCTCACAGAGTCCAGACACATCGAGTTGCATCAGGGCAGAAAAATGTTCTGCTCAGCGACCATAGGGCTGTAATTACATAGGAGCACTGCTGAGCTCTGCAGGATGAACTTCAAGACTGGAGAGATGGAACAAGGCAACTGAAGAAGGAAGAGGGCAAATGCATGATTTATAATAGGCCGAGCAAAGGAAAGTGTGGCTAACGTAGCGATAAAGAGGGTCAACACTGCAAACTGAGGACACAAGGCGAAGGTTAAGGAAAACGCAATTGGACAGCTCCGTAACGTGGCACTAATAGAGGGATTTGCCCCTTGCTGGCATGTTGCATGTGTCCTCAAGTATTCTTATAATCTGAGTTTCATTCTCCTGGCTTCATGTGTCTTGACTGAGCAGAGCTACAACGTGGTGTGACTGACACCTTGTGGATTCTAAGCATAAAAGCTGAAGTAATTTACTTAACTTTCCCGGTATGTGCCTGTGCAAAGGATTCACATTCTTGCACTATTAAAGAGCGTTGAATAAATTCTACTTAAAACCCGATTACCATCCAGACCGGAAAAGAAATGTCACACTAATTTCAAACTTCAATTTTATTATTTGTACATTCACCACTGATAGGCGTACTCAAAGAAGAAATTAAAAAACAAAAACAAATCTTTGTACTAAAATGATAAAATAACGATTAAAAAACAATATTAAAACCATTGGTGAGAAAACTCATAATGCAACCTCCCCTCTTGGGCCTGTATTGACACTACAGGGTAAGAGAACAGGAGGAAGAGGAGGACAGGGAGGAAGAAGAGAATCAATAGACATAATCATAACTTGTGTCAGGTGTGACGGGTTCTCTCTCAGAGAATCATCCCGTCTCTTAACAGAGGGAGAGGAACACTGCACTGCCTTAGTATTTATTCCACGCTTGTTGAAAAATACCCCAGAGCTGCCTCATTTAAAGACTTAATTATTCTTAGTAATCTTACATGTCTGTACAAAACGCCAAACACATAGATTCTGATATTTTGAGATTTTTGCAAGCCTCCACACAGAGGACCGAGTTTTCTCTTTAGGCAGGACTGGCAAGAGTAGCCTTGTACTACATGCAGCAACAAAAGGATCCCTCATCCAAATTGGAGAGCTGTTAAACACCGAGGTGACGACAGTTGATTGCAAACCATAATTGGCACCTACACTTTGGGGCGAATGGGGAACGTTGAGGTAAATAATTAAAATTACCCAGCGTGCCATACTGCTATGCTGTCAAGACAAAAAACCCAAGAAAAACAAGAGAGAGAGGCAAACATAAAGAAAACTATATCAAACCTTGACAGAAGCGAGACGTACAGCACTCTGAGAAACAACACTGCAAAAAATCATGGTCCCCTTTAAGCATGACTGTGTGTAGGCGTAGATGTGCTTTAAAAAAGGTGACAAATTTTGAGAGATGGCAACGACATCAGTTGGTCCTCTGTTGGGTCGTAGTTGTAACAAAGTACATGTAGTGAAAGGCAAATGAAAGAGGGTGGTCACTAGAACAGTTCCATCGGCTGACTGACCATTAGCGCCGTCTTTCTCGTGGTTCACTGCGACTGCGTGAGCGCCGGCCGCCGCCTGCCCCGCTGCCCCCTGGCCTACGGTAGCCATCCCTGCGTTTGTCGTTCTCCCTCTCCCTCTCTCTTTCCCTCTCCCTGTCTCTGTGTCTGTCTCTACCTCGGTCTCTGTCCCTCTCTCTGTCTCTGTCCTTGTCCTTTTCGCCCTCACTCCGGTCGCCCGTTGTGCCACCTGCAGCCTTCATCCTCTCCTTGCGCTCCTCCTCCTCTTCTTGCTCCTTCCTCCGTTTCTCACGCTCTTTCATCCGCTCTGCTCTGGCTGCTTCCCTCTGAAGGAACTAAAATAAAGAGAAATATGAGACTTTAAAACTGACAGTCAAGACTTATATTAGAGCATGTGTGTAAAAGGCAGCAAACTGATTCTATAAACTCCTCTTTGTGTCACCTGTTCCTCTGTGAGTGGAAGCCAGTAGATGCAAGGAGCTGCTTTAGTTTTGCGGAACAAGTCATCAAGCAGCTTTGCAGGGGGATCCTCAGCTGCTTTCTCTGCCAGAGCAAACACAGCCAACATTAAACAAAACTCTTATCAAATGTATATACAGTCTAATTCCATGACTCCAAGTCTCACCCTTCTTCTCTGTTTTCTTCTCCTTGCTCTTTCCCCTCTCTTTACGTCGTCTCTCTCTGGAACGCGACCTTCGGGGACCTCCTTCCTTCTCCTCGCCAGGTTTCCCAAACTCTCTGACCTTGTCGCGATCCCACTCCCGCTCTGCTCGGGCCCGCTCCCTGCGCTCCATCTCACGCTCGCGTTCCGCCCACTGGTCTCGCTCTGGGAGGAGAGAGGGCAGGCCCAGGGTTCGACCACGGCCGGAGCCAGGCCCTTGATCTTCTGCTCCGGGTCTGTCAGCGGCACCCAAGCCTTTATGGAAGTCCAACTACAAAGCACAGGCATGTTCAGGCCACAGATGGCAAAGCATTGTGGGCGTAACAAAGAAAACAGACTAAGATCTTACCTCATCCTGCTGGCAGAAGTCAACGCTGAGGACTTTTGGGTTGCTCTGAGGCCATTTCACTCCGTGAAGAGCTGCCCGTGTTGCGACTGCCTCCTCTATACTAGAGTACTACACACAGAAAGAAAAGCAGGGCTCCATGAGACAGAAGAACCTTCAAATGACCAAAAGCAGTCTAGTTCTGAGATGCAGTCCTTAAAGTAACAAATGCTTGCAATTACTCACAGTGACGTAGCAGTGGGATTTGATTTTGTCGATCCAGAAGCCTTCTTCCACCAAGGTGCCGGTTCTGCTGAGCAGTTCCTTCAGCTGCCCCAGAGTGAACGGCCTCACCTAAACAAAGTTTTACCAAGCAGTTAAGAAAAGACTGTTTTAAACCTGAAATAATAACACCTGGTACATAATTAGAATAAAAACTACCTCAAACAAAGATAAATTCTATACACACACAATTTAACAAAAACAAAACATGTCAATAGAGAAGAAGACCGCAAAGAGAAAAGGTTTATGAACATATTTTTTTTGGATAGTGACTATTATTAAACATTCATAGAAATGTGCAAATGAAGATATATAGCTTGGTCCCAAAAGATGAATAATTTAGGTACTGAAGTAGAGGCTATGGTTAACAGCTAGAACTGTTCTCTTACCAGGTTGCAGACGTGAACAATAGCAGACACTTTGCCGCGAGGTGGTGAGGGCTGCCGGGCCGTGCGAACAGGGTCATCAATGGTGATGGAAACACCTGTTTTCTGCTGGCTGATGGAGCGACGTATGAGGGTGTCGCTGGGGGTCACTGGAGTGATGAAGAACAGTTCATAACATCTTGATTACTTTGTTGGCACTGTCTATATTGCTCTTATCATGTAAAGACACCGTATCTCTTTAATACTTTTGTGGATTTAACTCAAGAAAAACCTTGCTAGATAATCCCTGTAACCAGAGACAACGGTTCCAATGATAAAAAATAATTAAATTCCTTCATGACAATCCTACCTGCTACCTATAAGTCTGACTTTATGTAAACTGTGTTCTGCCTGTTGTTGTTATTACAACATAAAGGTGACACTAAAGCCAATATCGAAATTATAACACAGGAATCAATGGATTTAATGAAAGAGAAAAAACCTTTTGTGGTGGATTTATTACCAGTGTTTATTTCTACATCATGGCTGATATGTGTTGGTGACTGGGTTTCCACAGCTCCAGAAATGGAGGAGTCCATGGGCTCTTCGTGGGCCTTTGTCCTTTCTCTGTCTCCCCGTAGATCTTCTTCCTCCAACTCCTCATGTCTGCTCCTCTTTGCCTCTTTCTGTCCATTCTCCTGGTTTTCCAAAGGCACCACCTTGAATACACGCAATCATCAGTTCAGCGATAACTACAGATTCTCTTGAAGAGCATTTCAAAGTAACGATACTACTTCTATATCAATCAATCATTCAAAACCATTAACAGATGCACATTCACCTGTGTGACAGTGCGTCGAATTTGAAGGTCCTGGTCAGAGCGCTCCCTGTCTTCGTCCTCAGCTCCAGAGAGAACAGTTTCCTCTGGATGCAGGTCCACTACTGCCTCCTGGCCGAGACACGGCTTGATGTCTGGGATCAGAGACTAAATGCAAAAAGCGAGTAAAAGCACAAGTTGGTTAAGCTTCCTAAATTTAACACAGAAGATACATGCAGTGCAGATGCTTTAAAGCATATCTATGCATGCACAAGGGCATTACTAGTAATCCACAACTTAGTATATTTTTGAAAGTGCTGCACATACCTTTAGTGAATCAGTTGTGATGCTGATGGAAGGTTTCTTGGCAGTGACAGCAGTGCTAGAGCCCCACCTCCTCTTGCGACCGGCCACAGCCGCAGACTCCTGGTCACCCTCTGCGCTGCCAGCACCTGGGGACGATTTACTGCCTGGTAAAACATTACAAAATGTAAACTGTACTATACACCGTAAAAGTACATGTGAAGAACAAATATATTGTAAATCTACGGCAATAACAGTCTTTTGACTCTGTGTTGAAATATACATCATGATCATGCAATACACATAATTTAAACTTAACTGTGTAATGCGATTGATACACACTTTATTAATGATGTAAAACGGTACAATATTACCACAAATGACAAGTTATAGATGCTAGTAAGGAAGGAGCAAGGTGGGAGGATGTACTCACTGCTAAGAGAGATCTTACGAGCTGAGAAGGCCTTTGGTGTCTGAAACACAAGAAGATATAAACAACCCCACATATACGGGAGAGGTGAGAGGCAGACACTATGGCAGAGACAAATGGTCAAGGTCAGGGTGGAGGAAAGGTGGAACAATAACTGGAAGAAGGATAAGTGGGGACTGAGAATGAATGATAGAGACTGCTGTGCAAGGTAATTTTTAAATCCATGCCTGGTGTTGGCACCATGCTATGTTATTTTTGCGTTACGGTTAACCCTGTGCCATTTGAATGTTTTGACAGTCCACAACTGCAGATTATCGAATATAATTTCCTTTCCAAGATTAAACTGCAGCTGCAGTCTCTATCAAACAAACATGATCTAGTGGAAATACTACAGTTTAAATTCAAGTCCTAAAATATTTACATTTTAACGCTTTGTGTCTGAGTAGACACATTATCTCCAATTAGTTTTACAGAAGAAACAGTTAACCAAGAATAAAGCTCTAAAATTTAAAAGAAGTTTAGAAATGTCTGGATTAAACTGCAGTAACCACAATCAGATAAACTGTTTCACAGCTGATTTTTCCAGCAAAGACTACAGAGAATATCACTGGAAACTAAACACATTTAATATAACGCTATGAAAGAAAACATTGAGTAAACATCTACTTATTCCCTGGTACCACTGACACCTGATCCTTACTGGTTTGGATATGGCCCAATCACGACTGCATGTACTGTATCTAGGCAACAAGGGTCCAATCAATGGTGGCTGAGATGTTTGGATGAAAATCTGAAAGCTCGATGGCTGGCAGGATGGGTTCAATTGTTCATTTAGGTTGGGGCTTTGAAATGCTTTTGGCCGAAGCAGTCATCCGGTGTTTTAGCATTAGTCCTTTTAGAGACGAGGCAGGTTCTTATATCAGAAAGAAAGGATGAGAGTCCAATTAGATGGAAACCAGATGATGAATTCTGTCAACAGTCACTGTGCACACAAATCCAGAAGTTTGATTTAAATCTTCATTGTATGTAGGAAGCATGAAGTTCATACAGTCACAGTAGATGATAGCTGCTGCAGAAGAGCAGCAAAATGGCAAGTCCTTCTTCATTATAAAGAAAAATGTATCCAGCCCACAGCAGTCCAGATGGGAGGTCTAAGCTATATGAAAAATCACAGAGTATCCAAGAGGTGCACTTGTGGGTATTTTGCTCATTCCAAGAAATGAACAAAATCCAAATGTCCTTTCAAGCAGGTCCCAGTTCATACTCCATAATACCCACATTTTTCTGCATGTAACAAAGTCTTCCAGTGTACAACCAAAAAACGACTCCATTCCTGAAACTGCTTCACAGCAGCCTTGAACTTAACTTGACTTGATGTGAGCACACTTTCTTGCTTGCATTCTCCAAGTCCATTTTAAGGGCACAGGGCCAGATTATTAACCGGTTACAAGAGGTGGGCAATATCGACTAGCCAACCCCTTCTTTGAGTCTCTCAGTCCGATTATTAGCTCTTGTCGGCCATATCGATGAAAATGAGGCAGCCTTTGTTGCCAGGGGTGTCCCTCTGTAGTGCAGCATTGGGGGCTTATCTGTAGTCAACTCTGGATTCTTGGGGACAGTGGAACAGGTGCAGCAGTAGTAGTGGCAGAGGTAGTATGCAGGTACCATTAGGGGCAATGGAAGAGGCATGAGCACCTTTGTAACAAAGCAATCATTTGGGGTTTAAACATCAGCCACAGTGAGAACACACCCTTGCTGTTTCTGCCTATGACAGTGCCAACAAAGGTTTTATAAACAGCCAAATCAAAAACGTCACTTCCTACACACAGTCTACCACTTGTGAAAAGGGCTCATTAAGCCACCAAAAGGATTTTTTATAAAACAAAGAGCAAAGACTTCCAACAATGAACATAGACATATAATCAAATTACCTAAAATAAATTATAAACTGGATAATAAAACCCATTTGTCACAGGCGCAGCTAAAAAGGCTTAAAAGATCCAACCACCCAAGGCCTCAGTTATCGACAGCTTTGAGGACCAACATTATACGTTGTTCTTCGGGTGCCTTACCTCCTCGCTGGTCTCTGGCAGCTTCTCTGGATCTGCCATGGCAGTATCCTTCACCTGCCTGTAAAGTGTTAAAAAACATATAGCATCGGAAAAACAGGGAAGAGTTAAACACATCATGAACATGAAGGATGACAATTTTTAAAATCAGGTTATAACACATTACCATAAGTATAACATTATTGAGGACAACAGAATGAAGCACAGCATCAAATTAATAAACAAAAGCAACCATCCACATAACATTTCAGTTTAATATACGAATAAAATAAAACGTAAAATTTCCTTTCCCTATAAAAAAAAGAAACAACAAAAAACATAAATGAGTTTAAAAGTAAAATTTTGCTGACCCCTGCAGGGAAATTGCTCAAAATTGGCTCATTTGTCAGCAATGGCGTGAAGTAAACATAAATGTTGTTAAATTGTGTGTGTGCAAAAACATATTGTTCTAACTATAGAATTATCCTGGCTAATTTAATGACGCATGAGATCAAATCAATAGTTTAGCAAAATCAATTAAACATAATATTAAACTTTAACATGGCAATGAAATCAAACATGTCAAATTTCTGGATAACAAAAGTGAAGATAAAATTGTACTACTCCCTGTAGGGAAATTGCTAAAAAAAAAATATATATATTTGTCACCAATTGTGTGAAGCGCATATTATTTGTAGTTAAATATACAGTGCACTGACATATTCCTTTAAATTTCCTTTCATCATATGTGGCATTTGTGTAAGAAATCTAGCATACTGAAACATACACATCAAAGAACTACAGCACAGCATCAAAAATATTTTTGAAGGCTCAGCAGGTGAACAAACAGCAGCCAGGTGATGCTGAAATAACTGCGCCTGAAATGCATCTCACAGCGCTGACCACAGTCTAATGCGCTGCTCTTAGTTTTTCCAATGGGGTCAGAGCACTGAGGAGAGAATGAAGGCGGGCAGAGCCACCACAGTCCTCCTCATGCAGCCCTCCCGAGTCCGTCCGGACCCGAACAAACGCAGCTACACAATACCTGACAAACGAGCGCGCCTCAAGTTGCTGTACCCTCCTCGTGAACGCTCACGTGAACACGGCCGCTCATTGCGACTAAAATCAACTTGGAGAAGTTCACAAACGCGGACACACACACGGTGCTCGGTTAAAACACGGCAGCGTACAGTGCTGCAACTGCTGCTAAAACGACTGCGTCGCACCGAGCCGCCTCTCCTCCCTCCTCCGAGCTGCCTCCCACCGAACACTACTCGGCTCTGAACGCATCCATGACCGCAGCGGCTGACAACCGACACCTGCGACCGACGAAAAGCGTCGCCTGCTGTTCAGCTGAGCCGCTGGGCGGAAAACCACAGGCCGGCGTCGGCCCCAAGATCCACCGACGGAGCACAGCCATGTTGCAACGAATGAAAAAATTAATCATGTACATAAAGGACCCGCATCTTCTCTACCACGCCGGCTTCAAGGTAGTCTCATCAATCGCCTGATGGCAAATTGAATACCCGGCCTCTGTAGTGACAGTTATTTCCTCGCTGTATTTTATGCACAAAGCAAACCGCAATGCCATTGGATTATATGACTCGATGGAGGTGTTGAAGTGAGATTACAAAGCAGCGCTTAGCAACATACAAGAAATGGCCACGTAATTAGCTTCACATTTTTTCACTGTCAACCGCTTTGATGAGAAAATACAAAGACAGACGGGACCAAAACATTGGCTTCGTTGTTTTTCATATCAATTCTTACAAAACACCGAGTTCTGCAAAATGTAGAAAATGTATAATAATGTAGATCTCTTTAGCCTTGGACAGAAATGTCTATCAATGATTCAGTTTTGTCATATCAAACCCAAAATCTATGACAAGGCCAGAGATAGCCTGGCATAGCTTTTTGGATTTTTTATTTATTTTTTTGTTGCCAAGCATTGACAGAATCGGTTAAGATAGACAGGAATCAAAGGAGAGGCATGTAGTCAGAGTCCATCTGCTGGGAATCGAACCAGGAACTCATTGCATAACCCTCCTGTTGTCTTCATTTACGGGCACCAAAAATTATTGTTTCCTTGTCTGAAAAAAAATCCAAAAATTCTGCAAAAAAATTTCTGGAAATGTGCAAAACCTTCAGGAAGAAAATTCCAATAATTCCTGAAAAGTTTCCCTTAAAAGTTTTATTTAAAAAAAAATCCCCCAAATTTGGCAAGATTCATTTAAAAAAAATCAAAATTCAAAAAATGAGTAAAAACCTTCCAAAAAAAATCTAAAAATATCTAAAGTGATTGCATATATATCAGTAAAACTTCTAATATTTTCTTTAAGAACATTTACATAAAAATCAACCAAAATCCAGCGAAATTCGCTGGATTTTGGTTGATTTTTTTGTGAATGTTCTTAAGAAACATTTTTAACATTTCTTTTTTCCACCAAAAATGTTCAAAAATTTCCCAAAAATCTTGAAAATGTGGACAACAGAAGTTTCACTGTGAAACTATTTTCTTTTTTCCACATTTTCAAACTTTAAACGGGGTCAATTTTGACCTGCAGGATGACACAAGGGTTAATGGCATTCGGGCTCATATGGTTTGTAACAGTCTGTGATGCAGGTTACATGTCTGGATTAACACCCAATCAACCACGACCGCTACTGTTTAAAGCAGTAAACGAGCACATTTGCAGAGCGGAGACGAGTTTCGAAGGTGAGGTAGCAGATCATGCTGAAGTTGTAATAAACACCACAGTCTTCTACAAGCCTGACATTGACAATACCCAAATACATCTCTTGTTGGCGTCAGTGCAATAGGAACCTATTATGCTGACAGTACTAGGTTTGCTATGCCTCTTAGCTTGTGGCTAACGCTACCTGGAATACCTGCGACATCTTTCCAATCTTGGAATAATTTAAGCAATCTGCTCTAACCGACAGACGCTTCTATCTAGTAGAAACACAATCTGCCTTTCTTTTTTTTTTCTTCGACTTTCACTGTGATTACTAACAGGCTTGGTGATGCTAGCTGCTAAATTAGGTGGCAGGCACAGACTACTCCAAAACAGTGTCTGGAAAACAATAACAAATAATGCTTTGCAAAACAGAGAAGAGCAGCAGATGTAAAACAGGACAAGACCAAGTGTTCAATCTCACTCGATCTTACAGTAAACACAGGAGAGCGTCCAAGTGTCACATGACTGATATCATCACTCTTATTTCCACTGTACACATTCAGTTACAGTAATCCCTATTAAAAAAAGAATAAATACACTATCAGTCCATAGAGAAAGCACTGATATGTGTTTCACAATCATGCAGAGCATAATAAAATATTTACTATACTACTTCTGTAAATTATTATTAAATTGTGTTATTTGAGAAGACCTTTCAAAACAGCCTTTGCATGTAATATCACACAGGAAACAATTAATCATATAAAGTATTCATTTTTTCCCCATAAAGAACTGAAACCTGACCTGTACATTGTAAGACATGACATTTAAAATATGGTCCAGGAAAAGAGCCAAACCAACAAAACAGATGAATTAAATGCAGGCGACCCAGAACAGATGTGAAAAAAATATCAACTAAAACCTCAGACTGTTTTAAATTTTTTGTCCTGTTGATTGCTCATGACTAGCTGCTGAATATCTGAACTAAGGAATGAACTGTTGACAATATAGCAGACGTCCAACAGACCTTGACTGCCACTAGACACTGTTCAAAGCCCGCAGACTTACACTTTGCAAAGATTCACTCTCTTGGGTGTAAATATGACGGACACAGAAAAGGGATAAGATGGATTTCAGAAAGCCAAAACTCAAAACCAGACCTTTCTTTGTCCTTTATCTCTGCTTCCTCGCTGTCCTTTCTCTTCCTATGTGTCTCTCCTGTGGTTGGGGCTTCAGTGAATAGTTTCTGAGAATTCAAATGGTACATATGTAGTTATGGTACAGCATTTTTGCAAAGTTCACCAAGTGGAATCTAAGACATTTTTAAAACCACGGACAATGCAATTTAAACCCAGTTCTATGGTCGTACTGCCCAAAGAATGACATATCAATAAAAACAGGTAGGGTGAAAAGTTTTTTGTCAGTTGCAATGTGCATTTACATTTACTTGTCAATCTGGCATTATTTCATTGTACATTACATAATAATAATATATTTCAGGGCTGCAACTTACAAATATCATTATTCAATAATCTGTAGAATGTTCTTCCTATTAAATGGTTTAGTCCACAGAGAAATGTCAAAATAGAAGACACTTTACAGGAGCTCGACGGTGCAAGTTTGGCTGCCAAAACATACAGTTTTATGGTCCAAAAGCAGTTTGGACAAAGAAACAAAGGGGTGACGTGATGTCGGGGGGCGAGAGTTGTGAAGAGTGTATTCGTTCAGGTGTGTTTAGCTTTTAGTAAAATAAGAAATAAAAGATCATTACACATTCTCAGTTGGTTGTAAATAAGAATGCAGTTTCCTGTCAAACAGTCCAAAAAAACTAAAGGCATTCAGTTTACTTTAATACAACAACAAAAAAATAACAGCAGATCTTCACATTTGACAAACTTCCATCCATCCATTATCTATACACCGCTTAATCCTCACTAGGGTCGCGGGGGGGGCTGGAGTCTATCCCAGCTGACTCAGGTGAAGGCAGGGGACACCCTAGACAGGTCACCAGTCTGTCGCAGGGCCACATACAAAGACAAACAAGCACTCTCACATTCACACCTACGGGCAATTTAGAATGATCAATTAACCTCAGCATATTTTTGGACTGTGGGAGGAAGCCGGAGTACCCGGAGAAAACCCACGCATGCACAGGGAGAACATGCAAACTCCATGCAGAAAGATCCCGGGAAAGCCGGGACGCGAACCAGGGATCTTCTTGCTGCAAGGCGAAAGTGCTAACCACTACGCCACTGTGCAGCCCTCATTTGACAAACTTAAATCAGAAAATGTCATTATTTGCTTGCAAAATGCCTGAAATGATCAATTATCAAAACATTTTCTGAATATTTTCCTGTCACTGAACCAACTAATTAACCAACTACTTGTTATTGCACTACTATAATTAAACAGCTTTTAAATGTGACCTTGACCTAGATTAGTGGTTCAAAAACATAACTGACAGTAGGTGATGACTGAATTAGGTGCCAACAAATTTGTTTATTAGCTGTTGACATCCGTGCATATTGTTTTGTTTTGACTAGGATTGCTCTAACATGAAGCTGTTGTTGCTTACGATGTGGCACACACTGATGTGAGTCACTGTCCAATGTTCACTGCTGATCTCAGCACAAGACAACTGGAGGAACACTGGCTGAGCAATAAATAGTAACCAGAGTTTCCAGCAGTGGGTGAAAGCCTGGCAGGTCGCCACTGGTGCCAATCTGTGTAAGTTTTCACCAGAACTATAGGACCCTACAATAATCATGCCATCAGTCTATAAATGACCTGCATTTGTCCCCCACAAGAAATGTACTTGACCCAAGCGCTGTACCAGCCATCAGAACATCAATAATGTCTGTATTGGCCCCATCTATGTCTTTTTCTGTCCAGTCTGTCATTCAGGGTTCACATAAAAGTGTGCTGTGTGTTCTGGTCACAGCCACTAGGTTTAACAACTTTTCAACACAATATAATAAAGCTGCATATCAGACATTGCAGTGTTGGAACAGCATTTCCTATAAGTCACAAAAAGCACACAAATGCTACATACAGTACACAAGAAGCATCTAAATTGTCTTTATTGATAGAATAACCAATTTGGAATGAAAGATTTTTAGACTAGATCTAGATACATTTGTCATCATGCTTCTATAACTTAAACTGTCACGCAAACATGAAAGAAAATCTGGACGTGCATTAACTTATAAGCTACTGACCTTGGATCGACTGTCAGCAGTTGTGTTATTCTTCTCGGTAGACGTCTCTCTTTTGCAAGGGGAGGCTTCTGGGGTTTCCTTTAAACCTTGAGCCTGAGCCTTTACTGGTGAATCTCTTTCAGGTTTCCCTTCCTAGAGGAAAGAGAGCAGTGCAACATTTGATGCAATGAACCAGAAATATGCCGAGCCTGCTTTTAGTGCATCTGTGCAGGAGAAGTTTACCAACAGAGCTCAGGGCTTTACAGTAAAGTAGGTCCTATAATTTAATGGCATTACTTCATCATCTGACTTGTCTTATACATTTAACAAGGACAACTTTGCATGTAGGCTCATGGCTGTTAAGCTGAGAAACTATCAGCAATAGCTTTACCTGTGGACAAAAGAGGCAAGAAAGGACTCTGTCAGCTGAAGCTGCATAAAAACACAGCTGTGTCAGGAACAAATCTAGGCCTAAACTCTTTTCTTCATAAAGAAATATTAAAAGGAACTAACAGAAAGCCGATGCATGATCAGAGATTAATTTTCTGCTGAGTGTTTACCACAATGGAAACATGCAGATTCTGTGAAAGGTAAGACACTTGCCACTTTGTATACAACATGTCTGAACGCACAGATATGCACCAACCAACAACTGCTTATCCCAGCAAAAGAATAAGGCCAGCTGCACTGGAGCGCTGCATCTGTTGGGAAAATGCCACCTGAGTGACAGTGTGACTTGAGACCAGTATTTTAATAAACATGGCAGTATTATATTTAGCTGCCTGCCGTGGTGCTCTGGCACAGCAGTCCGACACGGGTGAATAAACAGCTGAATCACTGTTGCATTTTAATTGCCTTTTCCTGTTGTATGGAAAACACTGATTCTGATGCTGCATCAAGAGCAGTGATTGTGACTGCTTATGTTGAACACAGTGGAGTTATTCTAACTCTATGTAAATTCTGAATATATTCAGCTGCCACAAATGCTCCAAATTTACTACAGTAATTTAAGGAGAAGAATGATGTGTGCATTCTATTTTTTATTTTTAGATTTTTCTTTCTCAACTGTGAATGAAGGTGCATCTTAATCTTGTCAATTTGTACAAATTGGATGCAACTTTGCATTAACACAAGTTATTATTTCTGTGTGACAGGGACAGATAAAGCCTACTTTTCAATCACTTACCTGTCTACCTCTGGAGGTGGAGCGGGTTTTCTCTTGAGAGGATGTGGATGAGCCAGAGGACTGAGATGATGAGGACCCAGAGTCTGATTCTGAGGAAGAGGAATCATTAGATGATGATCTTTGTCTTGTTCGTTTCTCCTCCTTCTCTGCATCTCTTCCCCTCCGCTCTTTAGCATCCACTGAGCTTGAAGAACTCTTGATTTCATCTACTTCTTTAGCTTTTTTGATGGAGTCCTTGGCAGCCTGTTCAGTCTTAGCTGAAGCTGCTTGTTCTTTCTCCTCCAATACAAGCCTTGTGGCCCGTTCTTTTTTGGGACTCTGGCCCAGTGCAGTACTAACAGCGGTCTGCTTCTCAGACGGAGTCCTCGCAGATCCAGGTGGCCCTGCAGCAACCTCTCGGTTTGTGTGTATCTGCTGATCTTCTTGTTCAGTGGAGGGCTGGTGTTCTTCCAGTGGTCGTTCTCCAACACTGGTGGGTGAAGAGACAGGTGAGACTCGAGGCTGGGGGCTATCAGAGAATGTACGGGGTCGCTTAATAACCATGGAAGTGGATGAGGTTTGGGGCTGAAGTGAGGAGTCCCTGAAGAAGCGAAACTTCTTGAATGAGGTGTGTGGTGACAGAGGTGTAGGTGACATGGGTGCACCAGACTCTGCTGCCTGGGCTTCACTCCGGGACACTGGAGCATCTTCCTGCTCTCCTGTCTCTGTTGATGTCTTTGTAGCTGGTCCTGTGGAGAGGGGAGGAGGAGTGGGCAGAGGGGTGAGACCAACCTCACGGCCACGTTTGGTAGGAGGGAGGTGACTCTCCCTCTCCCTTTCAGCCATCCTCGCTCTCTCTTTCTCCTGTTCCTGTGCCCTCTCCTGCTCCTCCCTTTCTTTTTGCATGGCCTTCTCCTTCTCTAACCTCTCACGCTCAAGAGTCATTGCCTTCTCTTGCTCCAAAGCTCTCTCCTTCTCCTTTTTTTCCTTCTCCAAGGCCCTCGCCCTTTCAAGTTTCTCCTGCTCTAGAGCTTTCTCCCTCTCCAGCCTCTCTTTCCTCTCCTTCTCAGCTCTTTCCTTCTCCATCCTCTCCCGTTCCAGAGCTGCTTCTCTCTCCGCCTTCTCTTTTTCTTCCCTTTCTCGTTCCAAGGCCTTTTCCCTCTCTATCCTCTCTTGTTCCAGTGCTCTTTCTCTTTCAATCTTTTCTTTCTCCCTCCTCTCTTGCTCCAACCTTTCTTTCTCCATCCTCTCTTGCTCCAACCTTTCTTTCTCCATCCTCTCTTGCTCCAATCTTTCTTTCTCCCTCCTCTCTTGCTCCAATCTCTCTTTCTCAAGGGCTTTCTCTCTCTCTAATCTTTCTTTCTCCAGAGCTTTCTCCCTCTCCAGTCTTTCTTGCTCTAGAGCTTTCTCTCTTTCTATTCTCTCTCGTTCTAAGGCTTTCTCTCTCTCTATTCTCTCTTGCTCCAAAGCCCTCTCTCTTTCTATTCTCTCCCGTTCCAAGGCTTTCTCCCTCTCTATTCTCTCTTGCTCTGCCTTCTCCCTCTCTAACCTTTCCTTTTCCAACCGTTCTTGCTCCAGAACTTTCTCTCTCTCTATCCTTTCCCTCTCTTTTCTCTCAGCCTCTAGAGCTCTTTCCCTCTCTATCCTCTCTTGCTCCAGAGCCCGTTCTCTCTCTTCCCGTTCTCGTTCCAAGGCCTTGGCTCTTTCCAGCTCCATCGCTCTCTCCCTTTCTTCTCTCTCTCTCTTTTCCCTCTCCTCTTTTTCTCTCTGCAGGCGTTCTTGCTCCAGGGCCCTCTGCCTCTCCAGCTCCAAGGCCCTCTCTCGTGCTAAAGCTTGCTCTCGCTCTTCCCTCTCTTTAGCCAAAGCTTGTTCCCTTTCCTGCCTCTCTCGTTCTAGAGCAAGTTCCCGCTCCCGCTGCAAAGCCTTCTCTCTTTCTTCTCTTTCTAAGGCCTGCTGTCGCTCAAATCTCTCTCTTTCCAGAGCCCTCTCTCTTTCTTCTCTCTCTCTCTCCAGAGCCAGCGCTCTTTGCCGCTCTTCCTCCATTGCTCGCTCTTGCTCAAGTTTTCTCAGCTTCTCTTGCCTTTCCAGCTCAAGTGCCTTTTCTCTTTCTATCTCTAACTCCATCTCTCTGTCCCTCTCTTCTACTGCAGTGGCCTTGAGTACACTCACGGGTGCTTGAATATGGGCCAGATATGCTCCTGTGACACCCTGGTTAGTGCCTGGAATCATGGGAAATGGTACATGGCCTGCAGTTTTGGCTGTGTGGGCGATGGCAGATACCAGACCCTCTGGAGGCCCTCTGCCAGGAAACGCTGCGGCTGAAGGTGAACTGCTGTCCTGCCTATCGCCTTCCCCATCTGCACCATGCCAACTTGCTCCAGAGAAAGCACCTTCTGACTCCATTTTACGAGCCAGAAGGGTCAGGGGTCCGGGCTTTCGCTCGGCATGTCCACTCCTCTGCGGCTCGGGACTGCTACTGCGGCTGTCGCTGCTGGAGGAACCAGAGCTGGAAGTACTGGGTGAGCCCCTAGCTGGGGCAACATCTGGACTAGGTGGGCTCTGTTTAGGGGTATCAGGCAATGGGAATGATAGCTCTGGAGGTGGGGAAGGAGGTGGTGTTGGTTGGCGAAGTTGAGGAGACAAAAGGGAAGGGATATGTTGCTGCTGAGGTTGACAGGATGCTCCAGACCTTTCTCTTGCTGTGGGCATTCTAGCTGGCTCTCTGAGGTTTCTTCTTCGAGCACTGTTGTCCCAGTCATCATCGTCGCCATCCTCATCGCCATCCTCGCTATCGTCATCATCACTGTCACCTGCGACTTCGCTGGATGCAGACCCTCTCTCTGGCCGGTGCTCAACGCCAGGAACGCGCATGGCCACAGAGCCAGAAGGAGGTGGATTGGACATGTCAGCCTCCTGGTTCCTGTTACCTTGTCCCTCATTCACAGCACCAAACAAGCCGTCTCCACCAGAGGGACCGGGCGGTTTGTGCTGCTCAGCCAATGCTGGTGTGGCATCCTGATGAGAAGAGAAATCAATCTGAGATATATTTTGAAGGATTACACAACTATTCTCCATGTAAATAATATAGCATACTTCTTAAAAGTTAGTTATTTACACCTTCTTTTCAAAGTAAGACAATGCAGACAAAGTATGTGGAAAATATGATGAATCACAAAGGGTAATAAAGGCAAAGTGCTGCCTAACCTGGGCTGGAGGAGGACACGATGTACTGTTGTTAACTTCTGCATGGTCATCTTGATCTGTTCACAAAACACACATGAGATCACAAAAATGCTTTTCATAATCACTTACAATATAAACAGTGACTTACACAACAGCAGCAGTGAATTCTAATAAAACTTACCATTTGTTTCATATGCTTCGCGTGCCTCTCTTTCCAGACGCTGCCTCAGGAGCTCCTGTTGCTTAGCCAGATACTGCTTGATAAAGCTGTTCTGGCTCATTTCCTCACCAATCTAAAAACAAAGAGAAAATGAAAACTACGATGCAAGCCTTCAAGGCCACAAGCACTTACTTTTTGCAGACATTTACAACAACTGTGCTAATGCACATTTTTAATTTATAACGAAGGAGCTATTACTTGTCAAGAGGCCTCAACCTCTGAAATTAATAAAAAGTATCTTTGAGACTCTTACGTGAGAGTTTGGCTGCAATCCAATATGAGGAGTGGAGGTCCTCTGCAAATTCTCCAGCATGAGAGCCTGTTATTGAGACAGCATGCAAGAGCAAATAAGAGAATATTCTTCCAGCGACAACTTGTCTGCTGTGCCGTATATTCAGGTATATGTTTTATTATGTCAGCACATATTTCAGTCCTTGATAAAGTATTACAAAATTCTGTTATTTTTGGCATGCCATACATAAAAATGTGACAAACGTCATTACGCGTCAGTGCTTCTCTTTCTTAATAAAATTAGAGGCGGAAAATTTTTTGTTCGATCCAGTTTTTGGTAGTTAGCAACCAGCAAATTAACAGAAAAAGAGCGGCGGATAACAAAGTTCCTTGGACAACAGCAAACAAGTAAGACAGGTTAAAGTCACAAGAACCAATCAAATCGATAAGCATGGCATCACAAGCAGTGCTGAAAAGCAAACTAGACTGGTAATAATGTGGAAAAGGTTACAAACAACAGCTTCTGAACATAACTCACTTTGAATCTCAAACATTACTATTAAAAAGCTTATTATTTCCATTAAGCCTTAACATCCACTGTCAACAATGCAGTACCTCTCCAACTTCAATGTTCCTTCAGTTTACATGTGCACACAAGTTGCATAGTATTCCATAATTATAAGCTCTCTATTAAAATAGCAATGCTTGATGCATGTAGGCCAAAATTGCGCACAACTGTGCATTCAAAACATCCACAATTAAGAGGGTATTTATAAGCACCTTAGCTCGTACTAGATAGATAAGATAGTAACAATTGCAAAATGCATGTCTTAAATGAGGTATGTAATGTAACATTGTTCGGAATTAACATGTCAGAAAAGTGTGGCATAGAGCGGAACTGGTATAATGAACGTTTTCATGGAAAATAAAAAGTAAACACGAGTTTCAGCTTTCATAGTGCAATTCGACGGACAAATGTTAACCACACTACCTGCTTTAATAAAGAATGTAATGCCTTTCCTCACGGAGTGTCAGTTTGAATAGCTATCGCGATGTAAACAAACTGGCTCATACAAGACTGATGGCAGCTCCCGGGCCCGGGATACGCTTTTAAAGGGTAAACTATGCCTAAATTTGTCGAAACCTGTCTATTGAAATGAAAAGCATTAACGTCAATTAAACATCAGGAGCTGGAGCTACTTGTAGTATTCGAGCTAGTAAGTAATGCCAACCGTGGCAGTGTTCATTTCCCGGCTAAGCTCATGCACTCTGACAGTGTACACATCGTTAAGGGCAACATACACAGCCAGTCGCTAAGGCCACTGCTCAACTCACAGCGTTAGCCCGAGAAGCTAACGGGCTAACAGGACAACATCAAGCCAACATACACTTTGAGATTAGCCACCAAGTTGACTGAACTCCCGGTCTTGCTGCGGCTGGAGCATTTCTGGGCAGTCAAAACGGCGCTTAAGCACAGCCCTGAGGAAATGGACGCATTTTTCAGCAGATAGCTTGACGTTAACCTCGTTAACTCTACTACGCTCGGCAGTAACGATACTCAGTTGTCGGCCCTCGAGAGAGCATCAGCCCGTCTCATCGTTAACGTTAGCTCGCAGGCAACTGTGGTCCCGCGTTTCACGGTAGAGCTTACCCCCTTGAGCCGTTTAATGAGAGTATTCTTCTGTCCGCTTTTCGACAGTCCCCTCTCCTCCAGAGCGGCTTTTAAGTCCGCTACTCGAAGGGACTGGAGCGGTCTCCCGTCCAGCGTAACGTCTTCGAGGTCCGCCATTTTCCGTTCCTCTAGTCAGTTCCCAGCGAGAGCGACGAGCAACGCCTTCCTCCACCCAGCGTCACCGGCGACGACTTCCCCCTAATCATATATCAAATAAATCACACGTTTGTCCACATTTAAAGGCCAGAACGTACAAAATTCATTTTAAGTCACGTTAAATATATTTGGTGAATACAAAGAGTACAAATTGCTGTTTTGATAGTTTATTTTGTCAGCGACTGAATATGCGCAAAAGCTGCGCAGGAGTAACGTCCGACACAACAAGGCAAATTAACTGTGTCCACTTCCTGTGTATGTTTGTTAGCCGAAGATTAACGAGAGGACTGCTCGGCATCGTTGCACTTCAAATATGACAACAATGAGGTGATTTACACTTTTTAAAACAATGAGTACTCGCAACCATGTATGCTAAGAACCGTTTTATTAGGTAATGCTGGCTTTATACTGGAACGGTTGTGGTTAAGCTAAGCTACACGCAAACGTCCCTCTCGGCAGCTGGCATCGCTAATTAACTTCCAGCGGGGGGAGAGCTAACTCGAATCACTCGGAAACAGAACTTTTCCAAGATGTCGTGGTTCAGTCATGTCAGCCAAGGCTCAAATCAGGAACTTCCAGCCGCAGACATCCTGTGCAGCTCTCACAGCTCCAAGCTCAGTCCGGTAGAGGGATCAACCAGCATGACAACACACGGCTGGACCGGTTTCTCTTCACCCAGCCCGGATGACTTTCCATCAGCTCCCCAGGGTGTCATCGGCCCTCCCAGCCTCGAGAACCTGTCCTGCACTTCAGGGCAAGTTAGAGAGCCGGAGCCCATCTCCTATGTCACCTTCCAGGAGCAGCGGTGCGTCCTGAGCTGGTTCCAGGGCTGGACCCCCACTCAGAGGGAGCGGTTCCTGCAGGACCTTCTGGGGAAAGCTGTGCCGGGGAAAGTGTGCACCCTCCTGGATTCACTCAGTACTCTTCAGGTACCTTCTGCACTGTCACTTGCAAACATAGAGTCCAGATAAATATATGAATTCTAACATTTAACTTCTCTTTTTGCGTCCTGACCAGGTTAAAGACAGACTACCAAACATCTTTGAATGCCAGCTGCGCCTGTGGACTCAGTGGTTTGAGACTTGGGGAGAAGAGGAGAGGAATCACTTCCTGCACATGCTAGAAGAGAAAGACCCAGAGTTTGTTGCACACTTTTACAGGAGTGTAGCTGGGACAGCAGGACGAGACTGAACAATGTGTGCATTACCATAGAAAAGAGTGACATGTGGTTGAGAAAGCGTATTTGTTGTGAGGTAGTTATGTTCAGAGAAATGCTGGTGTAAATATGAGACTTGTTGTTGAAGCCTAATTTCATTTCAAGATAAGTGTTCATTCAATATAAGCTGTTTTTACTCAGTTTTCTATAGATTCTCCAAGATTGCATTATACAGTATACTGCTTTTTTAAAAATAAAGTTCATAGCTAAAGCTCTGCCATTTCAGGATTCATTGTACTTGAAATAGGTTTAGGAGTGAACTTGCATTTTTTTTTCTTTACTGGTGATTAACACACATGGAATGACATGGACAAGAGCTTTTGTAAAAGTGAGAATAAACAATGCATTGTCGTATATTTTTGTTTTATTGTCAGCAACAGCAGATTTACAGAAATATGCATGGAAGCTATTCTGCAGATGTTCATAACTGAAACACTTAAATTCAACATATAGGACCAAATAGAACTTTCAGTGTTCCTTATTTTATCCAGTCAACCGATCCAGGAGAAACTAAAACGATTGGATTTGAATTTTCACCAGTCTCAACGCAAAAATTGCTAAATGGATATATTTTGTCTGTAAAACTTTGGCCTACAAAAGAGTACAAATGAGATCTGGCCCCAGCGTCATAGAAAGAGATCTGTCCCTTTTTATAGTCCAGCAGGACGCCCAGTGTGATAGGTTGTGTCTGAGTAACAATAGTAACAGGTTTTCTGTCAAGAGCTCTGTACTGACCCTGTTTGTTCAGCACTATAGTCCAGAAACCATTTGTTGGATTGAATCTTAATGATCCCTTCCTTGGAGCAGATTCACTGGCCATCCCAATGTGGAAACAAGTCTTCCCAGCTACAGAAACCTCCCAGTAATGACGACCAGATGAGTAACCAGTCGCACCCAGGGCAGCGAGAATCACATCAAAGCGGCCCGGATGGTCGGGGACATTTTGGACGTAATCAATGGTGGACATCTCAGTGTTATCTGTAGACAAAACTATCCTTGGGTGCGCTGTGTCTGGATCAAAAGTCATCTTTTCTGTGAACAGAGAAATGTAAATTTTAAGTATTTCTATCAAATTTATGAAAGCTAAAAGCAGTTCAACAGGGATGTAGGAAGTTGCTTATGAGAAATTGGATGAGTCACAAGTCACAGTTAAAGACACGATGGTCAAAACTGAAGCAGTACAGGCCCAACTGTGGGTCCCTAGCATGAGGCTGTCTCCAAGATGCTAGATTTTGCATTTCCCATCATGCAACTGGCCTCCATCTTTACCAAGGACTCACAGTATCAAATGTCCGCTACACAATTACTGTGGCCGAAAGATTTAAAAGTAAAGATACAGTCATGGAAAAAAATATTAGACCACCTTGGTTTTCTTCAATTTCTTGTTCATTTTAATGCCTGGTACCACTAAAGGTATATTACCCAAAGAATACAATGAACACGACAAAAAATGCAGCTGATTTCATAATACTTTGTCCTATCTGACATGCTGAAGCTTAATTGTATTCCCAGGGTATATAAGAGGCCGTTTCATGCCATCAGCAGCACTGCACATGCAAAGGTCAAGAGTGGTTTCCTGCTGACATTCAAGCCGTAGCACAACTCAGAAGTTGTCAGCTCTCACAGAACGCCTAAAACTAAAGAATTATGTGAAGCCACAAGGCAGCCATCTTGGCACTGCTGGAAATTGGCATGATTGAGAGACAGAGAAAAAACTGAAGATCTCCAAGACAGCCGTTCATTACACCAAGAAAACAAGAAACAAGAAAACAAGCCCAACATGGTTCTACCAAACTGCTAGCTGGTTGCGGCAGGAAATGTCTTTCTACCCACCAGATGACCGTCACTCCTCCGTTCCTGTGTCAGGAATCATCATCAGACCTCCAGAGACCTTAAAAATGAGTGGGCACTGTGGAGAAATGTGACTTGTTCGGCAAGGAAAGTTGGAAAGCGACTTGTTGAAGCTGGTCTGAAGTCACACAGGGCAGGAAGAAGCCCTTCATCAATGAAAGGCAGAGGAAAGCCTGGTTACTCTTTGCTGGGATCACAAGGATTGGACTGTTGATGATTGGACTAAGATTCTCTTCAGTGATGAATCCAATTTTCAGTTGATGTCCACTCCAGCCAACTTACTGGTTAGGAGGAAGCCTGGAGAAGCTACAAACCAGACTGTCTGCCCCTACAGTAAAACATGGGAGTAGATCAGTGACCATCTGGGGTTGTTTCAGTTTGGGTGGAACAGGGACAATGAACCAGGTCATGTTTGGGGTTACTCTTGAAAACAGTCTCAGCTGGAAAACTCTTTCCTGCCTCCAATGACTGGATTTTCCAACAAGACAATGCCCCTTACCACACAGTGAGGTCAGTTAAAGCCTGGATTGAGAACCAGAACATTGGAACCATGTCTTAGCCTGATCAATCACCAGATCTAAATCCAACTGAAAACCTGTGGAAAATCATCAAATGCAAAATGGAGAACCACAAACCCAAAAACAAAGCAAATTTGCTTGGAACAAGAATGGGCTGCTGTGACAGCAGAACAATGTCAGAAGCTGGTGGAGAACATGCCAAGATGCATGGCTGCAGTCATCAAAAACAACGGCTCTGCAATCAAGTACTAACTCCTGTGTGGATCATGTGACTAAAACAGAAAAGAAAACATGGAATGTCTAAAAGCTGTTTTTGGCAGTACAGTGCCATAGCTATTGATGTAGTGATTTTGGTTATTATCAAGAAAACTATGGAAAATGTCTAGATATCAGCTCTTAAATTAAACTCTTATGAGTTATTTTTGTTGTTATCATTATATTTGTCCAAACAAATGCACCTTTAGTTGTAGCAGGCATTAAAATGAACAAGAAATTGAAGAAAACAAGGGTGATCTAATCATTTTTTCCATGACTGTGTTATGTATAGAAATTTGAAAGAAAACATACATCGTAACACCTCTAATGACACCATCCCTGAGTAGTTTATAATGTCTTTTAAAAATGACACAGCTCTGATAACAGAGTAATTATTTCCAGATTTGTTCAAAGAAACGAAACAAGTTTTTTCACAGGCTGAGCAGGACAACTAACCGTGATAAATTGACCTTTATGCATAAAATTATACAAACAGTTCCTTTAAAGTCAACCATACGTTATCATCCAGTGAAAAGCTTTGTATATTTTCCATGACACCTTAGAAACTGACTGTGCAAGTTTGAAATGTTAACGCTAAACACAAATATCAAGGGATATGCAGACTTGAAAATTTTAAGAAATTGAATGAGCTCTTGTGTGTGACTTACTGGCATAGATTGTTCGATCTTCCACATCAGTCAGTTTCCTTTGAAGATCTGAGGAAAGAGTGAGAACAGCACATTTTTGCAGGGGCCTTGGGTAATATCATAATCCAGATGTTGCTGAACTAAACTAATAATTACCTTGTATATTGTCCTCAAGTTTGTTCCTCTCATTTTGCAGGTCTGACAGTGAGACAAGAAAAGGCAGCAAGATTGAAATGTTTCACCTAGAGTCATGTCTTCTCTCATATTGAATAAATCTGCTAGGCAAATGAACATACTGTTGTAGTCTTCCAGAAGTCTGGCACTCTCCTTGGTCTGTTTGTCTAACTCCTGCTCCAGCTGTCTGAGTCTGGCATCCTTGTCATCCAGCTGCTGCTGCTGGTACTCAGCATTGTCCATGGCCTGTTTCAGTTGTGATCCCAGCTCTGCCAGATGAAATGTATAGTTCAAAAACAACATGAAATGTTATCGTGGATCTGAAGTTCAAAGAATGAAATATGTTTTTTGTGTAGGGGCATGTAGTTAAACTTACCGCTGTGTTCCTGCTGCAGCTGATTATTCTCTTTAGTGCGTTCTTCTAACTCCTGCTCCACATGTTTGAGCTTGGCGTCTTTGTCATTCAGCTGCTGATGCAGACGATCTTCATTCTCCTGGCTCTGTTGCAGTTGTCTTTGGAAGTCTGTTTGATGAAATATTTACTTCAAAAACTAAAAGGAATGACTCAGTTGATCTTAAGGACAGGTATATGTGTAAAGTGACAATCAGAGATGTTTAGGATCTCACGGTCACACTGGGTGTCGGCATCACTGCAGCACTTTTTCAGCTGTTTGACGTCTTCTGTTAATTCTGACAGAGAAAGAAAGTCGAAACACTGAAACAGGAAGTGTCATTATTTAAAGGAATAGTTTTCACATTTTGTGAGATACGTTTATTTGCTTGTCAATTGAGCATTAGATGTAAAAACGGCAATCAGGCTAATTTCTGTGCAACTAAGTATAAAAATGGGAAAAGAGGAAACCAGCTAACCTGGGTCTGTCTAAAGGTAACAACATCTAAATACCAGCACATCTAAAGTTTACCAATGAATATGTCATATTTCATTGATATGCATTACTCTTTAATACATGTCTGATTTATTGACCTACTGATCTCTCTCTAGCTTCTTCTAAAGCTCCTCTTAATTTTTTTTTATTTGTGAAAGCACTTGTTCATGTTTTTATTTATACTTTTGATTCCTATCTATTTCATTTCATATTTCATTAATTTAACTGTTTAAAGGTTAGGTACTTTGTCATATGAAGAAAAATGCCATATAAATATATTTTTTTTGGATGAAAATTATATTTTCAGTGAGTGCAAAAACAACACATTACTGGAACTTATGTGCTGAAATATTTCTGCTCCAAGTCAAGAATTTGTCCAGCAGTACAAAACATACAAAAAAACCACTGCAGATTTTGCTGCCTTTGAATAGAGCCAGGTTAGTGTTTCCTCTTATCTCTAGTCTTTGTGCTAAGCTAAGCTAGCGTTGGCTGTGGGAACCTTACAGTGTACAGATGTAAACGCTGTAATGGTCTTTGTATCCAACTATTTACAGAAAGCAGATAAATGTATGAGCCTAGAAGTTACCTTAAGACACTGCAATGTACAATACACACCTTTGTTTGTGCGCTCAAGCTTTGTATTCTCTCTTTGTTGTGTTTTTAGTTGTTGTTCCAGGTCTAAGAAAGAAAACAAAAGAATATCAGAAATGCATGAAAAACTCAAATGATTTTTCAAGCAAGAGTTCAGATAAATGTGGAAGGTTGCAGGATGTAGTCATGATATGTGACAAGTAGGGAAGCAACAGATTGACAAACCATTCCTGTTTTTTCCAGCAACTTTAGATGCCTGTTTCTGAGCCGTTTTCAGCTGTGCCCTCAGATCAGCCACCTCCATTACTAGCAGAGACACAAACACAGCAGGAATGTTATTTTGCACTTCAAAAAAAGCATGATTTGAAACATTTGTCGATAAAATATGGTCATACTTAAGTTAAAATTCTTTGCATCTGCCTTCTGAAGTTGAAGTTCACTGCCTTGCAGTTGCCTGCTTGTCAAATTGAGTCTCTGTTGCAGCTCTAAAATGATTTACAGATCAATGAAATTCATAACTATTCAATCAAAATCTGCTAAGTTGCATTACTTCATGCAGTTTAACTGTCATATCTTATTCTTTACCTGCAAGGTTTTCAGCATGGGTCTCTCTGAGGTCTGATATTTCATCCTCCAGAGGTTTGATTTTCCTGTGAAGCTCCATAATCTGAGCCGCTAAAAACAGACAAAGCAAGCTGCTGTTAGTAATCTGATTCTGTTTGATCATTTACTTCGTCTTTTCTCCGCCAAAGAGAAGCAAAATACTTACACTGATGAGAAATCCTCGTATCACTTGAATTCAGCATGCGTGTCTTTTCTTTAATTTGATTTCTGATGTCCTCCAGCTCATCCTCCAGATCTTCAAAAAAAAGACAGAAAAAGCATATTTTATGTCCTTTAAATAAATGGAAATAGATGATGAATACATTTGGCGAATGCCAACCGTATCTCACCTTTAATCTTGTCTGCTTGTGCCCGTATCTGACTTTCTTCTTGCTTCTTGAGTCTGGCTATTTCATCTTGCTGTGCCAAGAATTTAAACACTAACCAAAGAATTTTTCAATTAGATCAGTTTACTGGATTCAAGAACACAACTCATATTTTTGATGACGACTCACTCAGTTTAGTATTTTCATTGTCTTCATCTTGAATTCCACTAATCAGATAATTGAGATGGTCTTGGTGTGCTGCAGACAAAAGATGGAGAAAGCTATTATTGTCTTCATGTGAGTGCATGTTTTACTGTTTCTTCAAAGTAATGGAGGTTTTCTAGTGTTACTTCTGTAGACCGTTAGTCGCTGCTGTGACTCACCTCTTATCTTATTGTAGTCTGTGTCATTTGCTGCCACATTAACCAGCTTCTCAATCTCTGTTTGTGTTGAAATAATCTCTAAAACTGAAAGGAAGTTTAAACATCAATAATCATATGTGGTAGAAAGTATTACTTCACATCTTCACTATACATAGAACTCATTGATTTGAATTCTTTCCATCGGTTGTTCATCAACTCACGTCTTTGTGGTTGAGAACTTCGTTTCCTCAGCTCTTGTGTTTTTTGGTCCAGTTCTTTAGTTTTTTCATCTATAATCTTTTGGAGCTCTGCAGAACAAAGGCAAAACCTTTAAAAAAGTCCCGTGTATTTGCTATTGAGCTACGTAGTAGCCCTTTAATAAACAGTACACTGTTGGTGCAGTGTTTCGTGTCACAATAGCAGTACATACTTGATTTGAAATGACAATGAAAAACACCCACCTTCAACCTTGGATTTGGATTCAGTGTTTTGTAGTTTTCTCTTTAGTTCCTCCAGTTCCAGAGTTAATGTGGAAATTTGAAGAGCTGAAACAATCAGAATAATGATCAATAGTCAGAGTTTTGCTCATCCTGAAACTTGATCAACATCTGTACATGAGTCCTGTAAAGTGCATTTTTATCAAAGGTTCTAATTTGGACAAATATGATCTATAGGAGCAGGTTGTGGAATATCAACAGAATAACAGCGTGCATCAATTCAATTTTAACTCCCATTCATTTATATCGCGCCAATTTACAATCTAAGTCAAGTCAGGGTACTTCACATATTAAGATCAAGACCTCACAATATATAGAGAAACCCAATGATTCCTTTTTAGTCAGCACTTGGCAATTACAGGAAGTAAAAAGCTCCCTTTGAACGGGAAAATCCTTCAACCAAACCAGGGTCAGGGAGGGCAGCCATCCGCCTCAGCCAGTTAGAGTGAGGGGGGAGTGGAGACCTTTTGTGATGCCTATTTCCTTAATGTAATTGACCAAAAAAAGCCAACAAAATATGATTAACAGAGCCGAAATGTCTGCCACTTTAATCCACAGTTCCGCTCATGGGTAAGGTGAAAATTTAATGGTTCAGAAACGACATTTGATGATAACACAGTACAGTAGTGCAGCTTTACCACTCACCAAGTGAAGTAACTGTGTCAGATTTGGACTGCAGCTCCTTCATTTTGGCATCCAGATTGTTCTGCAGATCTGCAAGAAAACATTTAGAAAAGCACTTGATACCACAAAAAGACTTTCTACGTCAAGCAGAGACAGAAAGTGAACACTGACAACACTCACCCTTAATTTTCTGCTCAGAATCAGAACACTGTTCCTCCGTCTGGTTCAGTTTGTTCTGCAGAGCTAGGAGAAAAACATCATTTATAAGCAACTTCAAATTAACTAAATATTTTTTTCTTGCTGGAATCTAAGCATGTCAGGACTGAACCCACCTCTGATCACATCCTGGTCACGAGTGTGCTCCTCCTCTTTGATCTTTACTTGTTCCCTCAAGTCTAAAAGAAATAAGTTTGAGAAAGAACCACCAAAAATACAAGTTTTCAATAATGGAAAGGAGCATACTCACTCGAAATTGTAGTAGAAGTGGTTTGGCCCTCAGTTTGTTTATCTCTTTCTAGGTTTCTGAGTTGGGTGTGCAGATCAGCAATGCTCAAAACTAAGAAACACACAAAGAAAATGTAAAACAGGAAACATTTCACACCATTTCCTCAGTAAAGACATGCAGACATCATAATCTCTCTTTACTTACTCAGTTTGGCAGCTGTCTGGTTCTTCTCTTTCAGCTCACTGACATATTTCTCCAGCAGTTTCTTGTTGATGTCAAGGTTGTTTGTGAGCTCTGAGGCAATTTTAAAGAAGGTAAAATACATTTTTCAATTCACAGGAGATCACTGTAAACTAACAACAACACTACAGTCTTTCATTGGCATCAATGTCCATTACTAGCATTTGTACCTTTGACTCTCACACATTTTTAGGTATTTCTATCGCATTGGTCCCAAATCTGTTGCCTCTATTCCACTACTACCTCTGCTTGGCACACTCTTAGGACTAAGGTTAGCTGGAGATACTTACGGGTTACTTTATTTTGTGCCATCTGGAGGTTTGACAACAGTCTCTCCAGATATTTCACCTGATTCTGCAGGGTCATGATTCTCAGCACTGAAGCACAGCACAACAGAAAAGACAAGATGTAGTTTACTACAAGAGATGCTACAATAAAACTGGACAAAATGTGTCACAAGACTCACTCAGTTTTGTGTTGCTGCCATCTTCATCATCTATTTCACCCAGAAGCCCAGCAAGTCTGTCATGCAACTCTGCCAAAAATGAAAAAGTCTCCAATGTATTTCTGACTTGACTGTCAAATAATGTCACGCTCAAGTGTTAAACTGGCATTTTAAACACAACTAACTTTTTACATCACCACTTGTGGTCCCATTGACATCTTTCCTCTGAAGGTCCCAGATCTCATCTTGCAGCTCAATGATTGTTAAAACTAAAACAAACATTGGGAAGTGAATGTGTTTTTATCACTAATTAGTCCTGTTCATCCTGAGTTGATTACAAAAAGTGTCTTTGTGTCTCACACCAATGATGTGACAATCATGACAGAATCAAATCAACAAGCTCACCCATTCTTGGATTGGCAGTCAGTCTCTCTATGTCTGCAGTCTTGGAGTCCAGATCTTTTTGCTTCTTCTCCAGTTGCCTTTGGAGCTCTATAGTTAAACAGAAGCAGGGATAATTAGGGAAAGTTTGAAAAAATAAAAACAGAGTTTTAAATCTGAAGCAGCCTAATCATGGCAATGGTGTCTGAATAGAACTCAAAAGGTGAAATTAAGTCAAATATTTAAACCAAATTAAAATCTTTTTAAAAATTGCCCAAGACTACAAGAAATACTAATTGCCACATTGGCTGTCATCACTGCTGCTCACCTGAGATCACGTCTTTGTCTTCTGAGTTGGAGATCTCTTCCCTCAAAACCTTCACCTCATCATGCAGCTTTACCACATCCAGAACTGACCCAAAATCAAAGTGAACATCAAACTCAAAATATAAATCAGCAACAATCAGATAAAAACACTCTGCTACAGTGAAATAGAGAGATTTTAGCTGTAATGTAACAAAACTCACTGAGTGCTGCTGTGGAGTCTCCAGTTCTGTTCAATTCAGCAATCTTCTGCTCATATTCAGTTTTTACCTCTGATGAAAAAAAAAAAACAGACACAAGGTTCTTACCAGAACAGAAACTAAAACATGAATGAAATGAAAGGTTTGAGCTGGAGTCAGATTTACAGCTTACGCTCATATTTGTCCTTAGATCCAGAACACTCCTCACTTTTCAGTTGCAGTTTCTTCTGCAGATCTGTTGAATTAAAAGGTTATCAAAACTGCTATCTGAAGTTATGATGCAAACATTTTTGTAAAATCTGAAATGTATAGTTCAAAAACAACATGAAATGTTATCGTGGATCTGAAGTTCAAAGAATGAAATATGTTTTTTGTGTAGGGGCATGTAGTTAAACTTACCGCTGTGTTCCTGCTGCAGCTGATTATTCTCTTTAGTGCGTTCTTCTAACTCCTGCTCCACATGTTTGAGCTTGGCGTCTTTGTCATTCAGCTGCTGATGCAGACGATCTTCATCCTCCTGGCTCTGTTGCAGTTGTCTTTGGAAGTCTGTTTGATGAAATATTTACTTCAAAAACTAAATGAAATGATTTGGTTGATCTTAAGAACGGGTATATGTGTAAAGTGATAACCAGAGATGTTTAGGATCTCACCGTCACACTGGGTGTCGGCATCACTGCAGCACTTTTTCAGCTGTTTGACGTCTTCTGTTAATTCTGACAGAGAAAGAAAGTCAAAATACTGAAACAGGAAGTGTCATCTACCCATTTGATCTCATTAATCTAATTGTTTTTAAGGTCAGGAAATTTGTCATATGAAGAAAAATTCCTTATAACTATATTTTTTTGGATGATAAACTATATTTTTAGTGAGTGCAAAAACAACACATTACTGGAACTTATGTGCTGAAATATTTCTGCTCCAAGTCAAGAATTTGTCCAGCAGTACAAAACATACAAAAAAAACCACTGCAGATTTTGCTGCCTTTGAATAGAGCCAGGTTAGTGTTTCCTCTTATCTCTAGTCTTTGTGCTAAGCTAAGCTAGCGTTGGCTGTGGGAACCTTACAGTGTACAGATGTAAACGCTGTAATGGTCTTTGTATCCAACTATTTACAGAAAGCAGATAAATGTATGAGCCTAGAAGTTACCTTAAGACACTGCAATGTACAATACACACCTTTGTTTGTGCGCTCAAGCTTTGTATTCTCTCTTTGTTGTGTTTTTAGTTGTTGTTCCAGGTCTAAGAAAGAAAACAAAAGAATATCAGAAATGCATGAAAAACTCAAATGATTTTTCAAGCAAGAGTTCAGATAAATGTGGAAGGTTGCAGGATGTAGTCATGATATGTGACAAGTAGGGAAGCAACAGATTGACAAACCATTCCTGTTTTTTCCAGCAACTTTAGATGCCTGTTTCTGAGCCGTTTTCAGCTGTGCCCTCAGATCAGCCACCTCCATTACTAGCAGAGACACAAACACAGCAGGAATGTTATTTTGCACTTCAAAAAAAGCATGATTTGAAACATTTGTCGATAAAATATGGTCATACTTAAGTTAAAATTCTTTGCATCTGCCTTCTGAAGTTGAAGTTCACTGCCTTGCAGTTGCCTGCTTGTCAAATTGAGTCTCTGTTGCAGCTCTAAAATGATTTACAGATCAATGAAATTCATAACTATTCAATCAAAATCTGCTAAGTTGCATTACTTCATGCAGTTTAACTGTCATATCTTATTCTTTACCTGCAAGGTTTTCAGCATGGGTCTCTCTGAGGTCTGATATTTCATCCTCCAGAGGTTTGATTTTCCTGTGAAGCTCCATAATCTGAGCCGCTAAAAACAGACAAAGCAAGCTGCTGTTAGTAATCTGATTCTGTTTGATCATTTACTTCGTCTTTTCTCCGCCAAAGAGAAGCAAAATACTTACACTGATGAGAAATCCTCGTATCACTTGAATTCAGCATGCGTGTCTTTTCTTTAATTTGATTTCTGATGTCCTCCAGCTCATCCTCCAGATCTTCAAAAAAAAGACAGAAAAAGCATATTTTATGTCCTTTAAATAAATGGAAATAGATGATGAATACATTTGGCGAATGCCAACCGTATCTCACCTTTAATCTTGTCTGCTTGTGCCCGTATCTGACTTTCTTCTTGCTTCTTGAGTCTGGCTATTTCATCTTGCTGTGCCAAGAATTTAAACACTAACCAAAGAATTTTTCAATTAGATCAGTTTACTGGATTCAAGAACACAACTCATATTTTTGATGACGACTCACTCAGTTTAGTATTTTCATTGTCTTCATCTTGAATTCCACTAATCAGATAATTGAGATGGTCTTGGTGTGCTGCAGACAAAAGATGGAGAAAGCTATTATTGTCTTCATGTGAGTGCATGTTTTACTGTTTCTTCAAAGTAATGGAGGTTTTCTAGTGTTACTTCTGTAGACCGTTAGTCGCTGCTGTGACTCACCTCTTATCTTATTGTAGTCTGTGTCATTTGCTGCCACATTAACCAGCTTCTCAATCTCTGTTTGTGTTGAAATAATCTCTAAAACTGAAAGGAAGTTTAAACATCAATAATCATATGTGGTAGAAAGTATTACTTCACATCTTCACTATACATAGAACTCATTGATTTGAATTCTTTCCATCGGTTGTTCATCAACTCACGTCTTTGTGGTTGAGAACTTCGTTTCCTCAGCTCTTGTGTTTTTTGGTCCAGTTCTTTAGTTTTTTCATCTATAATCTTTTGGAGCTCTGCAGAACAAAGGCAAAACCTTTAAAAAAGTCCCGTGTATTTGCTATTGAGCTACGTAGTAGCCCTTTAATAAACAGTACACTGTTGGTGCAGTGTTTCGTGTCACAATAGCAGTACATACTTGATTTGAAATGACAATGAAAAACACCCACCTTCAACCTTGGATTTGGATTCAGTGTTTTGTAGTTTTCTCTTTAGTTCCTCCAGTTCCAGAGTTAATGTGGAAATTTGAAGAGCTGAAACAATCAGAATAATGATCAATAGTCAGAGTTTTGCTCATCCTGAAACTTGATCAACATCTGTACATGAGTCCTGTAAAGTGCATTTTTATCAAAGGTTCTAATTTGGACAAATATGATCTATAGGAGCAGGTTGTGGAATATCAACAGAATAACAGCGTGCATCAATTCAATTTTAACTCCCATTCATTTATATCGCGCCAATTTACAATCTAAGTCAAGTCAGGGTACTTCACATATTAAGATCAAGACCTCACAATATATAGAGAAACCCAATGATTCCTTTTTAATCAGCACTTGGCAATTACAGGAAGTAAAAAGCTCCCTTTGAACGGGAAAATCCTTCAACCAAACCAGGGTCAGGGAGGGCAGCCATCCGCCTCAGCCAGTTAGAGTGAGGGGGGAGTGGAGACCTTTTGTGATGCCTATTTCCTTAATGTAATTGACCAAAAAAAGCCAACAAAATATGATTAACAGAGCCGAAATGTCTGCCACTTTAATCCACAGTTCCGCTCATGGGTAAGGTGAAAATTTAATGGTTCAGAAACGACATTTGATGATAACACAGTACAGTAGTGCAGCTTTACCACTCACCAAGTGAAGTAACTGTGTCAGATTTGGACTGCAGCTCCTTCATTTTGGCATCCAGATTGTTCTGCAGATCTGCAAGAAAACATTTAGAAAAGCACTTGATACCACAAAAAGACTTTCTACGTCAAGCAGAGACAGAAAGTGAACACTGACAACACTCACCCTTAATTTTCTGCTCAGAATCAGAACACTGTTCCTCCGTCTGGTTCAGTTTGTTCTGCAGAGCTAGGAGAAAAACATCATTTATAAGCAACTTCAAATTAACTAAATATTTTTTTCTTGCTGGAATCTAAGCATGTCAGGACTGAACCCACCTCTGATCACATCCTGGTCACGAGTGTGCTCCTCCTCTTTGATCTTTACTTGTTCCCTCAAGTCTAAAAGAAATAAGTTTGAGAAAGAACCACCAAAAATACAAGTTTTCAATAATGGAAAGGAGCATACTCACTCGAAATTGTAGTAGAAGTGGTTTGGCCCTCAGTTTGTTTATCTCTTTCTAGGTTTCTGAGTTGGGTGTGCAGATCAGCAATGCTCAAAACTAAGAAACACACAAAGAAAATGTAAAACAGGAAACATTTCACACCATTTCCTCAGTAAAGACATGCAGACATCATAATCTCTCTTTACTTACTCAGTTTGGCAGCTGTCTGGTTCTTCTCTTTCAGCTCACTGACATATTTCTCCAGCAGTTTCTTGTTGATGTCAAGGTTGTTTGTGAGCTCTGAGGCAATTTTAAAGAAGGTAAAATACATTTTTCAATTCACAGGAGATCACTGTAAACTAACAACAACACTACAGTCTTTCATTGGCATCAATGTCCATTACTAGCATTTGTACCTTTGACTCTCACACATTTTTAGGTATTTCTATCGCATTGGTCCCAAATCTGTTGCCTCTATTCCACTACTACCTCTGCTTGGCACACTCTTAGGACTAAGGTTAGCTGGAGATACTTACGGGTTACTTTATTTTGTGCCATCTGGAGGTTTGACAACAGTCTCTCCAGATATTTCACCTGATTCTGCAGGGTCATGATTCTCAGCACTGAAGCACAGCACAACAGAAAAGACAAGATGTAGTTTACTACAAGAGATGCTACAATAAAACTGGACAAAATGTGTCACAAGACTCACTCAGTTTTGTGTTGCTGCCATCTTCATCATCTATTTCACCCAGAAGCCCAGCAAGTCTGTCATGCAACTCTGCCAAAAATGAAAAAGTCTCCAATGTATTTCTGACTTGACTGTCAAATAATGTCACGCTCAAGTGTTAAACTGGCATTTTAAACACAACTAACTTTTTACATCACCACTTGTGGTCCCATTGACATCTTTCCTCTGAAGGTCCCAGATCTCATCTTGCAGCTCAATGATTGTTAAAACTAAAACAAACATTGGGAAGTGAATGTGTTTTTATCACTAATTAGTCCTGTTCATCCTGAGTTGATTACAAAAAGTGTCTTTGTGTCTCACACCAATGATGTGACAATCATGACAGAATCAAATCAACAAGCTCACCCATTCTTGGATTGGCAGTCAGTCTCTCTATGTCTGCAGTCTTGGAGTCCAGATCTTTTTGCTTCTTCTCCAGTTGCCTTTGGAGCTCTATAGTTAAACAGAAGCAGGGATAATTAGGGAAAGTTTGAAAAAATAAAAACAGAGTTTTAAATCTGAAGCAGCCTAATCATGGCAATGGTGTCTGAATAGAACTCAAAAGGTGAAATTAAGTCAAATATTTAAACCAAATTAAAATCTTTTTAAAAATTGCCCAAGACTACAAGAAATACTAATTGCCACATTGGCTGTCATCACTGCTGCTCACCTGAGATCACGTCTTTGTCTTCTGAGTTGGAGATCTCTTCCCTCAAAACCTTCACCTCATCATGCAGCTTTACCACATCCAGAACTGACCCAAAATCAAAGTGAACATCAAACTCAAAATATAAATCAGCAACAATCAGATAAAAACACTCTGCTACAGTGAAATAGAGAGATTTTAGCTGTAATGTAACAAAACTCACTGAGTGCTGCTGTGGAGTCTCCAGTTCTGTTCAATTCAGCAATCTTCTGCTCATATTCAGTTTTTACCTCTGATGAAAAAAAAAAAACAGACACAAGGTTCTTACCAGAACAGAAACTAAAACATGAATGAAATGAAAGGTTTGAGCTGGAGTCAGATTTACAGCTTACGCTCATATTTGTCCTTAGATCCAGAACACTCCTCACTTTTCAGTTGCAGTTTCTTCTGCAGATCTGTTGAATTAAAAGGTTATCAAAACTGCTATCTGAAGTTATGATGCAAACATTTTTGTAAAATCTGAAATGTATAGTTCAAAAACAACATGAAATGTTATCGTGGATCTGAAGTTCAAAGAATGAAATATGTTTTTTGTGTAGGGGCATGTAGTTAAACTTACCGCTGTGTTCCTGCTGCAGCTGATTATTCTCTTTAGTGCGTTCTTCTAACTCCTGCTCCACATGTTTGAGCTTGGCGTCTTTGTCATTCAGCTGCTGATGCAGACGATCTTCATCCTCCTGGCTCTGTTGCAGTTGTCTTTGGAAGTCTGTTTGATGAAATATTTACTTCAAAAACTAAATGAAATGATTTGGTTGATCTTAAGAACGGGTATATGTGTAAAGTGATAACCAGAGATGTTTAGGATCTCACCGTCACACTGGGTGTCGGCATCACTGCAGCACTTTTTCAGCTGTTTGACGTCTTCTGTTAATTCTGACAGAGAAAGAAAGTCAAAATACTGAAACAGGAAGTGTCATCTACCCATTTGATCTCATTAATCTAATTGTTTTTAAGGTCAGGAAATTTGTCATATGAAGAAAAATTCCTTATAACTATATTTTTTTGGATGATAAACTATATTTTTAGTGAGTGCAAAAACAACACATTACTGGAACTTATGTGCTGAAATATTTCTGCTCCAAGTCAAGAATTTGTCCAGCAGTACAAAACATACAAAAAAAAACACTGCAGATTTTGCTGCCTTTGAATAGAGCCAGGTTAGTGTTTCCTCTTATCTCTAGTCTTTGTGCTAAGCTAAGCTAGCGTTGGCTGTGGGAACCTTACAGTGTACAGATGTAAACGCTGTAATGGTCTTTGTATCCAACTATTTACAGAAAGCAGATAAATGTATGAGCCTAGAAGTTACCTTAAGACACTGCAATGTACAATACACACCTTTGTTTGTGCGCTCAAGCTTTGTATTCTCTCTTTGTTGTGTTTTTAGTTGTTGTTCCAGGTCTAAGAAAGAAAACAAAAGAATATCAGAAATGCATGAAAAACTCAAATGATTTTTCAAGCAAGAGTTCAGATAAATGTGGAAGGTTGCAGGATGTAGTCATGATATGTGACAAGTAGGGAAGCAACAGATTGACAAACCATTCCTGTTTTTTCCAGCAACTTTAGATGCCTGTTTCTGAGCCGTTTTCAGCTGTGCCCTCAGATCAGCCACCTCCATTACTAGCAGAGACACAAACACAGCAGGAATGTTATTTTGCACTTCAAAAAAAGCATGATTTGAAACATTTGTCGATAAAATATGGTCATACTTAAGTTAAAATTCTTTGCATCTGCCTTCTGAAGTTGAAGTTCACTGCCTTGCAGTTGCCTGCTTGTCAAATTGAGTCTCTGTTGCAGCTCTAAAATGATTTACAGATCAATGAAATTCATAACTATTCAATCAAAATCTGCTAAGTTGCATTACTTCATGCAGTTTAACTGTCATATCTTATTCTTTACCTGCAAGGTTTTCAGCATGGGTCTCTCTGAGGTCTGATATTTCATCCTCCAGAGGTTTGATTTTCCTGTGAAGCTCCATAATCTGAGCCGCTAAAAACAGACAAAGCAAGCTGCTGTTAGTAATCTGATTCTGTTTGATCATTTACTTCGTCTTTTCTCCGCCAAAGAGAAGCAAAATACTTACACTGATGAGAAATCCTCGTATCACTTGAATTCAGCATGCGTGTCTTTTCTTTAATTTGATTTCTGATGTCCTCCAGCTCATCCTCCAGATCTTCAAAAAAAAGACAGAAAAAGCATATTTTATGTCCTTTAAATAAATGGAAATAGATGATGAATACATTTGGCGAATGCCAACCGTATCTCACCTTTAATCTTGTCTGCTTGTGCCCGTATCTGACTTTCTTCTTGCTTCTTGAGTCTGGCTATTTCATCTTGCTGTGCCAAGAATTTAAACACTAACCAAAGAATTTTTCAATTAGATCAGTTTACTGGATTCAAGAACACAACTCATATTTTTGATGACGACTCACTCAGTTTAGTATTTTCATTGTCTTCATCTTGAATTCCACTAATCAGATAATTGAGATGGTCTTGGTGTGCTGCAGACAAAAGATGGAGAAAGCTATTATTGTCTTCATGTGAGTGCATGTTTTACTGTTTCTTCAAAGTAATGGAGGTTTTCTAGTGTTACTTCTGTAGACCGTTAGTCGCTGCTGTGACTCACCTCTTATCTTATTGTAGTCTGTGTCATTTGCTGCCACATTAACCAGCTTCTCAATCTCTGTTTGTGTTGAAATAATCTCTAAAACTGAAAGGAAGTTTAAACATCAATAATCATATGTGGTAGAAAGTATTACTTCACATCTTCACTATACATAGAACTCATTGATTTGAATTCTTTCCATCGGTTGTTCATCAACTCACGTCTTTGTGGTTGAGAACTTCGTTTCCTCAGCTCTTGTGTTTTTTGGTCCAGTTCTTTAGTTTTTTCATCTATAATCTTTTGGAGCTCTGCAGAACAAAGGCAAAACCTTTAAAAAAGTCCCGTGTATTTGCTATTGAGCTACGTAGTAGCCCTTTAATAAACAGTACACTGTTGGTGCAGTGTTTCGTGTCACAATAGCAGTACATACTTGATTTGAAATGACAATGAAAAACACCCACCTTCAACCTTGGATTTGGATTCAGTGTTTTGTAGTTTTCTCTTTAGTTCCTCCAGTTCCAGAGTTAATGTGGAAATTTGAAGAGCTGAAACAATCAGAATAATGATCAATAGTCAGAGTTTTGCTCATCCTGAAACTTGATCAACATCTGTACATGAGTCCTGTAAAGTGCATTTTTATCAAAGGTTCTAATTTGGACAAATATGATCTATAGGAGCAGGTTGTGGAATATCAACAGAATAACAGCGTGCATCAATTCAATTTTAACTCCCATTCATTTATATCGCGCCAATTTACAATCTAAGTCAAGTCAGGGTACTTCACATATTAAGATCAAGACCTCACAATATATAGAGAAACCCAATGATTCCTTTTTAGTCAGCACTTGGCAATTACAGGAAGTAAAAAGCTCCCTTTGAACGGGAAAATCCTTCAACCAAACCAGGGTCAGGGAGGGCAGCCATCCGCCTCAGCCAGTTAGAGTGAGGGGGGAGTGGAGACCTTTTGTGATGCCTATTTCCTTAATGTAATTGACCAAAAAAAGCCAACAAAATATGATTAACAGAGCCGAAATGTCTGCCACTTTAATCCACAGTTCCGCTCATGGGTAAGGTGAAAATTTAATGGTTCAGAAACGACATTTGATGATAACACAGTACAGTAGTGCAGCTTTACCACTCACCAAGTGAAGTAACTGTGTCAGATTTGGACTGCAGCTCCTTCATTTTGGCATCCAGATTGTTCTGCAGATCTGCAAGAAAACATTTAGAAAAGCACTTGATACCACAAAAAGACTTTCTACGTCAAGCAGAGACAGAAAGTGAACACTGACAACACTCACCCTTAATTTTCTGCTCAGAATCAGAACACTGTTCCTCCGTCTGGTTCAGTTTGTTCTGCAGAGCTAGGAGAAAAACATCATTTATAAGCAACTTCAAATTAACTAAATATTTTTTTCTTGCTGGAATCTAAGCATGTCAGGACTGAACCCACCTCTGATCACATCCTGGTCACGAGTGTGCTCCTCCTCTTTGATCTTTACTTGTTCCCTCAAGTCTAAAAGAAATAAGTTTGAGAAAGAACCACCAAAAATACAAGTTTTCAATAATGGAAAGGAGCATACTCACTCGAAATTGTAGTAGAAGTGGTTTGGCCCTCAGTTTGTTTATCTCTTTCTAGGTTTCTGAGTTGGGTGTGCAGATCAGCAATGCTCAAAACTAAGAAACACACAAAGAAAATGTAAAACAGGAAACATTTCACACCATTTCCTCAGTAAAGACATGCAGACATCATAATCTCTCTTTACTTACTCAGTTTGGCAGCTGTCTGGTTCTTCTCTTTCAGCTCACTGACATATTTCTCCAGCAGTTTCTTGTTGATGTCAAGGTTGTTTGTGAGCTCTGAGGCAATTTTAAAGAAGGTAAAATACATTTTTCAATTCACAGGAGATCACTGTAAACTAACAACAACACTACAGTCTTTCATTGGCATCAATGTCCATTACTAGCATTTGTACCTTTGACTCTCACACATTTTTAGGTATTTCTATCGCATTGGTCCCAAATCTGTTGCCTCTATTCCACTACTACCTCTGCTTGGCACACTCTTAGGACTAAGGTTAGCTGGAGATACTTACGGGTTACTTTATTTTGTGCCATCTGGAGGTTTGACAACAGTCTCTCCAGATATTTCACCTGATTCTGCAGGGTCATGATTCTCAGCACTGAAGCACAGCACAACAGAAAAGACAAGATGTAGTTTACTACAAGAGATGCTACAATAAAACTGGACAAAATGTGTCACAAGACTCACTCAGTTTTGTGTTGCTGCCATCTTCATCATCTATTTCACCCAGAAGCCCAGCAAGTCTGTCTTGCAACTCTGCCAAAAAGGAAAAAGTCTCCAATGTATTTCTGACTTGACTGTCAAATAATGTCACGCTCAAGTGTTAAACTGGCATTTTAAACACAACTAACTTTTTACATCACCACTTGTGGTCCCATTGACATCTTTCCTCTGAAGGTCCCAGATCTCATCTTGCAGCTCAATGATTGTTAAAACTAAAACAAACATTGGGAAGTGAATGTGTTTTTATCACTAATTAGTCCTGTTCATCCTGAGTTGATTACAAAAAGTGTCTTTGTGTCTCACACCAATGATGTGACAATCATGACAGAATCAAATCAACAAGCTCACCCATTCTTGGATTGGCAGTCAGTCTCTCTATGTCTGCAGTCTTGGAGTCCAGATCTTTTTGCTTCTTCTCCAGTTGCCTTTGGAGCTCTATAGTTAAACAGAAGCAGGGATAATTAGGGAAAGTTTGAAAAAATAAAAACAGAGTTTTAAATCTGAAGCAGCCTAATCATGGCAATGGTGTCTGAATAGAACTCAAAAGGTGAAATTAAGTCAAATATTTAAACCAAATTAAAATCTTTTTAAAAATTGCCCAAGACTACAAGAAATACTAATTGCCATATTGGCTGTCATCACTGCTGCTCACCTGAGATCACGTCTTTGTCTTCTGAGTTGGAGATCTCTTCCCTCAAAACCTTCACCTCATCATGCAGCTTTACCACATCCAGAACTGACCCAAAATCAAAGTGAACATCAAACTCAAAATATAAATCAGCAACAATCAGATAAAAACACTCTGCTACAGTGAAATAGAGAGATTTTAGCTGTAATGTAACAAAACTCACTGAGTGCTGCTGTGGAGTCTCCAGTTCTGTTCAATTCAGCAATCTTCTGCTCATATTCAGTTTTTACCTCTGATGAAAAAAAAAAAACAGACACAAGGTTCTTACCCGAACAGAAACTAAAACATGAATGAAATGAAAGGTTTGAGCTGGAGTCAGATTTACAGCTTACGCTCATATTTGTCCTTAGATCCAGAACACTCCTCACTTTTCAGTTGCAGTTTCTTCTGCAGATCTGTTGAATTAAAAGGTTATCAAAACTGCTATCTGAAGTTATGATGCAAACATTTTAGCAAAACTTTACCTACCTGTTATTTCAGTCTGAGCTTTGGCATAGTCCTTTTCTTTGGCTTGAAGCAGACCCCAAAGAGCTGATTTACAAAGAAATGTAAAGTCAGAAAAGGCTGTCATACGTTTGGCATTAGCGAGAAAGTAACAGAACAAACTGAGACGTTTATTTTGCAACTATGATTACACTCTATCATAAGCAGCTGCCATAACTTTGTCTTTCATTGGTGTAAAAAACTATAAATGCAGAATAAAGAGTAAATGCTTTGGAGCTGCATTACCTGATTGTCCATATGAATTTAAAAATGGAAAAAGCAGAGGCGGACTCACATTTGGTTTGACCAGTTGATGCTGTCTGCTGCTGCTCTCTCACATCTTCCATTATACTGATGATGTTCATGACTGGTCAAAGTAAAAGAAAAAAAAACACTTGTTATCTTTATAATTTGGAGTTTATGCAGTGCAACCCTATTATAATATATCTCTCGTTGTAACTGTAAACAGACTGTTCTTGCTGACAGTCTGATCTCATCCTGCATTGACATTTTCAGTCACCTGAGGAAGACTTGCTCTTCTCTCTTCTCTTTTTCCTTACATATTGCTCTAAAGCACGAGCATCACAATTTTTACTCCTGCTTGCTGACATCTTTCCCAGCTATCTAACTGCAGGTGTCACTTTTGTCACTGTTTCTGTTGAAGACAGTTGATGTGACTGAAGCTCCTGCCATCTGGACCCCAACAATGACCTCTTTGTTAAAATTGCTTTTGCTCTTCCCATCCTGATATCAGAAACAGAATCAGCAACATTTGCACAGCATTCTTATGCATAAGCATGATCGGATGCCAAATGCTCAATTGACCACGTCGTGCACCTGGTTGGAAAAGTCTGGTTTCGTTGCTATTCTCCATTCATTTATTTAGGTTTTTTTTAATTTAATTTGGGGCCTGTTTGTATGTATGTATGTATGTATGTATATATATGTATATATGTGTATATATATATATATATATATATATATATATATATATATATATATATGCCATATATGCAAGCTTTGTTGTTTTTGTCTTGATGAGGAGACAACATTTAATCAGAAAGTTCATTAAGCCATTCCTATTATATAATAAAGTGTATAAATCCACTCAGCAACGCCAGAGATCAGTCTGCTGACTCCCCTTCACACTTACAGAGCTGTGCCTGGGCATAATCTTCTTCCTCCAGTTGTTTCTGTAAAATTATTTGTCGTTTCTTTTCTTCCTCCAAAATAATTCTCATCTCTAGAATGAAGAAAAAGTTGTTTAGGCATTTTCACCGGTACCTGTGACGTAGTTATACAATTTGTGGATCTAAAATAAGACAAGCATATGTGTGTCTTGATGAGAACAGTTATTCACCTCTAAGTTGGGAATTGCTTATCTTTGTGGCGTTCATCATCAGCTGTTCCAGACGTTCCAACTCGTCCTGCAGCATCAGAATTTCTCTGGCTGCAGAGAAAGGATGCCACATTAATGCTGCAGTAAATGTTAAAAAATTACACACACACAAAAAAAAAATGAAGTCGGTGCTAACTTACTAAGTTCTTTGTTATTCTCATCACGACTTAACTGCAAAATCTTCTTTTTAAGGAGCAAAGCCATTTGCCTTATTTGCCTCTGGACATCTAAAAAGGAGCAAATAAAAATGAAGCACTACATGTTAATAGTAGTGATAGGATCTACAGGCACAAACTCACCGGCAACATTCGTTCTGGATTCCTCAATGTGGACACTGATCCTCCTCTGTAACACTCTAATCTTATGGCGCACAGAAATCAGCTCCAGCACTGGGAGGCCAACAGAAGATATGTGTCAGGAAAGATTTGACAACAGGCCTTTAACAGAGCTAATTATAAAGTAAATACTGGCAGATGTGAACGGATGAGTTCACATACTGGCTGAGATGACATCTGCTGAGCCTCGCAGCTCACTGATCTTCCTGTCCAGTTGCTCTTGTAGAGCTGATGAAAAATGTAAAGAAAAAGTAAATGAGCATGAGAATTCATTTTTAATACAGAAATAAAAACATTGAAAGATGGATTCCTGCAATGCAAAACTGCTCAACAGGAAGAGTATTTTGCAAACGTGAGAATATGATAAATTGAGATTATTTAATTAAACAACTAATTATAAATTGCTACTTTTAGCCAATTCTTTTTGCTCACATGCTTAGCTGTTCTTAAACTGACACAATGTTGTTGGTTATATACAGCGTCACCAAGTGAGGCCATAACAGCAAAATGCCACCGTGAAGTGTAATGAATTCTCTTATTATGTGCTTTATTTTTATGTTTTTATTTGTAAAATCAAACGTGTGGTTGAGTGGACTAGTTTCTTGTTTTAACATTTTAGAATTTTGCTCCAGATATACTGCCTGACAGTGGTGACATGTAGATTATATTTACTTCACCACAAATTTTATTTTATTTCATTTTCTATTTCTACTCCACCACATCTCAGAAGGACATATCCCACCTTTTCCTTCACTGCATTTATCTGCCAGCTTTAGACACAAATTATGACTTTTTTGCACATAAAACACAAGAACTTACAAATATGATTATTTGCTATAAATTAAACTACCCAACAGTTTATGTTAGAATATCTGAAATTAGCCAAAGCTAAAAAAAATTGTTTGATCATAATTAATATAAAAGCCCAATCATTTTAATTAGCACTTGTGATGGCATTTCTCACTATTTTCAGGTTTTTCAGGCAATAACCATGCGATTATTGGAGAAAAAAAATGAGCAGAATAATCCACAATGAAAATATTCATTAGTAATAATGTTGTCATGATACAATTTATACTATAACAGTCACAGGGAGTATTTTTCTATATTTACTGCATTTATTTGGTAATACTAAGATATTTTTCTGCATGTAACATTGTCAGTGCAGGATTTTTACTTGCCATAAAATAGTTCCACAGCATGGTATCAGTACTTTTACTTTGATAAAAGATGTAAATACTTTCTCCACCACAGTTGCTAGAGTCATGAAAAGGCCATTTCTATTCATTGACTTGCATGTATTACAGTCAAACGGACAGCAGTTTACCCAGAATTCTCTTGTCAGACGGAAGGCCAGTTTCTGCTCGTCTTGACTGTGTCTCTTGTAAATCCCAGATCTGATTTTGCAGTGAGATTATCTGAAGAACTGAACACACACAAACAGCAAACACTTAACCACTCACTACTGATTATAGGCACTGAGTCTGCACAAATCATTAAAAGACCAGCATTTTCTTTTTTTCTTCTTCTGGTCCACAAATGTGCTTTAAATATACACTTACTGAGAGTTGAGTTTGTGATGTTTTCTTCTATTTGCTGTTTCTTAACGTTCAGTTCAGCGCTCTTCTCTTCCAACTCTCTCTGCAGCTCTGTAGGACACAAGTTATGAGGCATCTTAACATATAAAGCTAACAATGACATTCTTACAATTGTGCCGGAACACTGAAGACAAATGTTTTCAAATAAAAATGCATTAACAGTAGGAGAAATGCATCATCCTCACCACTGATTTCAGTAGAATTTGCAGCAAGTGTGACCTTCTTCTGTAAAGCATTAACCTCACTGGTGAGCGCCATGACTTTCAGAACTGGAGAAAAACATTTATATTACATAAAAAATAAAACTCAGCATTGATATTTCTAAAGAATACAAAGAAACTGTGACAGATCCTGCAAAAATATGAACAAAAGTTTTAGGTAAACTTACTTAGAAATGCATCATTGTCAAATATCTCAAGCTGCTGTTTCAATTTTGACTGCAGTTGTGTTTGATACGCTGTCAAGAAATTGCAGATATATTTTAACATTTGCTTCTGTAAGTCGTTTCCACAGGTTCCACATATGCAGGATTTATGATATAAAGCTTACAGTTGGTAATAGCTGAGGCAGTCGCACTGCATGTGGCAAGTTGCAGTTTCAGCTGTCTGACCTCCCCCCGCAACACAAAGGCTTCTTCACCTGTCAAAGTGCACATTTTACAGAATATCAGAGCAACAATGAGTCCACCGGTCACAGTGACACAGCTCAAGTCTTCAAAGGAGGCACATATACTCACCTAACTGGCTTTTTTGGAGAGATGTCTGCTGAAGCTGCCTGTTCAGCGACGTGAACTGGTCTTTAATACAAAGAAAAGGCATGTGGCAGACATTAAAGTCAGCAAGATTAAAGAGATTCTATATCACAGAGTATTTATGTTGCATGATAGATCACTGGTGCATTGTGTATTCCATTTATTACAGAGTGTTTGATATATTATTAGCTATGTACAAGAAGAGCACTTACCAGTGCAAGCTTGACTTGACTGTAAAAGAACAAAATTTACTGCATTAGTTGGAGCAAATACAACACATCCATCCCTTATCTATCACCGCTTAACCCTCATTAGGGTCACGGGGAGCTGGAGTCTATCCCAGCTGACTAAGAACGAAGGCAGGAGACACCTTGAACAGGTGACCAGTCTATCACAGGGCTACATATAGAGACAAACAGTCACACTCACATTCACACCTATGGACAAGTCAGAGTTATCAATTAACCTGAGCATGTTTTTTGGACTGTGGGAGGAAGCTGGAGAAAACCCACACATGCACTGGGAGAACATGCAAACTCCATGCAGAAAGATCCCAGGAAGGTGGGAAGGCGAACCGGGATCTTCTAGCTGCAAGGCGAAAGTGCTAACCATCACGCCACTGTGCAGCCCAAATACAACACATATTTAAACAAAATCTTCAACTATTACCTATTAAAAGTTTAACATTAATCACCAGTGCAAAGTACTTCTATTCAACTACTGTATTTAGGCATGACTTTGAGTTACTTATACGTTGTGTTTGAATTTTCTTGTACTTTATACTTTTACTCACTAGAATTCAAAGGCAAACATTGTACTTAATAAAAAGAAATAAAGAAATAATGTATACTGTGATATCACAGATGAAGAGAAAACTTTATTGATCCCAGAAAGGAAATATACAGGCTGCCAAGCTGTTAAAAAGTAATTAATTTAACCTTTACCGGCTTCAGTACTAAGGTGATGAACACATTAATGCATCAGTAAACATAGTCAAATAATATAATATATATGCATTTCTGCATATTGAGTACTTTTTTCTGGTAATTTAATTATATTTTAATGCTAATACTTCTGTACTTTTACTTTTTTATATAAGTGTTGTGACTGAAAAAGTACATGCATGACTTTTACTTGTCGTAGATTATTTCTCTATTGTGGTATTGCTGCTTCTACTTAAGTAAACGTTCTGAGTACTTCTTCCACATCTGTCGTCACCACCACAGTGACAACAAACCAGAGGAGACTGAAATAAGTATGAAAAGCGTCATTGCATACCGCTATATTTATGTTCTTGGGATCAGTTCCCAAGAACATAAATACTGTGCACTTTGAGATGTGGGATTATCTGAGGTAAGTAATGAGGAACACATCATGTATCACTATGAGCAATTCCCAGAGTTCTATTTGTCTCTGTATATTTGCTAAGTCTTGGAGACTTACTGGGCGTTGTGAAGGGAGATGGGCCACATCTGAATCTCCTCTCTGACTGGCTAAAGTCCTGAGATCCTGATGAACTAGGAAAAGAGAGAAAAATCATAACCAACTATCACTATTAACAGCAATTCATGTTTTAACCACTATGCACTAACTGATTACTGCTTCTTACCATGACTGCTGTCCAAAGTATAAAAGACGCAGGTTAGAAGGAGAAGAATCCAAACGAAGTAGGAACCTCCTGCCATTGGACTGTTCTTTTTGTCATAAAACTTTGCTCTTCTTTCAGCAGGAGTAACGCTTTTTATACACAACTAAATAATCAATATTCAGGGGGTAGTAACAGCTTCCCAGAAGAGGAGGAGCAAATAACTCACAACATCTACAAAATCCTTCTCAACTATATACACACAAATGAAGGCTAAAACTAATTATAAATTGTATATGAGAAAATTTAGAACTGACAGTATTTAAAGAAACATTTGTGCACATGCAAAAAGAGATGACATTTCTTTGTTTTCACTTTTGCAGGTTTATTTATTTTTGTTACCTCGAGCAAACATTGTGGAAACGGACAAAAATCAATCTCAGTCAGAGTGGCAGGACACCAACATTCAGATATCATGTCCTAACTAGGCCAGGATAGAGGCTGAAAATTATTGCGCTTTGTCATTAATTTGTTCTATTTCAACAAATTTGACCCTGACGGTAACTTTAACCAACTCCAGAATGTGACTTAAGATAATAAAATCCCTGAACATTATCATTAGTTTCACATCTAACATGACTAAACAGAAATTTCAGTTATGGCAATAAACAACATATTAGAACTTCCAGATAAAATTCCAATATACAAAGATCTAACACGTTTAAGACAACAGCTGCAGTTACAGTGACTTTAGTTAAACTGTATTTTGACAGAAGCAAATAGAATAGTTCAAACATTACATTTTTCCAGGCTACGACTCAATACAAAAGAAAAAAATGATATCCCTAAACAAATATACACTAACAAGCCTTTTGTAACCATGAACTTTGATGTTTATTCAATTTCAAAATTTCGATGGCGCTAAATTCTGAAAATGACTACTTGAAACTGACAAGTGCTATAATTTACACTGACTTAATGAGTTTTAATAATGTAACATGCATGTGGGTGAATGACAATTCACTTAAACTTGTACTTGTGCTCCTCTGTGGGCTACCGAATGAAGGAAAAATGCTCTAAAGGACATAATAAAATATAAAATTCTGGTGACAGTGCTTGCAACATGAATTCAAGAAACTTCTCATAAATGTTTTTTAAATACAACTGTTGTACAACATATAAATGCAAATGAATCTAGGTTACTGTATGACATTTGGCCTGAAAGCTTTCAAGGATGCAGAAAGTCCAGACCAATAAGACTGTATAAATACAACTTCTGTGTATGTGTAAACAGATACTTGGCAAATAAAATGATTCAGCTCTTCTCCACTGACAAATGACTGACGTGGGCATTTTACTACTCAAAAAATCCCGCAGTAAGAGACACCAAACCCCAAATCTTCAAAAATATTCTACATTTGACACTGACAGAAGTTATCTCACCCACAAAACATAAAGATTGTAACCTATCTCAAGCATTTGCTATATTTGTGTCACAGTTCCTGGTTGTTTCTGCTCTTTCTCTTTCACTTCTCAAACCCTCCCTGCAGCCACATTCCAACTTTCCAGTTTACGTATTTATCCGGTTATTGTCCATCTATCCATCTGATGCTCTCAGTTTTCCCCACTGGTCCCAGCTCACCTGATTCATCACATCAACTCTTCTGTTTCTATCTTTCCCTGACAAGACTTGGACAAAGTTTTTGTTTTTCACATTGTACAATCCTGTTCCTGCTCCCTGCACCTGCTCTACCTGTACGCCTTCATCATTATCATTCCACTAATAAAGTCACTTCACTATATCGTCCTGCCTGTTTTTCTGCACTTCAGTGTTTTGTCCTGTTACCTGTGCACACAACTTAAGTGCTCAGATTAAAATGGGACTTTAATTTCTCTCCGTTTACATCCTAGAAGCTCTCAGTGTGAGTGAGAATCTACACAGACATATTCCCGATTTACAATCATGACTGTTGAAATGATGCCAATAACCACCAGTTGCTGAGTTGCCTATCAAAATAATGGCACGTGTTCAACAAATCGCTGTTTTGTTTTGTGTGTAGTGATTATGTACTCTAATGCCAACACTGAGTCAGGTGTAACATTTTCAGGTCAGCTCAACTGATTCTCTCTGTGGGTTAAAACTAGAAAGACCAGATGAGCAGAAACAGAAAGGCCACAGCTAGCCGATGTGTCTGACCTTTGAACTTTCTTTCTATATAAAAACAGTGAAAACAGCTGAGCTACCATGCCGATAACAAAAACACATGTCCTGGTATTTTTTTGTTGACAGAATACAACTCTACCTGGGTTTTTCCTGCATAAAGGATTTTTGAGGACCTTCTCAAAGAGGTTTCAGGTGCCCCAAAGAAAAAATAACAGCAGCAAATGATCGAAGAATTAGGAATAAATGTAACTAGTTCTGTTAATTGGGGTTTCGTTGGCACAAGCAGACATTTTTTTGAGATGAAATGGCCATAAATAACAAGAACATGTCTAGATTTCTGTCAGATAAGGTACAAAGACTCATTGACTTTGCTGTAAGCAGACTGTTGTGATATTCATCCCTTAGAGGAGCCAGAAAATCCCTATCTACACACATGACATGTAGTTGTAAAGCTCCAGGAAAGCAGCCCTGCTGGAACGAGTAATACCTGCACGCTGACTCCAAACCAAAAATCATTCCAGTAATTGCAGACATGTTAAATATGATGCAAATCTTGAACAAACAAAGCAGAAACTGTAACATAATTTCCTCAACAAACATATCCAGGATTTCAAAAGACAAAAGCTGGAACATGTTCTCTCATTTACTTTTAGTTTTGTTTTGAAGCATCCCCTCTGGAGATGTCTACCTCCATCCCAAGACAATGGAGATTAATGGAACATGTTTGTGTCACTCTCGGCACTGTAAAAGGTTGTTTTAAAAATTTAACAGCAACATCTGTTTCCAGAAACAGCATCGCCATTATTCTGTGCAATCCACAAACCTCTCTGTGCAGCAATGAATTCCTGTTATATTGTCAATTAACTAAACAACAGTGTTCCACTGCAAATATGAATGCATATATGAATATTTTAAAAGGCAACAGCTATGATGTAAAATTACTTAGAGACAAAAATGCATATCTGTGAAACAGTGCAGAAAAGATTATCACAAAGATCATGAGGCAATTATTCAATCTGAGTCTTTTGCGCTGGAAAATAATATACTTAAATACCACAACTTTTGAAAAGGTAATGAAATGAAATGATATTTTCTGAGATTTTTTGTTTACATTTTAGTAAAATCAACAAATGATTGGCACATACTGGACCTATGCCGGGAACTGAGGTCAACAGAGTCTAGCGTATTTGTCTTATTTTGGCTTGACATGAGGTTTGACCTTTTTTTTTTTTTTTTTTTTTTTTTTTTTATCGTTTTCAAAATCTGTGGGCAGTATTTCCAGCGTTGCCTGCTGGCTTCCCATAAAGTTTGATAATGATTAACTAGATCTTTTTAGTCAAGGTCACATTTTTGTGATGCAACTTTGTGAAAACTGGATCAAAACTCAACCCTTGAAATTAAACTAAATTAGATCCATTTATCACTGTATAATTGTGTCAATGTACCTCCTTAAAACAGAGCTTAAAAAGTTAGTCACCTTAATAATGAACAGTGTTTATTTTGTATTTTCAGGACTTAACACTTGTTCAAAATATCCATAATGTATTTGGGGAAGAATATATATTTCTATTTCTTTGTTGCGGGTCAGATGAGGGGTCTGACTGTTTAAAAGAAACTGAAAATGAAAGGGGATGACTCCATTGTTTAATTGTGCTGTTTTCGGTCTCTTCAAGTATAAACACTGAAAGTGACCCCATGTTGGCTGTTCTACCTGTTGTTCTCTACATAGCTACAAGCTTATGTTGTAATACATATATATATATATATATATATATATATATATATATATATATATATATATATATATATACATTTAAAGCACTGTAAATGTGGGTTTCATATTCTTGGAAAGTTTGTACCTGGATCATGGGGATTCAATTCAATGTTGCTTTGAAAAATTCATACAAAAGTCAGCTTGATTACTGATCCATCCATCCATCCATCTATCCATCCATCATTTACACTCGCTTTTACCTGGAGAGGAACAGATGGCACGCTCACACTCACACCCACAACCACTTTAGAAGTCACATTTGAACTTGTTTTATCGCACTTATCCAGGTTGTTTTCTCCTGACTAGATCCTAGATCCTGCAAAATGAAACTGCAGAATTGTAGAAGTTACTGTACATGTCTTTAAACTGTGGAAAAAACCCATGCAAGCACAGGGAAAACATACTTATTCCACAAAGAAAGACAACAGCTGACCAGCAGGTTCCAAATGAGAACCTTGTTGCTGTAAAGCAACTGGACCCAGCTTATCTTCTTCATCAAAACACAACAGAAACATTTTGTTTTTACAAACACTGCTAAAACCTTGAGCTGACTGTCCTTCAATCACACAGGAGCCAAGATTATTTTTCATGCATGTCTGTCTGTTAGTTTGAAATAAAATCAGCTGTACTCATATTAATGGCTAATGTATCTGTGTGCTTACACCTGGATCATAGAATGAGTATTTCTGGAACTTGGTGCACTTTTAGGAAGACTACAGCGCCATCATGTGATGCTGTACAGTAAGTTAAGCCTGTCTGTCTATGTCTGTTTGTCAAGATAGTTCACTCCCTTTGTTCTGTCGTTATGTAAACTGTCTTCAACCTACAACTGCAATCAAATCTGAATGTTACTTAACAAGCGCCTAAGGTCTCCAGCTGCGCATGCGCATAGTGTTTTGGTCCCTTTTAAAAACACACACACACACACACACACACACACACACACACACACACACACACACACACACACACACACACACACACACATCAAACACATATAAACCCGACTATCTCGTGTGAATTTAGGGTGTTCGGGTTAAATATTATCCAAACGAAGGAGGAAGTTTGCGCAACTGAACCTTGTTACTTCGCCGCTTTGGTTAATCCCGCGTCTTCTCGCGATATTTTGCTCAGGTATTCTGGTTGTCTCGTAACTGTCACGTCGCACAGCGTTGAATCTCCACAGTAGCAACAACAGCGGTGACATTTATTCTCGACACGCTCCCTTCTCTCCTCCTTTGAAGGACTTTAATGAGGACTTGACAAACCAGCTCCGCCGACTTCTGTGCTATAAGGTATTGTTTTGTTTATGCATCTTTGCTACCGCTGTTGACTAAACATATTTTTATTTATTTTATTTTTTTACATTCTGCTGTGTTAAATAACAGCATGACAGCATGTGACTTAAACAGAAACAAACGCTTATTTAACCGTCTAAATGAGTAATCAGTTTTTCAGTTGAAAGTCGGAGTCTTTAAAGTAAAACACAGTTTATGGTTAAAGTATTAAAGAACAAGAACAGTATAACATGAAAGTGTTTTATTTTAAGCAAAGAAGTAAAAAAGGGGCGTGTTACGGTATTACTGAATAGAAGCTAGTGGAGTTAAACTTTTAGTGTATGGTAATAGTTCTATGCTGAACTTCTCGTAAATCTCAAAGGCAAAATGCTGAGTAATAATGACTGGACTTAACGTAGTTGCACAATGCAAGTTATCTCGTCTTGGGACATAATGCAGTGTCACTGATGTAATCATATGTCAGCTTCTTTCTTCCTGTTTACCTTTGATCATATTTAACACCCACTGACCTCTGATCTTATTCAGCCCACACAGACATTTTATTCCTGGTGGGGATATTTTTTTAGGAAAGCATAATATTGGATTTTTTGTAGATTTTTCACAGCTAATTGCATAATCTTATTATGATGGTATAAATATATATGATATAATGCTTTGGACACTCCTTCTCATTCAATGGTTTTCATTTAATTATTTTGTACATTGTAGATTAATACTGAAGATATCAAAACTATAAAAGAACACATATGGAATTATGTTGTAAACAAAAAAGTGTTTATCTTCAGTATTAATCTACAATGTAGAAAATAATACAAATAATTTAAAAAGCATTGAAGGAGAAGGTGTGTCCAAACTTTTGACTGGTAGGGTATGTATTTTTGTCACATTCTCATGCAAAAATGTAAACTTTTAGTGTTTACACATTGTGTATTGTGGCTTACTGCTTACTCTACGTGCTGTTGATTCCTACCCCAGAGAAGATGTCCCTGTCTGGCTGGGTGTGTGTGGTAACTGGTGCCTCCAGGGGTATTGGCAGAGGAATAGCTCTCCAGCTGTCTGAGGCGGGAGCTACTGTCTACATCACAGGACGCCAGGAGAAGACTCTGAAAGAAACTGCTGCACAGGTGAATTTTTAAGCTTGCTCTTTAGCAGTCGTTCATTTAAAAAGTGAATGATTGAAAAGGCAGTCTCTGACATTTGTAGGTCAACTAAGCTCCAAAGTAACGTCAATTCCTTCAGTTGTTGTTATTCCAGAATTGGAGGACATTTTACATCCCACACATCAAATGTCAAATAATCCATGTACAAAATACTAAAACATGCAGTTGTTGTGTAAATTTACTTGTCCTGAGACCAAATTTTAAAAAAACTAGGAGAAAAGAATGTTGGGAAATATCTTTAAAACACCAAGTAAGTCTGGAGTTCCCTCCATTTTTCTCTTGTCCCTTTTCATTGATGTCTCTTGTAATTATGGGAGCATTTTTTGAATCAATACCATAATGATGATAATCCACGGACCTGTCTATCTCACTGGACAATACACTGACTTTTGGATAGTGGAACTCGGGTACGAAAACCACACAGTTCCCTTGTGGGCATTCGACTTTGCAGGGAATGGACTAAACTAATTCATACCTATTTGGTCCTCCTGAGGGCACCCTTTTCCTTGAATGGGCTGATTATGTAATGTTAAAATGGTTGTTTACTTTTGGTGTCTCCTTTTGAACCAATTTTGTGAGACTTGTCATTGTAAAACCAATATGGCTCACTGGATTGAGCACAAGGCTTCAAATTAAAGGTCCCCAGTTGGACCAAATGTTTTTTTTACATCTTCTCTGCACTCCTTTCAGTTATCTTAATTTCTTGAAAAGGAACATTTCAGAGAGTTGGTTTTTGTGAGTATTTTAAATAATAATTATTATGCATGAAACATGAGTCCCACAACAACCCTGTTAGCATAACCTTTTTAGCTGGTAGAAGAAGAAAACAGTGAATCACATGAAACGCTGGAATTAACATCATCAAACAGTTTTCCAAAGGAATGGGTAGAGCAAAGCTATGTCCTCTCTTCTATTTTTCGCATTTTCATAACATTGTCAGCCTTGATTGAATGTCTCACTCTACCTCATTCAACCCTGTTATGCATATTATCAAGAAAGATAAATTCTTTTTACTTTTTTCCATCAGTAAGTTTGTCCTCTTGGTCAGCAGTAACAGCTAGATAAATATCTAGCTTCTACTCCTGAGAAAAAGCTAGCATTAGCATGGATTAGCAGCCCTATTACTGTGATTAAAAGTAGGGTGAGCAAACAACAAATAAAACATGGAATAAAAATGGTACCATTAATGTGTAAGCTGAGCTAATCAAGACTTTGATAGTTTGTCTATTATTGATGAATATGTAGCAGAAAATTGTAACAGAGAAGGTTTATTTTTCAAAAATTTTGAAGCCCAAAAGTCGTCCAATTCTGGAATGACCCAGATGTTTTAGAAAACGCTGCGCCTGTCATAGCAGTGTTTTAGACTGACGCCTTTATTCTGAACACAGGTGAACGAGAGAGGTGGGAGGTGTTTGCCAGCTGTCTGTGATTCTACAAAAACCGAAGACATCGAGCAGCTGTTTGAGCGGATCAAACGTGAGCAGAATGGCAGACTGGATATACTGGTTAATAATGCCTACGCAGGAGTACAGGTTGGCATCATTAGTGCACAAACAAGAAACACTTCTTGGTATTTCACAGATTGATTTAAAGTTTACAGTAAAGGACAGAAAGAGGAGCAGCCAAAAACTGAGCAGTTATTCCATCTCAAATCATTAAATTTGTACACCAATGAAATTAACTGAAATTCGAGGTTATGTTTGAATCACGATATATCAGAAACTATAAAAGATATAATCCTGAATAAAATCCTGAATTTTTGCAGTTTTTTCTCATCGTGCCATTGATTCTGAATCTGCTGTATTCTCTAATTATGGATGAAATATGAAAAAAAAGGAAACTGCCATGAAAAGTTCAATCTTTGAGCACACACTAACAAAACAATGTATAATGGAGAAGTCAACTAGTGATACTTTCTGAACCATATACACAAGAATACAAAATGTAATGTATGGAATATTTTTTAGTATAAAACTTGCAAAAAAAGGTTATTATGATTCAAATTTCATTACTGACTGAACAAGTATAACAAGTTGTACCACAAAAGCATTGCTAGACAGCCTGATCCAAGCAGAACAGAGTTCTGGAGTTTCAGAATGGTTTTCCAAACATTACTAAGAAAATGATCATTTTTAATAAGAGCAAGATTTAGAATAGAGGGCCATTGATATGAGATGAAATAACCCTGAACTGTGTGATTTACCTCAACTCTAAACATCGTGTTATTCCAGGATATCTTCGATAACATGGGGAAGAAGTTCTGGGAAACTGACCCATCTATTTGGGATACCATCAACAATGCAGGCCTCAGGTATTGTATTCTTTCCTGCTTAATGATGTCTGGTGAGAGCAAACTTATGACACGCATCTAATTGCAGTCATCCAGATGTCACTCAGCTATTTTTAGTCTGTTTTTAGTTCAGAACTCATCACAGCACAACCAAGAGACTGCGAAGAGAACTTTTTTGGCTTATTTCAATTTTTCCTCATCTGGCAGGGGTCACTATTTTTTCTCAGTTTTTGGGGCCCGGTTGATGGTTGCTCAGGGCCGAGGTTTGATAGTGACCATTTCATCTTTTGGGGGGATGCGGTACCTCTTCAACGTGCCATATGGTGTTGGTAAAGCTGCAGTAAGTTGCCCTCACATTAACATTTAGGTCACTGCAAATCCAGTATGTGCACTACACAGACCTGAGTCCTATACTTGATCGTATCTCCTGTCATATCCTGTCAATGTAATAAAAATCTGTTTTGTTTACGTTTTCTTTTTTCCAGTGTGACAGGCTGGCAGCTGATATGGCTGTCGAGCTGAAAAGCAGAGGAGTGGTTTCTGTCAGCCTGTGGCCGGGAGCCGTACAAACGGAGCTCGTCACTCAGCTTGTAGTGGAGAAAGAGACCCCACAGGGTATAAATCCTCAGGTAGACTCTTGTCTAGCAGCAAAACCTTCTTCATGGTTGCTACTTCTGTTATATCCTACATCTCTGGATTTCCTTTTCTTCAGTTTAAAACTGTCTTCGACAATGGAGAAACCACAGAGCTGAGCGGAAGGTGCATTGTCAACCTGGCAAAAGGTAGGACTGCACTGTGGAAAACAGTGCACACCTCACAGTCAGATTAGAGGAAACTAAAGTTGCATTAACAACTGCAGTCCAGTAAATGTCAGCTAAAAAGGGCTTTATAAGAGATAACAGTTGAGTAACTGTGCACATTTTTGTTCTGCACATCCTAACATGCTTCACAAAACTGATATGCTGCATACTGGCACAGATGAATATTTTAGAGAGGACTGTTTATTTGCAAACTAAGCACACTTTGAATTTTGGTTTCTCTTTTTGCCTGAAAGATAAAAATCTGATGTCACTGACTGGGAAAATACTCATGACTTGTGACCTGGCAAGGCGCTATGGAGTAAAGGATGTTGATGGTAAATTTGTATTTCTTTCTGGCTTTTTAAAATTTTTTATTTGCAGAATACAGACTTTAAACATATCATTATGTGCAGTCAACTCTAATATTTTGTGTATTTGTTTCTTTCCAGGGCGGAGCGTGGCGGACTACACTTGCGTAAAATACCTCCTGAGCCAGTCTCCATATCTCTCCTGGCTCTCATATGTTGTCCCCTCTTTCATTCGCGTGCCACACTTTGTGATCACCCTAGCAAATAGCAAGTTCTAAAGGTTCCCTACGTCAGTCCTCACATGGCATGGTCGGTCATTTCACTGGCTTAACCATTACTATTGGCTAAAGGGTGTCAAGAGGATTTACGCTCAACATTATTTTTGAGGGAGTATCTATCCTTTGCATATGTACGTATACTCATACACATTCCAGCCACAGAGCTTAACTGATTCTATGAAGTTTGAAGTAAACAAGGTTTGCCTGAAGGATGTCCTAGCATACTGACTGTTTAACATAATGTAGGTGAAGCAATACAATGTGAAAATTGCAATTTCTTGTTATAACCATGTGCAATTTCCTAATTACTACATGAATATAAAGGATCTTTTTGAAACACATGAAGAAGCACTGCACTTATTTTTGCATTTTTATTTATTAAATTTTTATACTCGCACACTACAGCTACCATCAGCGAGTTAAGTAACAAATAACTAAATAAACCAATGTAAACCTGCTGCTGCTTATATTTCTCATTCTTTTTTGCAAATCTTTGGCAAATTATTTCATAGTTAAATGATTCCAGTGAATATGATTTTTTTCCCGTCATGTCTTTAATATGGTAAAATGTGCAAATGGTAAGTTTTATGTACTGGAAGACAAATTAGAGTGGGACTTTCTGTATCATTACTATTCGCTAGAATTAGTTTCTGGGTAAGACGTGTGGCTGAATTACTCAGATATTACAGTTGACCTTTGTGTGTAAATCTGTGTTTTTGTGTTTAAGGAATTTTTTTCATTGAAAAAAGTAAATATGCAGCTTTGCACAGAGATGTTTATAAAGGTTTAATTGATGACACTAATGAAAGGGATTTTAAAGTGCATCTGCCGTATTTTACATGATAGAATATCAGTGATATGAATCCAGTATATTGCTCTTGGATGAACAGTATCTCTAAAACATTGTTGATTTCATACTTCCATCCATTTCACATTATAAAGACAAATGTGACAACCTGTAAAATATACCTTATGAGCATTAGTACATGTAAACCTCTCTGGCTCTTAGTTAAGAAATCTTGAGGTCAAGCCATTTAAAATTATTGTAATTATTTAGATTTGTCATATTGTTTACTTGAGAGGACGGCCTGCTCAAGGCAGATTTACACATATGCAATAGTCTTTCAATTTCTTAATGATGACTTTATTGTTCTTGCAGCTATCCCGATGTATGCCTTTCAATAAAGTTTTTACTGATTTGCTTGGATTGTTGTTTTGTCTCCATGGCGTAGTTAAGGCCAGGAGGACTGATTCATCAATGACTGGGTGTTTCACATACAAGTGTCTTTATACTACAATAATTTCACTCAGACGATCTCCATTTCACTAATTATACGTTCAAGCACCAATTAGCACCATTGCTGAATTAGGTGAGCCATTCTAATGGTAGGTGTTGAGAGCATCTGTCACTAACACTTTCCATCTACTGTCTATGTGAAACGCCCCACGTTGCATTCTAGTAGCATCATGTTTCGAGTGACGAGGCGTCACATTACCTGCTAGCTACCCACACCCATAGCTGAGGTCTCAGCTACTTTAGGGTAGGTGGAGTTCTGACACCTCGTGAAACTTTCAGAAAAACTTTTGTAAAACCTCCAAAATAGCCATTGTTGAACTAAAATGAGGACAGACTTAACAACTTATTTCTTGCCTCAGATGTTTTCAGAAAAACTTTTCGCTGAATTGTTTTCGTAATAATAGAGAAACTTTGCGTCTGAGCTACCACGTTGGTCAGATGTCTCTACAGGACTGGTCTGCGATGAAGCTAAGTGCCTGCCATCACACCACCTAGTGGCCCGCTAGTGACACGACTATCAAGCTTATGATGTTGGGAAACATATCTCGCATGTAAAAACACCCTGGACATGCACTTTCTATAAATTTCATGTTTAGAATAGAATAGAAATGAATAGCCTTTATTCTCATTGTACACAAAAATTGTACAACGAAATTGGGGGAAGCATCTATCCATAGTGCACTTAAAAAATATAAATATGCAATATGCATGACATAATCTAAGTAATAAATAAAAATAATAAAAGTCTGCATATACACACACTGATGTTGCACTGTCCCATGTTTGACCAAGACAAAACTGTTCAGAAGTATCCGTGGGGGTGATACAGCTTTGTAGAAATCTGTTTTCACTTTGATATGAAAGAGTCTTTTTTGTAGATTATTGTCCAAATAAATCTAAATAAATAAAGAGAGAAAAAAAATTTAAGATGGATGAATACTTTTTATAAGCAGTGTAAAAAGGAAGACCCTATATGCAACACGTCTGGTTTTCAACCAGCCAAAAGCAGCACATCACCCCACTGTTCAGATCGCTTCACTGGCTTCCAGTGGCTTCCTGCATAAAATTCAAAACTCTAACATAAGCATTCAAAACTACAATGAAAACAGCTCCCTCCTACTTGAACTCTCTCATTCAGGTCTACACTCCCTCCTGCTCACTACGCTCGGCCAACAAAACAGGGCCAGTTGATACAACCACCACAACAGGGACGGTTGATAGCTAGACTCCTCTCTACTGTGGTTCCCTGTTGGTGGAATGACTTGCCAAACTCTATTCAATCTGCAGAGTCTCTCTCAGTCTTCAGGAAAATACTAAAAACTCAGCTCTTCACTGAACACTTTTGCACTTAAAAGACTGCAATTTTTTTTTTTTTTTTAAATTTAGAAAAAAATAAAAATCCTATTACGTCTACTACCTGTAGACACCACAGTCCTATTATGACTCTTGGACTTGTTTTATGGCACTTATCTAGGTTGTTTTCTCCTGACTAGATCATTGCTTGTGTTTGGATCAAAGCGTCTGCTAAATGAAACTGTCGAATTGTAGAACTATATGTGAAAAATTTTACTCTGATCGCTTCTCCTGGTGAGAACTGAGGGACTGTTCAGATTTAATACGATGATTCCTCCTGTTAGAAATCACATTAGATGTTTGTCGCCTTGATACAGGGGGTGCTGGTGGGTGGTTGACGTGCAAATGTTTGGCCTACTGTCACGGATTTATTATACAGGCGCCTCCTCCCTCCAATCCACGGCCTGCTCTGCCCAGACTGGCACACCCACCCCGCCGTCACTGAGGGAGAGTCCGTTGGGCCTTGTGGGCTTCCTGGTCCTCAGCTCCGCCTCGCCTCGATCTGGCCGGACAGGGGAAACACTTCTCAGTTAAAGAACAAAAGCAACAACGGGCGGACCGAAGGACGGGACGAGTAAACGGCGACTTGGATTCAGACCCGAATCCCACGGATTGGAGATTTTTATTGCGTCCTCTTCGTCGGGAATTTATCCGACGACTGAACTCCTTCGACAGGCGACAAACTTGGTCGCCTCGCATCTTTGTGGCTCGACCGTAATCCGTCGAGGCGCTTGATAAATAAGACAAGGGTCAAACAAACACACGGACGGTTATTGTTTCACGGCTCTACCTCTAAACTTAGGCCATAAAAGAAGCGGAGTGGCGGAGGGGAAACTCCGCGGTGCTTTTGGTTTTCGTTTCGCTTGGACGGACCTCGGGGATAAAGGGTTGTTTTGGCGTTTTCGGTAAGTTTATTTTTATGTTTCAGTGAAGCGTGTCTGACGGCGAAGTGCGCCTGTGCAGTGAGAAGCGTTTTAGTTAGTACGCCATAAAGGGGGGAGACTCTGGACTGCTATTGTCACACACACACACACACACACAGCAACTTTTACTGCTTTTTGTCACAGGAAAACAAAAATGAAACACAAGAAACTCTATATGAGATTCAAAGTAAAACATGGAACACACCAGGGGTTCGCCACATGATCTCATTCCCGTTAGTCTGAGTGCATCACCACTGACTAAGAGTGATTTCATAATTGTTAGCTAATGTTTGTGTTACACTTCAGCATTTCTTTGGTGGTTAAAGTGACCTGAGTTGTCGGCCATGACGTAACCTCCCAACTAACTGTGCAACATGTCCCCTGCTCCAAATAACCAACAGAATCCAAAATTAACAAGTTATGAGACTGCCCAGTGTTTTAGTTTCAAACACCCGGTTGGTATGATTTGGTGTTTGGGTCAAATATGTGAAACACTGATCCACAAGTTAATCTAAATTCCTTGTTTTTAGGCTCCTGCCACATATATGATAACTTGAAGTGTTAGTCCAACACCTGTTGCTTAAAAATCAGTCTATTTCCATTCTGTAGTCCAGTACATGACTAACGTATGTCATTTTCTGTTTCTGCAGGTTTCTCTTGTGGTAGCTGCTTTTTGTGACGACGCCTACCTTCCACAACTGAGAACTTGGAAGTGGAACAAAGCCTGACGGGGGAAGAAGGGGTGAGAAAGTAGGCTGTGATGGATTTCTCATAGATCCCCATACCCCTCTGCCCCCACCCCTTTGCGACCAATCCCCCCCCTCTCACACAAAACAAAAGTCAGGCACCACACTTTATGGGGGAGGGGAGACCCAGTCTGGACAGAGTAGCTATACGACCAGTTTCATTGAGAGTTCAGAATGGGGGGGGGGGGGGGGGGGGGGGGGGGGGGCAGCTGTAAGATAATTGACTTTGAGAATGAATGAGAACAGAAAGTTCTGAAAACATCAGTGCGTACTTTTCAGAAAGAACTGTCCTTCTCCTCACTATGATCTTATCTGTGAAGTTAAAACAGCTCGACAAACACATCAATCGCTGCTTTTGTTTCTTTCCTAGGTGACGCAGCCTATTTCGATAGCCCAGATGGCAACCTACACTGAACATAACAGCAGAAATGGACTATTTGTGAGCATGAAGGAGCGTTTTGAAGGAAAAGTGAAAGAGACAGAATGTGAAGGAAAACTCAACGGCAAACGCTCCTCTAAGGTCTTGCGCCACCCTGCCACCTCAGCTGAAAGCAACACCAGTGGCGTGGCGAGTTTCACCACCAACCACAATTCTGTGGTGTGCCTCCCTCTGGTGTCAGAGGGACTTAAACTGGTATGGACACAGTCTGACCAGACCCGTGAACTTGACTCAATCCCACAGCTCGTCCAAGCCTTTAACTTATTTCCGTACCCGTCATCCCGGGAGGTCAACACTCTGGCCCGGGCATGTGCCTTGCCACTGGACAAAGTTAAGGTGTGGTTTATGGTGCAGAGGATTAAATATGGTATTAGCTGGTCATCAGAGGAGATCGAGGAGACACGACGGAAGCTGGCAGTGCCTGAGCTTCATGATGACTCCACTGAAACAACTGAGGAAGCCAAAATAATGACCAAGAGCAGCAGTTTTGAGGAACTGGTTATTGACGAGAAGGAGAGTGAAGAAGAAGAGATTGCTCTCTCCACCTTCGTGCCCCAGAAGAAGATCCCAAAGTGTGAGTCACCGGATTCATATAAACCAGCCAAATCCACTGCGCCCTGTTTCAGTTCCACCCTCCCACCTCCTCAGGATTCATACTTCTACCGCCCACCAGCAGACACACCAGCAACCACGGCAACTGATGTCTCCCTTGATCTTTCAGAGTCGGCTACACGACCGCACCGTCACGGACGTTACAAAAAGACTAAAGCTCAGCTTGCTGCCCTTCGCAAAAGCTTCCTCAGAGAGAACTGGCCTGCAGAGGTGGAGCTCAGACGTTTGCAGGAAGAAACCGGGCTGACCCGAAACGACATCCGTAAATGGTTCAGTGACAGTCGTTACCAGCTAAGAGTTGGCCGAGGAAGCCTGGCAGCAGCCCAGAACTATTCTCATCACACTGCTGTTAGTGGCAAGCAGGATCAACAACCAGAACCTCTTCCACTTGTTTCTCAAAAGTCTCGTCAGCTAAATGGGGCGAAGGGCCCCGAAGGAGTCCGCAGCAATGGTATTAGAAACTCACATTTCTTCCAGACCTTCTTGACAAACAGCCTGGAAGCATTTGGAGAAAGGGTCCTTGATGCACAAGCATATGATGTTATTGAGGATCTTTCTGGTGACGGGGACAGCTTGAAGGATGAAGAACAAAGTGAAGAACAACCTTTAGAATTGACCAAGACCTGCCACGTTGAGCCAGATATTCCAGAGGAACCGAATGTATTAAAATCCTCTCCTGATTCCTCCCCCTCTGGCAGTCCACCACCGACTGCCTCACCTAATAAACCGCTTTCAAACAGAGGCAGCACATCAAAGAAGTCAGTTCACTCAGCCAAAACCAGTCCCTCACGCTTCTCAGGGGCTTCCACGTCACCTGCCCTCACTCCTGCTGGGCGACCAAGAAAGACCAAGGAGCAGCTGGATGTGTTAAAGCAGCACTTCTTGCGCTGCCAGTGGCCCAAAAGCGAAGATTACACTGAACTTGTTAAGCTCACAGGTTTACCTCGGGCAGATGTAATCCAATGGTTTGGAGACACGCGGTATGCTGTCAAAAACGGCCAGCTGCGCTGGGTGAAGGGGGTCCGTGACCAGTTCTTGGCAGAACTTGCCGCTCAGCAAAGTGGCAGTGGTTTACCAAATGGAAGTGGCACAGTCCCTCGGGTTGGGGGTCGCAAACGAAAATCTCAAGCAAACGGAAGTGCCGATTGCCCTGACATCCAGCCATTAATATCATATTATCATTCAACAGGTTCACTACATGAAAAAGACCTTGACTCTCTATGCAAGAAATCCAGAATGAGCTACCAGCAGGTGCGGGATTGGTTTGCAGCTCAGGATGTTGGGGAGACTGACGAAGAACCTATTGTTACTTAAGGACATTTTTAAAAGTTGGTGGGGTCTCCTCATGTCTTTGGTTTATATTGCTTTAATTGAGGCAGGTTTGTAACTTTCAGTCTTCCCAATACAAGCCCAAAGTGAGGTTTGTGTTTTTTTATATATGCTGCATTCCCTGCTTATCCCAATATATTTGGACTTGAATTATAACTGTGCTGCCTGTGTTGCTGTAAATAGGACAGTAACCTGTACACTGGTCTGCTATATTTTTTTGAGCTCATTATTTTTGTTTAGATATCACTACTACAGATTTTTCAGTATGCTATTGTAGCAGTATAATTTAAACTGGTTGTACTTTTGGTACCTGGCTATAGCAGATACTTCACTGCTCCGTAAAAAATCTCTACATTGATGAATTTGTTGAGTGATCGCTGCGTGTAATCATTCCTTCAACAGCCAATAATACCTTGTCATGAAAAGCACACTGGACATGCACACTTTGAACTGACATCTTGCACTTTGGTTTTAGAGCCTGCTGCCATTACGTTAATTACATCCAGTAACTTCACAAAAAATCCATTCATTTCACGAAACATGGATTCTTAGCTATACATGGGTCATTCTTGCTAACTTAAGCCTATTGTTACGATCATGCTCTTTCAAAAACATGTTACAGAAAATATCGTTACATCTCATGTCTACAGTGTATTTCAGAAATGCATTCCCCGATTCCCTTTTAGATGCTCTGCTGTAATACTTGACTTACTATTTGAATACTTTGCTTGTTGTTTGCATATTACATATTTGCATAAAGGCTGACAGTGCTAAGAAGCAGTAACCACATCAAAATCATACAGATGTCAGAATTGCCTACATGCTCATCGATTAAGTCAGTATTTTTATATTTCTTTTGTCTTAATAGGTATAGGGTGTGACCTCATGGTTTTTAATGTAGACAACTAGTTAAGATAACTGATGGGGGCCCACGTACTGTATACGTAGCAAAGGATTCAAATCCAAAGAAAATTACTACTTTGTCAACTTACATATGATTTATAGCACAAACATTATACTTTTTTGTTATCAGTTCATGTATTTATTAGTTACTTCCTACATAGCTGTGTTTGCAAGAAGAGAACCTCCACACTCTAAAGTACTTTTTAGCTGACATACAAAGGGTGAAGTGGGATTAGAGTTTATTTCCTTAGAAATGTCTGGACAAAGGTTAGATGACCAGAAACTTGTCCAAGCAGTGTGCATCACTTTGTTTCGTCATCCTGTTAGTCATGAAAAGCTAATGCGAAATGTGTCATGCTGTGGGGAAATGTCCATAACACGTAGTGTCTTCCTTTGCCGATATTTTTAATGTGTTTTTTTTCCTGTCTGAAAAAAAATTCTCATTTGCACAATTGTGTCACTGGAAACCAGTAAAAGATTTGCCTTTATAACCGTGTATGCGGACAGTTATTTCAGTGTGCTGTACAGAACCCGGCTGGTTACAGTTGCTGTTTATTTTTAATCCATGTGAGCAAAGGCAAGTGGCTGTGAAATTAATCTTCAGAAATACCTCGAAGATAAATTGCTGTTAAAATGTTTTTCTCAAAATAATACATTACCACAAATTAGCTACAATTATATGGCAATTTAATTTCTCAACAGCAGAATGCCATGGTAATATCAATTTAGCATCCATGTAGGTAAATCAATGTACAAGACACTTTAGGTTTCTGGGCAAAAAAGCTTTATCTCCTACACGGTTTGGGTCCTAATAAACAAATCTAAGACTCCATAAGTAACAAACTTGTTCCCAGAAGTGTAAGTGACAAATCAATGTCTAGGAGACTGCACTGGCAATCCACCCATATACTGGAACTGGAAAACATTAGGAGTCTGTGTTCTGAGGGAAACAGAAATGCACTGACTCAGTTACCTGAGAAAATCTTCCCATCAAGAACATTTAGAGATGTGATACAATGCTTCATGGCAGAGGTTATTTAGAAAGCATTTCTCACCTTGTAGGAGTGCTGAAGGATGTGGGTGTTCCTTTTCAAAACAGAAGGAGGATTTTGATTGAGGATGGCATGCATTCAGTTTCTAATTTGATGAAGCAAATTATCCAGTTTAATTGCAGCCACGATGGCAGAGCTGCAAGAGCTTGAACGCAGTCACACTTACTGTATTCATGAAGAGAACTGTGGCTGGAAATAGACATAGCTGATCCAGGAGTCTGAAGAAACAGCAACAGAGGAAAGTGTTTTCGGCATTTCATGGAGAAATCACTTCAGACCAAATTAAATGTATTTTTAAACTTTGGTGTAATGTATGGCAGACAAAAATCTTTACCTGATGTTTGGAATTTAATATTTAATTAATACTATCAGTGTGTGAACTACACATGAGCCAAGGGAGATGTGGCTACTCCTAATAACTCAAAAGCTCCTGATGTTGACAGGATGACCATTTTTGCCATGTATGTTGTTTTTCTGCATTATCGTCATAATGGATCGTGTGTAAAATTAGCCCATTACTGAAGTATGATTAATGCATGAGAGTGATTCATCACTAATTCACTATAGTAACAGCATACATGCTGTTTTTGACATCATCATTGACGCATGGCGGACAAATATAAACTGCATTCACTTTAATGAGAAGATCAGAAAAATTTCTTTCTTGATACCACCTGATGTAAAAAAAAAAAACAAAAAAAAAAAAAAACCCAAATACACAGAACAATTCTAGCCCTCCTTTTCATTTCTTTCATTCTTTACTATTCATATTCTTACTTGTAAGAATACTGATAAGTATACAGCAAAATCAAGTCATTTATAAATGTTTGATTTGTCAATTCTGACTGAAAAAGTTGCACTCTAGTTCAGTGTAACTGGAGTTGAGGTTTCAATAGCAAAGGACTTAAAAGTTACCAAACACGTATACATACATATATATATATATTTTTTAAATCATCTTGGTTTCCAAATCATGGCATCAATTTGGCTTTGAACTAACTTTAAGTGAATATTAGTGAGAGACTTACATGCAGGTTGAAGGTCGGACCTCTGTCTCTGGCCCACCTGTGAGGCTCTGCTGAGCCTATATGACTGAGACCAGGACAGAATATTTGAGTGTTTATATGATTTAAAGAATGAAATCAACTGAAAGATGATGACATACTGTAACGCATACCTCACAGGTCTTTGACGAGGGGTAACTGGTAAAAAAAAACAAAAACAAAAAAAACCAACATGCACAAGCTCATCATCAACTTCTATCAAAACATATAAAACTGGACACCAGCATTGAAAACTGTAACAATTCGACTAAAATCTCTGAGGTTACCTGGGGAGGTGACAGCCACGGGGAGGGACATCCTCTGAGTGCTGGGAGTCAACAAATTGAATAGTTTTGAAACCGATACAGTGAAGTTTGCTATCAAACATATAAATTGGCTTTTACCCTTCAGTTTGAAACTGTCCTGGAGAAACCTGTGGCATAGACAGTGTACAGACTAAATTAGCTTTGTAACTTATTACATGACATTGACATTTTTGGCAGTGTGAACTTTTTCTTTTATATAATTTTCAAACACTTACCCTCCTCTGAGAAAGTGGCTTTTTTAACTCTGCAGTTTCTCGTCTGAGCACTGAAAGCTGCTTCTTTAAGTCAGCGTTCTCTCTCTTCAGCTCTGAGAGTTGCCTTGCGGTAATAGACGAGGGACGAAAGGTGTTTGGATTTTATTTACACAGCTAAGAGGAGTGATAACAGATATTAAAGTCACCTGTAACCCTGCTCGGTGACTTCCTTTAGACGCCTTTCCAATTCAGCAGATTTGCGCTTGAAGTGTGCTGTGACTCCCTCCATCTGTGTCTGCTGAAAGATCGCAATCTGAGGAGCATCAAGACATCACTACTAAAGATTATTTCAGCGAAAATAAAACAATTCATAAATCACCTTTGGTCACTGGATAACAGCTCAGACATTTCTGAATATAATAGCACAGCACCATTAAAGTGATACATTTCATTTTTCAGTCTCTTGCTAAATGGCATATGGACTCAATGGTGTTTAACATCCCGCTACAACAGTTAAAAAGGACAGACCTGTGATACATGTTCCAGCCGTGACTGGATGAGCTTCACAGGGTCCTTGAAAAACACTTTCTCCTGTGGCTTCATCTGAAATAGAAATTTGTCCAGGTATAAAATGCTGGCTGTTAGACGTCAGGTCACACTTCATTGGTGGCGTCTCAGTAATTAATGTGAATATGACAGACTCACCAACCTCATCAGTGATGGCCAGATAACTGCAGCTGGCTCCACATATGCTGCACTGCTCTGAGGGAAAAGGAAAAATCACAGAAGTAGCCTGAGACTTTTTGTAAAATCAGGTCAAATTTAAAAGATAATTCTGGTCACAATTTGGAAGCAAAATAATTGAGTATTGGCGGAGAATGAAAGTCTCTTACTAGACTTAATACACGCTTCACAGCAGATGTGGCCACAGTTGGACACGGCAAACTTCGACGCTGTCTTTGTGAAGCACTGGTTACAATGGAACCAGTCCATTTGTAGTCCTTTATGATTTCTTGACTGCAAGGGAACACAAGATCATAATACATAAATGTGGTTATGTTAGATTCAGTGTTACATTGCATGACTATAAATAAGTGGACAACCTTGTTTAAATACACTTTTTAATGGTTTTGGATAATGGAATAGCAGCACAAGACAAATTTCAAACAATAGTGTTTACAATTTTGTAACAGCATTTTAGAATAATAATGCTCCAAGGCACAAACCAAGGTTAATAAAGAAACAGATTTTTAGTTTGTTGTCAGAGAACCGGCCTGTACACAAGCCTAACCTCAACCCACTTCAACATGTTTGGATTTAAATACAGCAAGACAGGTGAAAATTTTGAGGAAAAGCCATCCAAAAATGTAGAGACTTAAAGTAGTACATTAACGCCAATATTTTTGAACTGACGTTTTTAGATGTAGTCGCATTTCTGGTCACATAGATGTTTTAATATTCAGCTAGAAGAATAGCCATGCTTTAGAAGTTCCAGCGTACACGAGGGGCATCTGGAACATCTTAATCTATTAATAGTTCTACATAAATGGAATTTTTTTTAGCAAATAATGTGTTTCTCACTGCAGCTTCCTCAGGCTCACATATTGCAAAATCTGTACACTTTATGTTTCATCGTTAAAGATACAACAACATCACCCATGAAATAAAAGAATAGAAAAAAGTTTGAGTACACAGATTATGTAAACGGAAATTTTGACGAGAAATTAATTGACCAGATATATCTAACTCTAACTTCCAGCATTACCTGTGGAAGTGGAAGTGTCACTTTTGAGAAAAGTTACCGTCATCATAGCATCATATGGCTATGCAAGGGATTTAGGGTGTCACATTTAGATGGTTGATAGGCCACATTTTAGAAAGGCATCCAAGGTTTGGACATCATACTCTCGCTGTAAGTCATTCAATAATCATCTTGAAAGGATTTAATTTCACATGTGTTTCTGCTTTGTGACAAATATATTAAAGAAGTCCTTAAAATGCACTGGACAAACATACAAAAACAGCATGTAAGTGAAAAATCTAATTTCTACTGTTAGGGTTACAAAAAGGTTAAATGTAGTCGACTGAACTTGAAAATATTATTCTACTGGTGACAAATTTCTGGCCAATTAATCCACGCTCTAGTCAGGTGTGGCTTTGAAGGACAACGATCAGACAATGTGACCAGTACACATACATTCCTTGACTCTGAAAGACTACCTTAAAATGCAGTGTTATTCAAACACCAAGCTGGACACCAGAAAATAAATAATTATTCATTCAAAATTTTGTTTATGCTAATGGTTTTAGAAAGTGTTAGCTAACTAACTTGCTAGCTAGCTTAAAAAGTGAACATTTCTGCTTGGTTTGACGAAATACTGGAAACACCGACAATAAAAAGACAGTGAAAAACACAACTTCCCATACATATTGGCTAAAAAAAAGTCTCTGCCATTACTATTATAGAACATTATTAGCGTTACCTGTTGCTCTGCCCAGGAGAAGCTGAAGTTTCTTCCGGACAGAAAAGACGTTAACTGAAGATCAGCTCAACAGACCCGCCTCGCGCATCCCGTTCTCTGATCTGATTGGCCAAGTCACGTATGAGACTTTCGCGGTGACGTCACATCAAAAATAATATTTAACCCTCCTGTTTTCCTCATTTACGGACACCAAAAAATATTGTTTCCTTGTCCGAAAAAAATCCGAAAATTCTGCAAAAAAAAATTCCCCGAATTTCTGAAAAGTTGCAAAACCTTCAGGAAGAAAATTTCAATAATTCCTTAAAAGTTTCCCTTAAAAGTTTTATTTTTAAAAAGTTCCCCCAAATTTGGCAAGAAAATTCTTGTAAATATTTTCAAAAAATTAGTAAAAATCTTCCCAAAAATTCCTAGAAATATCTAAAGTGGTTACATATATATCAGTAAAACTTCTAATATTTTCTTAAGAACATTCACATAAAAATCAATCAAAATTCCTCGAAATTCGCTGGATTTAGGTTGATTTTTTTGTGAATGTTCTTAAGAAGCATTTTTAACATTTTTTTCCCACCAAAAATGTTCAAAGATTTCCCAAAGGACCAAGGACACCTTTTTCATCACAGCATGTCATGGCCTGCATATATTTCCCCGTGGTTTAATCTTTTGTGGAATAGCACAATATTAGGGGGGGGGGGGGGGATATGACATTTATTTTTCTGCAACATATAAAGAAAATCAGGAATTTTTAATCAGATGACAAGCAATATTAGGAAATATTTATTCACTCTAGAATGATTGGGGGATTTTGTCGGGGAGGACATCTACATAATGTTTTTGACTGAAGGACATTTGGAACCTTTTTGCATATTGGTAATCAAGGTAATCTAAAACTGTCTTTTGCTCTTTAATGCAGCTTTTATTCATGTAGTTCAGGTTACATCAACTAATTTAACTTGAGAGTGAGTTGGCAGAGCTTTTTAATTTTTTTTTAACAAGTTGTTCTTGATAGAAATATCAAATTTTTTTTATTATAACCCAGATCCTTGTGCTTTCAGACAGTCACTCCTCCAGAGCAAATGTTTTCCCCCTGATTGAAATAAAGGACTATTAATGTTAACAGCGTTCCTTGCTTGTGTTGCATCTACTCTCAGATGTACATCACTTGGGATAAAAGCATCTGCTAAATGAAGTAGAACATTATAACATCAAAAATTAATAAAAGCGACTGAAACTGATCACTTCATGAACTGGAATAATTTAGCTCTTAATATCTGTCCCATAAAAGTAAACCACCTATTTGAAAGAATAAATGTTTTTTTGGCACACTGATGGTAGATGAGGTGTAATTCTGAGCTCATTTCCAATATTTGTGTTTGGCTTCATATGAGTTGTACAGTTCTCATTCTCTAAACATGCAAGATTTGCATCTAGAAAAAGTCAGTGTAGCTTTGTGTAATTACTGCTCATCATATTTAATGCGTTATGCATTACATCAAGATTGGAGCCCAGAGGATTAGTTGATTGCAGGCTTTTAGTTGATGTGCTAAAGAGCAAAGTGAAACCAGACAGTTATTCAGGTCAAGTGGATACATCTTTAATGACCACGGATGCGAAATGCAAGAGACAAGCAGCCACTAAGCTTTTAGAAGCTCGTGTAACTTAGAATAAAAACCCAAATTGGACTGAAGGAGACCATTAATTGAAGAGTCTGAGGGCAGCTGAGGACAGTGGTGTTGGTGTATTCCAATGTTAACTCAAGTTGACATTTCAGGAATCCGTGATGGTAATGGGCCCAAGGACTGCTTTACGTTCAACTCCATGCTTCCCTGCAAAAAAAAAAAAAAAAAAAAAAGAACTTTAAGGCCAGCACAACGAGACCATTTCATTACAGCAGACCTTGTGCAAATAGATACCTGATGTCAGACTTCTTGTCTTCCTGGACTTACAGCTGGATTCACAGCAGTCACATATACTGCTGTATGTAGGATGGTCCAGCAACTCCCAGCTGAATACAGCGAGAACGGATGAGACGGATTAGTTGTGATTCGACTCCATCTCTAATCATCAGGGGCCTTCTGCTCGACCATATCTGGTTTTCTTGAAACTTCATCATAAACTATGAACATTTTAAATGGTATCTGAAATTACAGTATTCTGTATGTTTTGTGTTCTTGTGATATGCAACTATATAAGCTTCAGAGAATCAGTTGACTTCTACATTGTCATTTTTCCTTAATGAGGATCATTTTCATTACATAACCCTTTGATGCACAACATGGGTCAAAAGTGACCCAAATCCAATGAAAAAATGGTCTCTCCTGACCCACACTGCACATCAAAAGGTTAAGTTTTTTTTTTTTTTTTCCATATTTTAACTCCATTAATCAGAGACATTTCATCCATTTGTCCCATTTAGCAGATTCTGGATATAACAGTGAGAACAGCCAAAATGTCAGGCTTTTATCTTTCATCACAAGATTTTTACATTTAAAAAAGGTAGCCTTAAATTTTATGGTGTTCAAAAGTAGGTCAAAGGGCAATAATATATGTTTAAACTGCTATCATGGAAGACATCAATCTACAATTTACCAAATGCTCACATTTCATGCTATAAAAGTTTCAGGCAAATCAGATGCTGGAGCAGAACATTTTCAAAAACTGATTTGAGATTGAATGACCCAGTTCTGATATGAATTGGTAACAGTAAAAACCTTAAAGAGCATCTACAGTATGTCTAGTGCTGGATTCCCTTTGACACTCCTCATAACTGAAGCAAATCGTTTAAAGACACAGCTTAGTTCGACCTTCTTACCCATGATCTTTGACATAGTTGCAGGCCTTCTTAGTGTGGTCAAGAGCATTGGGGTCCCAAGCCAAAAGATTGCAATGAATAAATACCTGTTGGATGAACAGTGATAGAAGTTGCAGATAATTGACTTGATTTCCCTCTCCTGAAGCCTTAAGTTTCAGAGAATGTGCACAGTTTTCAAAGAACAGGCTTACCTCCTCTCCCAGAGCAAACCTGAAGGCTTGAAGGGACAAGTGGATCTCTGATGACTTTACTCTTGGTTCAAATCTGGAGAGTGAGGTCTTACTGTCCACAAGACACCTGTGTGGTTACAACCATGACAAACATTTGGGTTACTTAAATGTCTAGGCACAAATTAAAATGGAAACAAAATCTGTAGGTCAGTGATTCAGTAGTACCCCTTATTGGTGATTATTGGGTATAAAGCGACTTCATGCTGCAGCTCTGGTGACGTGGCAGCGACACATTCATCTAACAGCATCAGTAAAGGCTGGTGGTGCTGCTGCTCCACGCTGGCCATGATGTGAATGAAGGAGCCCAGAGAAAAACTGGTGCTTTCAGCAGGACCAGAGAAGTCATCTAGAGCGCAGATACAGAGAAGTTATAGAGCTGAAGGAGGCGCTGGGAGAATTTTGCCATTTCCACTGACAAAGTGTTTTCACCAACCGTTCATAATTCCAAAAGAGAAGACAAGATCATCTTGACCATACGTATTAAACACTGGGTTATAAATCACAGGGTTCCAGTCTTTAGGCCTGCATAATAAATTAAACAGATCAATTTCAGCTGTTGTAGTGCTCAAACAGGTGTAGAACTCCTGAAATCGTGAGCTCTTGTGCAATTTTGAAAATTTTAAAGTAACGTGAACGCTCACCTTTCATACGCACAGACAACAGGGAGGGAGAAGGAAGGTGTCACAGAATTAGGAGGAGAATAGTAGACCAGCTCATTGGTGTACATCAGGTGATTCCCGGTAACCTAAGAAAGAGAGAGACAAATGTCACTAACCTCTGTAGAAGTGTGGCTTATTCAGGCACCCACTTCTGGGCTACTCACCAGCATCCTAAAGTTACAATCATTGAGATGCACTCTGAAAACAGCCTCCCGAGCCGAGACGCTGGTGGGAACGCAGCTCCCCAGCCGGAAGAGTGAAGTGTCGGCCTGCGATCTGCTCTCCGACCACACCAGCGTCATGTAATCAGGCCTGCAGTCCAGCTTCATGTCTGGAAGGGACACAATGAGAAGTTTCTGCTCAAATGCTCAATTTTGGTGAAAATGGTGTCTTAAAAACATCAATAATGACCCAAAATGTTACCTGCATTTACTAAACCGGCAGCCACCAGGCCCAAAAGCAGTGCAGAACACCAGGAGAAAGCCATCCTGACCGAATAGTTGCTACCGGCTCAGTAGGTGGTTTTATTCAGTCTGACGGAGACACTTCAATCGAGGAAATTTATTTCACCTGGTGTGTGTCGACAGATCCAGGTGCAGCATCCATCAGTGTAATTGCAAGTCATTCATTCATACAAACTTATTTTAAACAGGATTACTTTGTTATTATGGTCATGAAAAAGCATTATGAAGTGACACAGTAAAGGGAAAAGCAGGTATATGGTTTATGAGACTATTAAAATCTGATAAATGCAAAGCCAAGGTCATAAAACAAGCTAAACAGAAAACCTCCTATCTAAGATAAGATAAAACAAGATAGGATAGGATAAGATTATTACTCCTGAAACCAAGCTACAGGCAGTAAACACAGATTAAGCTGTGAGTAATGTGATAGCTGCAGTATGCTAGTGTGCACAGTATCATCATGGCACGACAACAACCTACTAAATAAAGTCTCACCAGTACTTTCACATTTATGGGAAGAAAGTGAGATATTTCCAGGCTTCATTCTTCTTCAGAAAGTCGTCCAAATCCTCAAATTTCACTTTCAAATCTGCTCCTGAATCTGATAAAGTGTGATCTGTGGCAATGTGACGTCAGTGCGATCGGTCATGTTAGGTTTCAAACACTGGAAGACAGTTGTGATTTATTTCTGAAAGAAAAATGATTGTGTCTACATTTAGGAACTGAATCCTCCAAATCACATTACCCCCAATGACAGGTACCCAAAGACAGTGGTAGAAAGTAGCTAAGTACATTTACTCAAGCACTGCATTTAGGTGCAATTTTGAGACACTTGTACTTTGAGTACTTCCATTTTATGCTTCTTGATGTTTCAACTCTACCACATTTTAGAGGAAAATACTGTACTTTCTACTTTGTTGCATTTATGTGACAGATTTAGTTACTTTTAAGATGAAGATTTTACTAAATGGATGCTATAACAAGCTTTTGAAACAGTGTTCAAGTTTAAATCAGTGGTTTCCAAGCTTTTTTGTCTTCTGATGTCTTTAAAAAAAACAGCATAGTCTGGTCACTTTTTTATTGTCTAGTAATTTTCCCCTCTAAGTTTCTCAGTTTCATTTGAGTTTAAATTCCAGTGAGCCAATATTTCACCAAAAGTATAAGATTGGATATTTTTTCCCACATTAATCATTCGATGAGCCCTCAGATTTATCTATGATCCTGGATAGAAAACTGTATAAGATGCTTCACTATTAATCTATTGCCATATATTAGAGGGACCAAACCACTGCTTTTAATATAACTACAATTTGTAGCTTCTAAGTTGCTTTTTATGTTGGGAATGTAAGAGCATTATCTACATTATTGTATTTAATAACTCCTCTTTTTCCATATACACTGCAATCTTATTTTATCTATACTCCATTTGTCATGACTTACTTTTCTTAATGACTTTGTGCTCTTTTGTCTTATTTATGCTTTTAATCCAAGGAGCTGCTAAACTGCCTTTCATTGCTGTTCAACATCAAGATATATTCTATTGTACTTTTTTAGACTAAGGATCTGAGTACTTCCACTGCCTGAAAACCAAAACATTTATCTTAAATGAGACCGTTTGTTTCAATGTAAAGCCTAAACTGTCAGGTTTATTTGAAAATCAGCTGCCTTGACACAGACAAGTTGGGATTTCTTTATAGAATTAATGTTCCTGCCTAAAGTAATGCAAACCAGCAGACAAAAAAAAAAAACAAAACAAAAAAAACAAACAAAAAAAAGCAGCATTAAATTCTGTGCTGGTCCTTAATGACCAACACTGTATAAAAAGCAACAGAGTTACAACTGCAGTTTATCCATGATTTATTTAGAGATAATATAAAGTTTGATAATTACTTAGACAGGTTCTAATATATATCTTCAGACAAAAGCAGAGATCATGTATAGCCAATGTCCTGGTTTTGTAGGTCTAAAGCTTGAGTTAATCTGCTACTGGTCCAGAGTCTCCATCAGCTTGGACTGAGCTTTTCCTGTGAAGAAAAAAATCCCAAAACTTCATCTCATGTCCAGTGTAAGACAAACTTTAAACATGCACGACCAAAAACACATTTATTTATTACATCTGAACGTCAGCTGCAGAAGCAGAACCCACTGATGTGCTGTTGGCCTTCAAGTCAGGCCTTTCCACTATGATGAGGGGCCCCACCACAGAATTGTGACTCAAGCTGCCGGATGCTGCAAGTGGGGATAAATTGTGACAAAATGAATTTCGAAAAAAGCAAGCTCCACCTTTAAAATACTCAAGTTAGTGTGAGAATGATACCCCAGTGAACTCCTCTTTTGGCACGAGACTTGCAGGTTGATTCACAGCAGCTGCAGAGGGAACTCTGAAGTGGGTCATCGAGTAGCTCCCAACTGAGGAAAGAAGAAAACGGTGAGTGATTATATCAGTAGAGGGTTGATAAAACTGTCTGCATGTACTACGTGTCCACAGGGATTATAAACATTGGGGGGAAAAAAGGGTGACCTTAGATATTTTACAACTTACATTGTTAATTTATTTCCATACTTGTCTGTCTGTTCTGTGTAAACACTGCCTACAGTTCAGCTGAGAAGTCCCTAAATTTTTTGTTATACAACTGCCAAGCTGAGTCAATACTTGCTTAATGTTTTTTTTTTTTAATTAATTTGACAATTTAATTACTGTGCATGTTTTCTATTTAAGCGCTGTAGAATAAAATGATTTTAAGCTCAGATTTCGTTCTCTTTAATAAGCAATATCAAAAGGTAATTGATGTCTGGAAGTCCTTTCAAGACTCACTTGGTCTACTAACCCCCACTTTGGAGTTTATTCTTTAAAACCATAATTACCTTTCAGTCTCCTTTACAAAATGGCAAGTTTTTTTGGATTCATCAAGACTTTCAGGATCCCATGCAACCAGTTTACAGTGGATGTAGACCTGAGGAGCACACAGAATGTCAGTCAAAATTCAATACCAAAAAAAAAAAAAAAAAAAATCCAAATGCAAATATTGTTTGCTCTCTCACCTCCTCTCCGAGACCAAACTTGAAGGACTGTAGGTAGAGAATGATGGCTGAAGTGTGATATCGAGGCAAAAATTTGGAGTTTCCTCTGACGCTTTCCAAAAGACATCTGAAGAAATAAAAACTTCAGATCAGAATCTCTTCCGCTGCACTGACTACAGGTGAAGCAGTATCTGTTCATACCCCTTATTGCTGATGAGGGGGTAAACCTGGCTGCCATACTGCAGCTCTGCTGTGGTGGCGGCAACACACTCCTCCATGAGCAGCAGCAGTGGCTGATGGGACTTCTGCTCCACTGCTGCCCATATCGGCATGAATGAGCCCAGAGTGATGATGTTTGTCTTTGCTATGCCGGTCATTTGCTCTGCGAGGAAACATACATGCTCTCAAGCGCATCTTTGAACGTGCTCGCGTTTTATTGGAGGGACAACTTACCGTTGAGCAGTGCCATATGGAAGACCAGCCCGCTGCGACCTTCAGAAAGACCTGATCCAGGGTTCAGGAAATGTGGAACCCAGTCCCCTGGTCTGAAATGTAACAGCGAGGTTTCTCAGCTCAAAGTTCGCTCATTTAAATGGAATATCAACCAAAAGGATTTTCTACCTTTTAATGACACATTTGATGGGTTGCACAAATGCTGCAGGTTTCGGCTTTGCCTGTGGCCTGTAACTCATTTCAGTTTGATAGATGATGTGTTTTCCTTTCAGCTGTGGGGAAGAAAAACTGATTAAAAAAAACAAGCGGAAAGGTGTTTTAGTGAAATATTGCAGCTACGTTACCAGTTTTTTCATCTTGCACTCATTGTACTGGTAGTGGAACGTGACCTCCCCCTGTCCAGTGGGCAGAACATGGAGGTTAGATGGCATGCAGCTTCCCAGGAACAATCGAGATGCATACGGCACCATCTCCGGATTGATCCTCCATGTGACGCTCACGGAGTCTTTCCCACAGTCTACTTTGATATCTGCGCACAAGTACTCATGATGGTCAGTTTCTGTTCACAGAGGAATTGTGGCGAATATCTACATGTGTGAAAAAAAGCATACCTGCATTTGCAACAGTTGCTGCAAAACCAGCCAGAAGTATCACACCAAGGTACAGATGAGTCACCATGACTAAATGATCCAGAACACAGTGGAGCTGAAGCACTTTATAGACTTCCTGCCTAATCAGCTGAATCACCAACATGTGTGAAAGCAGGGCAGCATTTCTTCTGAGTTAGTCTTCATGTTTTGTGTACTCTCATAATTAATGTTAACTTGGACCATTTCGAAATGTAGAGGCTGAATATAGCCAGATACTATTTTGATTTATGTGCTTTTTTTTTTTTTTAAACTCTGGTTAATGTACTTTATATTTCTAATTTTATTTTTTCGAATTTAATTTATTTTTAATCTAACTTCAATTTCCCTCAGGATTAATAAAGAATCTATCCATCCATCCATCCATCCATCCATCCATCCATCCATCCATCCATCCATCCATCCATCCATCCATCCATCCATCTTGTTGTCAAACTGGACCTACCACTTAAGAATAGTCAAATAGGATAAAATTACTTCATCTTTAAGTGGCTGCAATATCAAAATGCTATTTAGATGTTTTTGCAGCATTAAAATGAATCCATTGGTGTAATGTGTTATATAAAGTTATGCAACAGTCAAAAAGTGTATTTTTTTGGTGTCTATATGGATCCATCTGTGCCAGTTCAGATGTAAAAACGTTGCTGCACTGCCTCAGATGTTGTTAAATCTACATCAATGTGTTCATTGTGGCCAAAAACAAATTCCTGTAAAACATTTTGGCAAAGATTTTGACAAATTCCCTATTTTTTTACACTTGGGAAATTCTGTATTTTGACTAATAATAACAAAAGGAAACCGTTGTTGCTGGGAAATCACATTTAGGTTTTAGTATCTCCAGAAATATAATTCCTAGAGCCATGAAATTTGTTGAGGACACAGACAGGATTGGTTCCAGCAAATCCAAATGATGAAATTGCTCCAGACAGGGCCAGTTTTTGACTAAAAAGTAAACATTTTTTTGTCTTGGTGCCCAAAAGAATTTCTATATGTTCTTTTACAAACATGTATCCATGTTTCCTTGTAAAAATGCAGTCTTTGGTTGACATTTTTCCAACTGTTAGAGCCTCTAACATCACTAGAATTTGATACATGGCAAGCCAGGTTTCCATTTTTTTGCTATTTTGACATGCCAGCAAAATGATGTGGATTCATTCATAGGACTACAAATGGTAGTGTGCATTGGGGTCGACATTTTGTCATTATTTGTGCAACGTTCAGGGTTGCCTCGATGTTGCCTTCATGCTGAAATTAAACATGTTATTTTTGCCTCCCTTAAATGCTCCCATACATACACTTGAAATGAACACTGAACAGAGAAACTGATTACTCAACTCCGATCAAAGCAAATCATGTAAATAAAAAAAAAAGATTAAATGAATGAAATAAAATCCAAGTTTGAAATCATATGATATTCAGAACATTCAGACAAAATATTTTACAGAACTTAGTTTTGCGTTCCAAATAACAAATTACATTTTCCACACAAAATCTGCTGTGAGCTTTATTTATCTTTATCTAAATAAAGACTTTCTTCTGTTATTCCTCAGCGCGGAACTTTTGTGCTGGTCCGGTTTTACGCCGTCACGCCCGGAGTGTTAGCGTGCTACACAGGAAGTACAGTCAAGTTAGCTCGACAAGCAGGTTGCTATTCCCCAATTTGACAAGTGTTTATTTTACCGAGCGCTTCATACAGCTTCTGATTGTAGTATATTCTCTAGCCAGCATGTTGATCAAAGTCAAGGTAAGGAAACATTTTTTATTCGGGTTTAAACTCCACCGGAGGCGTTAATATAGCCGCCGCAGCTCACCAGTCGCTAATAGCGCTGACCGGTCCGCTCGGTTTTTTCTTTCTCAGGGCCTGAGGCAAAATAAAACCCTACTTACATCTGATTTATTGTGTTCTAGAAAAGTATTAGCATCTACTGACTCAAAGGAAGTTGCCAGTTATCTGCTTTCCTGCCATAATGTGCTCTGTTTGCCGTTTAGAAGCAGCGGTGTCTGTTAGCTCGCTAACTTACTGTAAAATCTATGAATCAGCAAAGCAGAATTTTAGCGCAAAAATCAGTGATTTCTTATTATCCGTGAACAAATATTGACAGGGGAGGTTAAACCATTTAAAATAAACACAACATAACTGCGATTTTTTCTTGCAAATGTTCTGATTTGCGACATAATGAAAGCTTCAGTCTGGTATTTATTGAATGATAGACTTGACCCCATAAAAACTGTTCTTTAACTTCAGTCAAAATACTTAAATAATACGCAAAGCAACAGCGTTTGAGCCAAAATTCCAGCAGAAAAACAGGATTGGCTTTTTAGAATGAACCTAACTATTTTTAATATTGATGTTAACTACAGCGTTAATTATGTGTTTAATTGATCGAAGTAATTAAAATATTATGGATTAAATATAACACCCCTTTACCAGGAGGAACCCTTTGGTAGAAGCAGACTCAGGGAGGGCAGCCGTCTGCCTTGACTGGTTGTGGTGAAGATAAAGGGGGGAAGAAAGAGCTAACTTTAATCAAAGCAGACAGTGTGACTATTTTAAAAATATCTGCAGGAACACATGGAAAGCAAATTTGTCAATATATAATTGAGGGACTTTTGAAGTCCATGGGATATATCTTGCATTATTTTTTATTAAAAGCAAAAAAAGAATGTTTTTTTCTATGTTCATTATGATCATGTCTTTACAAATTCCATAATTATTTATTAGGGAAACAATCACATTAATAAAAAATGACTTTATATCACTAAAATGTCAACTAAATAACCGTCCAGATTTAATAACAGCCACCTTCTAATTAGCTAAACAATAAAGTGAGCTTATTCAAAGATTGTTTTGATTGTGTTCTTTTTATTAAGTTGAGAAAATCATGACAGATGTTTCTTTTTTGGCAATATAATAAATTTTATATGGAAAATAACAAATTGTATGTGTGTCCTAGAAATCACTTTCAACTAAGTTCTCCATTACAAAAACACCTCTCAAGGAAGTGTGTTAATTCCAGATCACATGACCTGCTCCACATGATGTCATTTCCTCCTGAAGAAAAGACTAGCAAGACTCCAAGGCTTTCTGAGATATTTAATATAAAGTAGTGTGCGAGTCAAGTGTGGATTTATAGCATGTCAACAGGTTTACTACAATATCTTTATAAATAACTTTTAATTGTAATTTTACTCAATTGTATATATAATATTTAGAAGAATCTTTCTCTAAAAATGCCATGTGGTGTTTGGTTATAGGCGGCCATGTTGATTTTAGGCCTGAAAACAGCAAAAATGTCAACTATGATAACTGTCAACTATGTTACAAAAAGTCCTGCAATCATATATTGATATATAAGTGCTCGTGTAATGCAGGTTATGATGTTTGAAAACCTGTTGTAATCATTTTTCCTACTATGTTTCAGACTCTCACCGGAAAAGAAATAGAGATCGACATTGAGCCCACAGACAAGGTGACAGCCTCAAATGCATTTTCCTGTACAATCCCATGAACACACGCAAGTTTAAGTATGACTGACTCACTGGGCCCCATCTCATTTCTAAACCTCTTGCTTTTGTGTCAATTAAGGTGGAGCGAATTAAAGAAAGGGTGGAGGAGAAGGAAGGGATTCCCCCACAGCAACAAAGACTCATCTACAGCGGAAAACAGATGTGAGCTACTTTGTTTTAAGCCGTTTTGCTCTGTTCGTTCTTTGGAAAAATCATCCTATAGACCAGGGGTGTCAAACATGCGGCCCACGGGCCAAAAGCGGTCCTCCGGAGGGTCCAATCCGGCCCGTGGGATGACTTTGTAAGGTGTCAAAATTCCAGAGAAGACACTGACTGTAAATAGTAAATTAGTAAAAGTATAAATTTTAAATAATTTCTAGACCATGACAAGTTGTTTTCATCATAAAGTAAAATACTAGATTGCTCTTTGTTGTTTTATGTCTCATTTTTGTAATATTTTGTTGTTTTTGGTTTTTTTTGTCTGACTTTTGTCATTTGTCTCATGTTTTTGTCGTTTTGTTTCTCATTTTCATCATTTAGTTTCGTTTTTGTTCTTTTTTGTTTTTGTTTTTTGTCCCGTTTTTGTCTTTGTGTCTTTTCTGTCTTCCTTGTGTCATTTGTCCAGTTTTTGTCGCTTTGTGTCTCATTTTTGTAATATTTAGTTGTTTTTTTTGCCTGACTTTGATCGTTTTGATCACAAAGTAAAATGCTAGATTGTCCAGTGCCAGATACCTGTGACTGAATGTTTTGTTCCTTTATAGACACTCTGTGATCTGGAAGTTGTAATGTGTAAATGATAAAGTGAGTCATAATGTTGTTGAAATTGAACTTATTTTTCTTCAGAAATTTCAGGTTTTTCATAGTATTTTGCAAAAAAATAATTCCTTAAATGTGAACATTTTCAGAATGTACTTTTTTGCACTAAAACAAAGGAAAAATGTGGAGTTGTGGCTATTTACAGGTTATTATGCTGTGGTTTTACTGGTGCGTCCCACTTGAGATCAAATTCTGCTTAATGTGGGTGGCCATTCCTGCTCTAAAGTCTATTCTCGCCCCTCAGGAACGACGAGAAGACGGCAGCAGACTACAAGATCCAGGGAGGCTCAGTGCTCCACCTCGTGTTGGCGCTACGAGGAGGATCAGAGCTCCACAGTCGCTGCATACACGTCTCCTCCTCGTCATGAGTCGCTGTCGTCATGGGGCCAGCTGAGTGCCAACGCTTTAGGTGTCTGTCACCATCTAAACATGTTACAGCGCAGAAATCTGAAATCCCACGCTCCTCGGCCGACACGAAAACAAAAAAAATCAACCAACAAAAAGAAAGAAAAAAAAAAAGGACGTTCTAATTCCTTTGTAGATGTTTTTGTAAACCCACATTGGCTTTCTGAGTTTGACCCGTTGATGCAGGCACCCATGCAGTACAACAGACAGTTTGACAACACTGTGGTCTTTTTGCTTGTGAATAAATGCTGAAGTTGATTTAAGGTCTTGTCCTCTAAATATTCACACACACACCAAGAAAAAGTCACTGCTGAGGATTCTGAAAACTGTTTTGTTTTTATTAGAAAACAACATGAGAATGAAGGTTCAAAGACTAAACAGCTGACAGAAGATTATTTCTGGTCTTTTCTCAAGGTCAGTGTGGTGATATGAAACAGTCTGGTAGAAATTCCACTGAAGTCCATTTAGAGCACCGTTGCTGACATGAGGGTTTTTTTAAAAGAGGTCTGTGACGATGAAATAAGTTCTAATCTGGCTTCACCAAAAGGTTACTTTACAGCCTTCTTTTAAACAGTGGGGTTGTATTATAGTATGGCTGTGTTCTCCATAGACTTAGTTGTGCTTCTATGTATAATATCTAAAATATACATCTTGTAGGTAGCATCGTATCTGTTTGTTCTCACTGTACACAGTCTTGAGAAAATAAAAAGTCTGTTAGGAGCCTCTGTAAACAATAGACAGTTGGATTTATGTTGGGGAAAGTGAGTGTTGCTTGTATGGGGATCATAATTTACATATAAATATTCTCTGAAGCTAAAAGTGACCTTTTTTGAGAGGAGATGAAAGGCACAGGAATGAATAAGGAGATGATTATTCTGAGCTGCTCAGTCGAACGAGGCAAGAAAATAAAAGGAATCAACAGAAGACACATGAATGCAGCACATAATGTTGTGTTTAAAGTCCTCCACCCTTCAATCTCAAAGTCATGTATTCCACAATAAAATCAAGTGTACCGGATACAAGAACTTCATACTGTGGCTCATTTGTTAGTGTTCACCTACTTTAAATAGTAAAAGGAGCATATGTGGAGTGATGTGTGGGGAGGAAGTTGATCTGGTAGGTTCCACTGACAGAAGCCACAAAATGTGTATAATTATGAAGAGAAACACTGAATACAATCAGCTGTAGCAGCTTGTAAACAAAAACCCTGAATGGGACCTAATGGACAACATCTGTACGTACAGCTGTCATTGGAATCCCTCTCCTTTAGTTTGTCCACAAAACACCTGCAAGTTTCAAAGTCTGTGCTTGTAATTATATTAGTATTTCAGTTGGAGAAGAGGGGGAAATATACAATTCCTGTCAGAGAACAGTGTTCCTTAGACATAAAAACAAGAAAATCAGCTTTCTGAGAAACAGCAGCGTGGAGGGTGTGTCAGCAGAGAGACTCCTGCTGATTGATCCACGCTGCTGCTGCTGCCGCTGCTCCGACTGTCTGCTGTCAGTGTTCAGGGAAGGAGTCGACCTGGACTGTATCCTGAAAAGCTGATCCTTGGCTGGTGTAGGAGATGCGGATCCTCATTTTCAGATTAACCTGAAAGTAGAGTCAGGATTTACAAAACAGACTGTGATGGGAGTAAAAACATAACCTGGAACATTTTTACAGCGACGTTTGACGTGTTTGTGGCAGCTGAGAAGACTCGTCCTACTTGTGGAAAGATTTTCTATGAAATAACGACTACTCTGATAGTGAATGCGGTTTTATTGTGTGTTCTGCAGACCCACCTTGTTTGGGTTGCTGAGGGCCACCATCTGGGTCACTTTAGCGGCACCTCGTGCAGGAAGCGAGTCCCCGCTGGGGGCCTTCATGTGTAACTGGACGCTCTGAGGGGGATCAAATGAAGCTTTGAAGTTGAAAGCACCAAAACGCACGTGTTGTTCGCTTCCATTTGCTGCACCGATGCCGACCGACGAGAACATGACAGGAGCGAAAACTGACACCGAACAGCAGAGCCAGGAAAGTCCAAATTCTCCCAGTGCAACCCCACAATCACAGAAATGTTTGATGAGACAAGCTGTACAAAACTGTACTTTTAAATTATTTTCATGTTATATTTACTTCCTATAGTTGGCCAGTTATTATTTCTATAAATGTGTAACTTCTCTCCCCACTAACATCAATACAAATATGATGGATGAATACTAAATCCTACCTGATTTAAAATTTTTTTCATTATTTTATTTATCCTGAATTTAATTTTAGAACCTCAAACTGTCAAATTTGAGATATTTTGTCCAAAAACTACCATAAATAAAACCTTAACAACCATAAAATGTACATTTCTTTTCAAGTAAATACACCCAAAGTCTCATGAACTACTGTAGATGCCCACAATGACAACTGCAGCTCTGCCATAATGCAACACAAACTGGTCAAATGTGGGGCAATAGTAGCTAAACAGAAACATTGCACAACGAGGCAGGGATCCACTGCATCACTGAGTGCACTGATCTCACATTAAAATGTAAAATCTGATCCTGTCAGTTATATTCGACATGATCATCTGATTGTGTATTTTATGTAGCACTGAAAATGTATTAGTTGACACATTAACAAGTTGTGCGTCAGTCCCTCGTATCTTACAAGGTCAACTTCTGCCAGAGAAAGCCTGCTGGAGTAAAGCCTGTGTGTGGATGATAAACAGGAGTGGCTTTTATTACTGGCTGTGATACAAACCTTGGGCACTGCAGCCTGCAGGGTGAAGCTGCTGATGTCTGAGTCAGTGGAGTTGCAGGCTGTAAGTGTCACAGTTAGTCCCGAGTCTGACTGTTTCTCACTACTTAGTGTTAAAGTCACACCGCCTTTCTCGTACACTGTGACTGTGGGAGCTACGGATGGAGAACAAACATGTTATAAAACCTTAATTCAAAACAACATTGCAACAGTTCCCTAAAGTAAAAACATATTACGTAAGATAATCCACCTATTGTCTCCTAATTGCAGACATGTTAAGGAGATTATCTACTGGCCTGATCAGAGCAGTCACGATAAGTTCCAGTTTCCTGAACAGAGCACTCTCTGGTTTCATGTTTAAGATCATTTCCTCTTTCTAGTTTGTTTCTCTGCAGGTGTTAATCTCTGACCTGGTGTGAGTGGAGTGGGCTCCAACCCTCCCAACAGGTCCAGGAGGTCTCCTCCAGCAGTGCTGCTTGTGCTGACGGGCAGGACAGGTAATGTGCTGCCTACTGCTGGGTTGGGCTGCAGAGGCTCCTCAGAGCCGCCCAGGAGGTCCAGAAGATCACACACCTGAAGAGAACCACAGGGAGGAGGGAAGAACTAATGCATCCATACGAGAAGGATAACTGAACCCAACAAACTCTCCTGCACCAAAACAACTATAAAACTGTCTAAAAGAAGAGAGAGAGAGAGACACAAAATTTCCGTGTCACTAAGTTGGTTACAGTTGTGTCTTCAAGGCTAAAATATTTGAGTCAGCAGGAGTGCGTGTGTCGAGCCAGAGAGAGCTGAGACCGGCGGCTAATTCTGGAGCTAAGTTATCAGGTTTTGTAGTTATTTTGGTGTTGGCTACAGCCCACATTAACCTGTGTGAAGGTTCAATAATTGACTAGAGACCGAGATAAAGTCTCACTCATTCATCACAGAGGACCCCATGTATTCACAAAAACTCATGCAGGAAAAAAGTCAAAGTATATATTATTGCAAAGAGATATAATTTGCATGACGTCAAACAAACTATTACCGGTGTCCTCCAGTAAATGAGAGGTCCATAATTCTGATGGACAGCTTAGAAAAGAAGGTGGTTATGTCCCAGTAAAATAATTAGAGTTAAGCATACTGTATGACATCCAAATATGTGACAGCTCACTGCTTAGTGCAGGCTTCAGCTTAATTTTAAGCCTGGAAAAGTATAAAACACTTAAATCTCGGTTAAGTAAGGTTTAGCTCAGGGCCTGACATGATGATACTGAAAAATATGTCATTAAAATATTAAAATAACCAACAAAAAGAGGTGAGACGTAGAAAAACAGGATTCCTAAATCTCTTCAAGAAGTTTGAAATACAGTCCTGACTGAGTCTGTATGACGTATCATCACCCTGTACCTGGCTAGCAGGCTGTTGTGGCAGCAGCGTCTCTGCCTGTTTGACTTTGGCTGGTTGGACCTCCTTCACAGCCTCCCGTGTCGACTCCCCGTTGGTGTGACCTGGAGAGTTCTTCTCAATCACAGGCATCCTCTCCAGCACTGCTGCCCTGTGGAGAGAAGCACCGTCACAATGTGGAAGAGGCCAAAATAGCCCTAGTCCAATATCTCCAGGGGGAAAATAGGCCCAAACCTAATGCATTCTCTTGCGTACCTCATGTGGTCATACTTCTTGAAGAGAGCGTTGTATTCAACTGCCCTCTGCTGGAGCTCCACATCTATACAGCTGCCGTAGATGCTGACGATGCTTCTGATCCGACTGCCAGGAGCAATGTGATGAAGAGAAAGCGAAGCAGATAGGAGACTGTTGAGAAAATGCTGCAACTACTACTGCTGAAAATGATCTCATTCAGGAGTATTTTCAAAACAACCTCTTGGAATTGGATGTTTGATCCATAAAGACTTAATGTGTAAAAATGCAAATTCTTGAGAAGTAATGGTGTTTTTTGCTAGCTAAGGAAAAAACTAAAAAGTGGTCTATCAGTAAACTGTGTGCTTCTTACTCGACATTATCAGTGATGCGGGTGCTTAGTTTCATGGTGGCGGTGAGAGCAAAACCTCTGGTTGCCGGGGCCGACATGTGGGACTGTAGAACCGTTTCCAAGGCGTCCAAGACATCATCTTCTGTGACCTGATCAAGAGACATGGCAACACAGACTCTGTGATCATATTTTTCCAATCAAATAACTACAGATGCAATACTGCCACTTTTTGGCTGGAAGTCTTTATTTAACAGATTGGGAGTATGACAGTTAAATGAAGATGAACTATGAAGAACTTACAAAAAAAATTCTTTAATTTTACTCTATTATAAAGAAGTAATTCGTCCAACTACTTGGATGTTTAGTTGATCAAATCTGAATTCCTGTATGTGGGGCTTTTTCTTTCTCTACTTATGATGTCTCATCCTGATTACTTTGATCTTCTGTTTATTCGCAATCAGCTGTAATTGCGGCTGAAAGTTTAAAATATATAATTTTCTTTGTGCCAAGTTATTTTTCTTTGGCAAAAAACTTGTCAGAAATGGATATTTAGAACCGCAAATACAAAATGTATTATGATCTAGCAAGATGTGGTATTTAATCAGTTGCAGCATTCAGTGATAAATAGCAACATGTTTAGATATGAAGACATGATGATTGATTGTTGCTCTTGTACCTGCACAGGTTCAGTCTCCTGACACTCTCCTCTCAGCAGCAGGTCTCCGTACTCTCCTATACACCAGCAGGCCACCTGGACCAAAGATTGCTGCACAGACAAATATCATGTCCACAAATTATAATCACTGAACATTACTTGAAGTTTTAGTCAGACGGGCAGATGGGAACATCAATTTTCCTCAAATTCACAGCATGTTAATATGTTGGACGATGGGAAGCTGCAGCACACTGCAGATGAGTGCATGGCTGCTCATCTGACTTGGATCCAAAAATAAATCTGGTTGCATCAGCCAGCTTCAAACTGAAAGCCTCGCTGTTCTGACTGTAGTAGAACCAAACCAGTTGTGTGTGGTTCTGGATTGTCACAGACCCTTCTATATGAGGAACATCAGCACAAAGTGAAATTATATTTGCGCATTAAAAATCCCATCCCATTATTTTAATTTTAAAAAATCCAATTAAATTAGTGTAGTTAAGAAAATTCAACTATGAAACTTTTTGTATCTAGTGCCTCTCTAGTTAGGGGTTGGCCAATATAGATGAATTATGTTCATTTTGTTGTTTCTTACTTTAGAATAGTATTACTTTTTAACCGACAACTAAGTAAAGAAAAGATGGTTTTTACTTTGCTGACGTTTCGACTGCATCTGCAGTCTTCTTCACAGCGTCATCTGACGTGTGATGACGTGTCGCTTTTATCAGGTGAACAGTCTGACAGATCTGTCAGAATCACGCTCCCCGCCATCCAATGGTCTTTGGAGGATGGAATCCCAGGTATGTGAGAGGGTGTAGGCCCCCTCATCCCGGTTAATAGAACTGGAACAAGGAAGTGGGCGAGCAGTTCCATGAACTGGGACGAGGGGGCCTCCATCAGACGGCGGGGAGCGTGACCGGTCTAACAGATTCTGACAGATCTATCAGACTGGTCACCTGATAAAAGTTTTCCTGATAAAGAGTTTTCAATGTCCAATGACTGGAACCAGTCCTGTTGACTTGCAGGGTGGGACTTTCTGTACCATTATTCTTCTTCAGAATCAGTTTTCAGTTCAGGCTGAATTACTTCCACATTACATTTTGCCAGTGTAGGGTGGAGTTTTAGTTTTACAGTGTTTAGGCAGAGTTGTAGGTGAGCTGGTGTGCTCCAGCTGCAGTGACCAGGGAGGGGTGGGCGGATCGACAGGTTTGAACTTGACAGATCTGCACATATCAAAGGAACTGCCAGTATACAGTTACATGTCAGCCATTTTAGGACAGGAAGGGATTATTGTCATGGAAAATATCAAAATATGTAACTTTGATATACAGAGATGAGTTTTTAGGGGTTAAATTACATCAATCACGGACGGGCTTTATTTGGTCTATCACTGTCTCTGATGATGGATATTCAAAATATGTTATTTTATACAATAAAAGACAGATAATACATACAATTGGATTTTAGGTCAAGAATGAGTTACAACTGAGGAACTAGGCTCATTTTTATCTGACTTTGATTCGTTTCCTTTGCTTTATCTGAAAATACACCAGAGTTATGTTCTGTGGAGTTCCTTTTTCACAACAGTTTGTTGAATAGTCGACCAAAATCTGATCATGTTTAACCTCATGACATTTGCAGTTTATATCATTATCCTTTTTATGACTTTATTGTTTTATCCTGACAACTGCTGCTCACATGCTGCCTGATATCAAATTTATTGTAAGAAAGATAAACTGCTTTATGGTCAAGGCAGTCTAGGGACTCTTTGTGGATCAATAAACAATGAAGTCATAACCCAATCTTCCCAAAACTCTGAAGTGCACCTCTGAGAATAGAAACTACTCAGACCTGAGAGATGTCGCTGAGCAGAGCCCGGTACAGCTTGTGGACGGTGTAACAGTGCAGCTCCGAGGTGTTGGTGATGAGCTGAATCAGGTTGGGAACCGTTTCGTCTCTCACATCGCCCCCTGCCTGGCAGAGTGGGAATCACACACACACAAACACCAAACTCAGCTAGACGGCTGATCCAAGTATTTAGGTCATGCTACATTTTCTTCCAGACACGATGAGCTCAAGAAGGGGAGAATTAATACAAATCCTAAACAAGATTTAACAAAATGGATTGACTTTTAATTCATGGCACAGCTCTATACATTTTTTCTAACTGTATTCATCAGCAAATTATTAGTTATAGCATCAGTTTTCACAGTGCTCATGTGGATCTCCTTTATTCTCTCAGCTAGATGGAGCAAAAAATGAAACAGTGGGATGTAACGTTCAATGGCTTGTCCTGTAGAAATCCTGAGATTATATACACTGAAATTTAATGTCATTTAGACACTTGCAACTCTCTGCACTTCATACCTTTACATATTACCTAACAGAGTTTATATAAATGACAACTTGTCCAAAATGTAGCAGCAGATTTCCCACCAAAAACCAAACAAAGTAAGCATGGTACTCCTCCTATTTCAGCCTCACACCATCGGCTCTGACTACATTCTAGAATTCATTTCAACATATTATTTATAATCTTCTAAAGCCCACTCTGAACTCACACCCAAATATATCTCAGGTCTTCTGACAGTTTGTATGCCCCGTTACATGAGGTCCTCAGCCATGGCTCTGTTAGCTTCTACTATCCAGGCTGTAGACCGATGGTGACCCTCCCTGAGGAGATTAGACAGCCAAACTCTTTATCCTGTTTTAAATCCCTCTCAAAAACATATCTTTATAAATGCTTGTTTGCAGTGCATGTGGTCTGATTTTACTTGTATCTGGTAAAATCAGTACAAAGGCATTTCTTGAACTTTTATTTTTGTTCATTGATTACTTTTATTGAGCAAGTATGTTTTATTTTTCTCTCAATCACTCTAATTTATTCCATATTTGTCTCATTTCTGCCCTGGGTAAACACAACCTGCAGTTCACCCTCGTTTGACAAAATCTTTCACACAACTCAGTCAGTCATGGCTTTTTAGTTTCACCAACGAGTGCAGAATTTTTCTTTCGTACAGAATCTGGAGCAAATAGTTTATTTTTTTTGCTAATTTTAAATGCAACCTGCAAAATAAAGTGATGTTCATGAAAAACAACGATTTTAAGTGTATATTTCTTGAACTTCGATATCTTACATAATTAGTTCAAGGAGTGACCAAATGATTTTTAAAACGATAATGTCTCTTTTAAACCTGGTGGGGGATTTTGGGGTTCGGTGGGTTAATTTATATTGCTTTGATATTTTAGTCCATCTCATATGTATATTCTTTTGCACAGTTTTGCTTTAAAACAGTTTTCATCGTTCTTTCTGTACTTTCTTTGTTTTGTGTTCTCTGGTCTTGTAAAGCAATTTATAGCTTTGCTTTAGAAAAGAGGTACATAAATAAAGTTTTCTATTATTACTGCAATTATGAAAAGCATTACTCGAACTAACACTTTTCGGATTTTGGTTTGCAGGTATAGGGTTTCATCTCTAATCAAATCTATTTTAATTAACGACATAGATGATGATGTCCCCTCTGGTCTCAACACAAGACCACAGAGCATTAAAGACTGCATTTAAAGTGTTGTGAAGAAGAAATCCCTATAAGGGGCAGCAGGGTGGGTGTCTCAGTCTGTATTTACCGTGGTGAGGACATGCAGGATGGTGTCAATGTGCCAGCGCTGGGAGGGAGCATACCTGACAGAGACAGAGACACACACAGCTAACTCACATATTATTGCATCTATATCCTCTCACTGCACCCACACAAACACACAAACAGAGAAGTGCATCAAGTCGATGACTGATATACACTAAAGACAGAGAAGGCTATTCACTGTAAGAGTGCCAGTTAAACAGAGAGAAGCATCGCTGAGAGTGGAGACAGACACAGAGTGAGACATGTGGCTACATACAGTATATTTCAGACACAGGGGCTTTTTGTTTCTCAGCACTTTAACAGTTGCATCACATTGTTGCCCCATCATCTTTTTTTCTTCTTTGCAACACCAATCCCAGCTTGGTACAGGACAGTGCATTAAACAGATTCACATGCATAAAAGTGCAAAATGTGCCTTCGCATGCATTGATACTGTGTGTGTGTGTAATACAATCTTGAAGTGCACGTTCACTTGTCTTCACGCACCTTTCAGCAGCGTTAAAAATGCCGCTGGCAGCTTGAGCTCTGAGCTCGAGGGGACAGGAGGAGAGGAAGAGAAGCAGTTCCTTCATCATGGAGCGGATGTTGGTAGCAGACACCAGAGCCAAGGAGAGCTCCAGTGCACGGCTAGATGGGCGGGAGAAAAGGATTAATACTAAAAGTAAAGTAGATACAGGCCAGACCTTTGATTCTATGTTAATAGAGTTTAGGTAGGTATGTTTGTTGAAGAATTTTCAGAGCAGGAATATACACCCTGTAACACACCTACCTCCCTGTATTGTCACATTACTACATAGGAAGCATCTATCCACAAGGATTAGCCACGTACTACATTATTACCATCCTCATCAGTACGGCTGCAATGCACTAGGTAGCTCACAATATACTAACAAAAATGTAGCTGGAGTTAATTTTACAGGTATGTAGGTTCTTTAAATGACAAAACTCTTCACATGCAGGGAATGAAGAGATAAATAAAGAGAAACATGAAGCAACAGTTTCATAGCTTGATGTGTGATGTTGCCACTTTCATGTGAGTGCATGATGATCATTCGGATGCTTTGATGTTCCTCTGACTAGTGCAGGTAGCTTCCTGAGTTAGTCATAGTTTCTAATCTCTGCCTACCTGATGCATCAAACAACGCATATGGCTGTTATCTTGTTCCAAAATTTAAATCATCTACAGCTGACAATTTTTAAAGACAAAAAGAAGAGAGAGAAAATCAGGCTGGTGGAGAGGGAGACTCAGATACTTCCTATACTAAATTAAATGAAAACAAGTCACAGTCATGATTTTGGCTTCCCATAATTAAACTAACATGTTTGACTGCAGTGTTGACAATGAAAATCACATGAAGAACCCAGTCCATGTACATAAAATCACTTAAATCTGACATATCATCACCTTATTTCACTCTTTTCAAAGTAAGTTTTGGCACACACCTGTCTGGCTGAACTTCAGCTACCAAGCAGCATCTACTGTCGTGTGCAGTCTGTGAGGCGTTAAGGGAACAGTGGTAAATTGCAGTGTCAATTGATAGAGACTCCCTTTTATAGGAGTCATATTAGACAACCTCCAGGAAAAGAGTAGTGACCATATTAATATATTTTCTGACAATAATCTTATAAATAATTTGCAAAAATCAAGTCTGAAGTCACTATCAAATCTTTCCATCAATGCAAAACTTGGCACGCAAAGTAACTATTTATCAGCATGCAAGGTTGATTAATACCATCAAAAAAGAGGTTGGGAGGTGCAACGAAATCATGTGCTGGTGCAAATAAGTGAAAAAGTTAGTCTGGAACCCTGACCCACACCAGCCACAAAAACCAAAGTAAATATTTAGGGGAATGAATGCACTGCGTACCCCCTAAAATTTACTCCTGTGGCGAGTGTAATTGGAGGTAGCCAGTACCCACAGCAGGGGATTTGTTCCCTGCAGCTATCCAGTCAAAATGCAGAACACTGATGCTGCCAGGTGGCTGACACAGCTGCAAACAGTTGCTGTCAAAAAGCATCCACATAGAGCACTTTTACCTCAAGTCCTATTATAACTGACTTATCTACAGAAATGTGTAGACTCATGAATCAATTACTACTTTTTGTGGACCCTCCGAAAGCATCATAAACACAACATAAAACAAGGAAATGACATACTTAGAAAGAATATCTCAAAACACGCATTAAGAGCTGACATTGTAGAATCATGACCTCACACTCACAAACTGACTGAACATCTGTGCAACACGAGCTGTGCCTGACAAGAAGAGAAGAGGGAAAAGTTACCGCTTAACAGAAGCATCCTGGTCCTTCAGACAGTCCACTATGGTTCCCCGGTGACGCTGCACTGCATTATGGTCTGTTCCAACAATCCTTTGAAGAGATGTCATCGCAATATACCTGGACAAAGCCACAGGACAGCCAAAAATAAAGACTTCAAGTTCCATATTTCATTATAATGAAGCAGTGCTAAGCTGAATTCACTGGGATATTCACAAGGTCAGTTGGAATTACTCTGTCATGTAGTAAAATATATGTAATGAATAAAGTTAAATTTCATTTAAAATAATGTCAAACCATTAGTTGACTGTGAAGATTAATTGGCAGTGCTGCTGTGCAAACTTAATTTTCTCAGCTTGCAGAGGATAAATAATTTATCTTCCCACTTGAAATAACTCATGAACTGCTAAAGTATTTATGTGGGCACAGGAGAGATGGTATCTCAAAGGGCAGGTTTCACAGGAATCAACCAGTCTTATTACTGTCACGCAGCCACAGACAGAATCAAGGGCCCTACAGGTAAAAACCAGACAGACCTGTCTGCCCACAAGGTCCACATGGAGACAAATTCAAAAAATAGTAGCACAACAAAACCCCGAGGAGCCTGCATCAGGCCTCCACAGTACCCGCTGAAAGATGACATGGCCTGAAATTGAGAGATCAGCATGAAGAGACAGACAGTGACCTTCTGGTGTGGCTCGAGAGGAGAAACTCTGGGGAAAGTAATTAGTCAGCTTAGACGATTACAGCCTGTTGGGAGGTTTGGCTGCAGTGAGTTTGCCTATGGCCTTGTGGAATGGAAAAGGTGAAATGACCCTGAGAGAGAAGGAAAGGAGGGAGGGAGGGATATAAAAGGAAAGAGAAACGGGACTGTGGTGAAGAAGGAACAGCAGCACTAACCGAATGTTCCTGTCGTTGTTCAGCAGGAATCTTCCCAGGATGTTCACAGCCAGAACCTGTGGCACAAGAACAGTAAAGCACTTTCATTAAATAATGAGGTATCAGTATTGTCTGTGTATTAATGTGGTGAGAAGTGCCACCAGTCTCTCACCCTGAGGCCGCTTTCTGACTTGATGTCCAGTACGGTGAGAACAGTCTCATACAGCACAGCATTCCCCACAGTCTTAGTGCTGTCGGTGTTGGTCGCCACCTGGACAGCAAATCACACACAGGTACTCAGCAAAAACTGTTCAATTAATTTGTAACAGACATTAAAAGATCTGTGACGCTATTTCCTGCTATTATCAACTGACAGCAGTGAGTCAACATGTAAATTTCCTAAATTTCACACCTGCTCTGGCATCAGTCTTGTGAAAACAAACTCAGTTGTATGATTTTTTTTCTGTTAAACATCAATTAATAATCAGTTACTTATATGTGTACTTATTTTCAAACAAACAACATGGTTGTGTATTTTTGGGCTAAAGTTGACCACTGCTTTCAGTACTATCACAAGCGTGTGTGTGTTACATGAGTAAGGTCAAAAATAGAGACATCAGGCCATCATGAGAAATAAGCAAAAGAGTTTCAGTCGAAAGAAGCTCCTCTTTCAAGATATGGAATCCTAGACTAGAGTTTCTGATATGTTCAGGAACAATCCAACAGATTAAACCTATCAAACCATTCAAACTGGAAAGAGTTTTGTGTTCACCATCACTCTATAAATAACCTCTTACTCTTGTACTTCTCTGAGAGTGAGATGCTGGACAAATCCTCTCTTTTTCCCGATTGCAAAAGATTCAAATTTAACAGTAAAAAGTGCTTCCTATGTTTTGTGGGGTGATGAGAGTCAAAGCAGTTTTTCCATGGCAGTCTTGACAGAGGAAAATACTCTGCACACAGGAGGTGATGCATGTTCCAGGTTGACAGGAATAAAGCAAAACATCCGTCATTGGTGAGTCAGTCTGAACAAAGAAAAAAGAGACGCCTCCAGAAACTTTATCAACAGAAGTTGGGAGGCAGCTAATTTTACAGTGCTGGGTAACCTTTTATTCTTTAACAGAGAAGGAACAAAGAACAGAGAAATAATAGCAAACAGACCTGAGCTAGGAGGTCATTCATGGCGTCACTCGCTGCTTCGTTGTTGCGCCCAAGGATTCTCAGCAACCTTAAGATGCGTACCTGAGGATGGAGGCAGGAGAGGTGGAACAGATGGACGACAAGTTATTTTGGTACATCGAATCAGCAGAAACAGAGGGAGGGATGAGACCATTAACTGTTTGTGTGTGTGTGTGTGTGTGTGTGTGTGTGTGTGAGAGAGAGAGAGAAAGAAATGAACAGAAAGGTTGAAAAAACAGGAACAATTAATTACCAGAGTGCAATAATTTAAGATCTGAGCCACAAAGAAACACAAGGTTGCTCTCTAAAAAGTAAGTCACATATAACCTATTCTGACTACAAATCACCTAAAGTATAAAAGTTTCTGGTTTATAGATACAGAATAATATAACAGCATTAAAAAATGCTGTTTGTTGTCACAGATTTTGAAAAATTGAGAACAAAACTGCCTGACTACATGCAGTAATCCAGTGTTATTCCAATAAAATATGCAATTATGCACACTGGTTACAGGAAGTCCCTTTTGCATACTGTATTTTTTTTACATGACAGTTCTTCTACATTTTCACACACTTCATATTCTGTATACTGTATATTTTGCACATTAAACATTCCAATATTTTTTTTATCTTGCTCCAAGTCTTAAGTGAACTTTCAAGTTTATTTTAAATGAAGAAGAAAAAAACCTGACATATTAAAGAAAAAAAAGGAAAATAAGCAAGAAAACACACTAAATGGAAATCACTCTGCCACGATAACATTTTTGTAATTCCATGCAAAATACACATTACACAGAAAATGAAGTGTATTTTGCACATTACATATTCCTTTTTTTTAATCTCTCTGTAAGTCCTAAGTACCTTTTTATTGTGCCAGAAATGTTTTAAGTTTGGTGTTACTTCTTGACTGTAACTGTCTAAATAATTAACTAAAATCTGGATATTATAATAAAAACTACTTTATTTGCATATCATTTTTGAAAATAAAGTTGCTGCTTTACAGTAAAACAAATACGATGAAAACTAATGAAGTATTAAAAACAAATTCAAACAAATGCACAAACTGTGATAGTTTAGCTGTTATGTTTTTACAAACAGCAGAAGTGTATATGAAAGTATGAAACATGACAACATAAAATAGTTAAGTCAGATTTTTAAAAATGTATTGAGATAGCTGTGCCGTATAAGAAGTGAGTGAAATGAAGGCTGACCTGTAAGAAGGGATCACTGATTCCTGCCACATCATGTTCTGGAGAATAACCTGAAATGACCAGACCTTTCATGATCTGAACCAGATCTGGAACTGTCTGGAATACGCAGAGCATAAACCCGTTACAACACGTGTGAAAATACCTAAATCATCTAATCTGGACACCGGCGTTTCTCACCTTTCTGAACCGCTCCAGTGTTTCTGGGTTGCGTTCACACAGTTCAGTGATGAGCACCACAGCACCATGTAACACACCTGAGGATAAACGGTGAAAAAAAATAATGGAGATAAACTGAAAGCAGTTATGTGGGACAAACTTTCCATGTCTGTCATTAAGATCTACTGACCGTGGTTCTTCTCAGCGAGGAGGGAACGGGCAGCGGGGGCAAAGAGCTCTCCCAGATCATGGACTTTTCTCACAATGTGAACAGCACATAAAGCAGCCTGAAAGATCAGTGGAGCAACTCATCAGCAGCATTACATCACGGCTGCACTGACTAGATGACAGTGGGATCCTACTACTGTTACTGCTGATAAAGGATCTGGAGTCTATGCTGGGTTAAACAAAATAAGAACTGATATTTTCTCACACTTGACAATGAGAATAAACTGAAAGCCTGCAAAAAAGGATTAGGGGTTGACCGATTAGCAGCCTGGCTAATTGTGAGATCCGGTATTCAGCATTCTACTAATTATCAGTATTATTTTGTTTACCTGATTCATGATAAAATAAATTAATTTAAAAATGTGCTTCTTTGGTCTCTATCTGTAGTCATACCAATGTCCTGCCCACAGTTAAGCAAAAGAATCAAAACACTGAAGAATAAATCTAGAACAATTAATAACTTAATTAAACATATGTAAAAGCCCAAATAAAGACAATTCAACAACGTCTTCTGTTGGAGTTGGTAACATTCTAAATTTTGACAGATTGTAATTTGTACTGCAGATGTATATCGATTAGGGATGTCTGATATTGGCTTTTTTGCCAAAAACCGATATGACTCTCAATTTCCCATTCCAATATCAATCGATACCGATATATGTGCTCTATTTATCTAATTTTAGGTAACATCGCATATCTCCTGTCGTGGAATTAACACATCATGCCTAATTTTATTGTGACGCCCCATTGGATGCATTCTCAAATGCAACAAGGCTTTACAAATGCAAACATTGTGCAAAATAAGAAAACTACTTCAACTTAAGTTATAGAAAAAATGCCATATATATATATATATATGTATATATATAGTCTCAAACAACAGTTCACTCTCTCCCTCCCTCTATGAGCCAGTAAATGATGGCAAAATCCAGGCATTATACTATTGATTTTCATGATAGGCAAAAAAAAACCGATAACCACATTGACTGATAGTACATTTTTATGCCAATATTGGGCCGATAATATCGGTAGGCTGATCTTATTAGACATCTCTAATATCGGTTCTAAATATTGGTTATTGTCCTCCATGACGACAAAAAAAACAACCAAGTAACATATTAGTCAACCCATAAAATGGATCATAAGTAGACATAGCATTATGCAAAGCATTAGTATGTTCAGGTATGGTAGTTTCTGAAATATAATTACTTGATTTATCTTTCACAACAGGCTAAATATAGTAAGGAGACAATCTCAGAATTATATTTGCCTAGCTAAAATTCACAACACAATACAGAATTGCTTTTAAATTGCAACTTTGCAAGCAATAATTTTAATATTGCTTAGTACTGCTGAATAAAAATATCCTTGTTGAGGTCCTCACCTTCTTCTTTATGTAGGAGTTGGAGGCTCGGAGAAGCCTGTCAATCTCTGGAGCCAGATCCCTGCACATCTCAGCTGAACCCATACAGGCCAGTGTACACAGAGCCAGAGACTGGACGTACTGGTTACTATGGGAGAGGTCACTGACCAGCAGGCACAATGAGGAAAACACACAAGGACAAAGTATTATGACTGTGTGTCTTAATAAACATTAATAACAGAGTGAACCAATATTGGTCTATCACAGATGTAACAGTGTGCAAGTGCGTGGCACAGCAGCCCCGACTTCATTGTTTACAGTAATCTCTGCACTGTTTGCAGCACATGTAGCAGAGCACGTATCACAGCTGAGCAGATTATGGTGTGAACTGAAGCAGTGTCTTCACAGTATGGTGCTTCTTAAAATTAATAAACATAATTTCCCCTTTTCAACACCAGCCCTTACATATACATATAAAGACTAGTAGCCAATATATCGATATCAGAATTTTATTACTCACTAAAACTTGCCCCAAAAGTCCGGTATCGATCGAGTTCTAATACATGATGAAAATGTTCAGCATTGTATTTGAATGGTATGAAGATATCCTCTGTTCTTAAGTTATCTGACTTGCTTTGACTCTCTTTTCTAATGTTTCACATGCAATTCTGTTCACTAGAATTACTCCATTTATTTAAAAATGTACAACAAACAACCATTGTCTAACATGATTATGAGCTTCCACACTTAACTAAATAAAAAATCACTACTCTTCTGCAAACAGTGTTACGGATAGTAGATGCTTGATTATACATTACAAAAGACTATGTAACACTTTATTAATTCTCTCCTCTACTCTCCATCCCTGTATCATGATAATATACAGTATTTATAAAGTGTATGTGAACTTTTAAACATATTTAAAGTGTTTATAGATGCATTTTTCAATCACAGCAACTCCTCATTTTATTCATATAACAAGATAAAAGCAGTAATGAATGACTGTAACAACAGTACAGCAATGGGAATAACAACTGTTAAGTTTGGGTGGTTTAGTTTGGGTTATCCTTACTTCTTAATAGAGTTCGTGATGAGCAGGCTGGCGTCCTGCTTCTCATCCAGCAGCATCATGGCTCCCAGGTATCCCACTCGCTTCTCGCTGTAGCGCGGGCTGGCTATCATTCGCACGCACTCCATCTAGTAGGAAGAGCAACAACACTTCAAAATGTGAATTTACTCAGAACACTGGCATGACTAATGCCCCCAGGCACATTCTCTGCTCTGTATCAGACACAAGTGGAGGTCGGTCTCTGACCCAGAGTGGCGGTCAAGTTCCAGTGTTCACCCTCATGGACTCATAGACTTTGACATTAGATTACACTGATGCAGACTTTGTTTGAATGAATTTAACTACAATTCCTTGTTCTAATAACAAGGAAAGAAAAGCACAAGACGTACAAGTTAACACGTTCATAACAGCAACATTGTGAACACCATTATGCCTATTATTATCTGGCATTCCAGTCCTCATTTCAGTCAGAATCAGTTTTATTGCCATGTAGGTTTTCACATTGGATCTGGTGATTTGGTGCACTACAGTAAAAGCTGACAAGAGGACAATTTTCATTTTCAATGTAGCCCATACAGTAACAGCAAATATATTGATATCAGAATTTTTTGAACTATGTTTGGGTTCCAGTACATAATAATGAAAATCATACATGTGGATAACAGCAACATTATTAATATCATTATCCTTATTATGTTGGTTATGTGAGTTTTCACATTTGAAGTGGTTGATTTGGTGGATGACAGTAGAGGCTGACCAGTAGAGAATAATCAAAGAAGGAGAAAACAATTAAGAAACAAAGAAAGTGTATGAAATCCAGTGAAATTTAGGTGATAAAAACATAGCAGGCATACTTATGTGGCAGGAATGAGCAAAAGGACTAACTATTCGCTTGAGAATGTGCAAATTTCTCTCTGTCAGGCACCCACACATTTTTTTTGGTGAGCACACAGATAACATCTGACTAAAGCAAACTCAGACCCTTCCAGCTGCCACAATGGTTTCTCGCCGTCCTGCCCCCACTTTGACCCTGAGCGAAAACGCATGACCGGCATTAGCCAAATCCACTCACCTGACCAAAATGAGCCGGGTAGCCCAACATGTGCACGTAGAGCAACTTGGCCAGGTTGTGCGACCTCCCACCGTTGTCGGCTTGTCTGAACTGGGCCCGGATGGCGGCGCACTCCCTCTGGATGACTCCCCGCTCCTCACACTGGGTCCTGGCCGAGCGGATGGCCCGGATCATCTCCTGCAGGGGTACTGACGGAGACATTGCTGTGGGGAGGCAGAGGGATGTGGTGAGGTGTCAAGGAAATCAGAGCATTACAGATTAGAAAAAGACAATATATTAATTGATAAACAGAGATTTAGTCCAAGGATTTTTAGTAAAAAGCAGGTTCTTGAAGATGTTCTAAGAAATGTTAGAACATTACAGATTATAATCAAACAATATATTAGTCTATATAGAGATTTATACAACTAGGAGGTTCAATATAAAGCAGCTGGCCTTCTCTTTAAGGTTCTTTTACTAAGAAGAATTCCAGCTGCTTTTCACTGAAGCTCTTCTGTTCACCATAACCTTGATGAATATGAATCTACACAGACACTGAGCTGTACTCTTAGTAGTAGTAGTAGCATTAGTAGTTAGTACTTCACCTCCTGTATCACCTCCTCCTCCTCCAGGTGTGTGTAAGCTAGTACAAACCCTCTACTACAGTGTAACACACATTAACACAACACAGCAGCTAAACGGAAACAGTTCAAACTACTTCGGCTACAAGTTCATTAAAAACCGACCGTTGCTTGTGTTGACGAATCGCTGTAGCATAATTCACCCCTAAAACACAAAGTTACCATCACTTAACCGACATTTACATCACTCCGAGGCGGTAAAATGCATTTCTATGAACGGGTTAACTAACAAGTTGGTGTGTCACTGCCGCTGTGGGTGATGCAGGTCAGGAAACGAGCCAGAGGCTAGCCAACTGACCGAACCGAGCTAACCTTGCGGATGCTGTCAAGCCTGCCGTGTAGGAGACAGCGGAGCTAAAGGGCTAGCTTAGTTAGCACGACAGTCGCTGTATTTAGCGGGGTTTGCGGTATAAAATACCAACATACCTATGTACTGCACAGAGTTGACAGTATTTAAGAAGTAAACCCGTTCCACTGACCCTCCTCCAACACGGCAGCAGTCAGTTGGCTGGAAACACAAATACTGCGAAGTTACTGTCGACGCAGCGAAACCAATCACTCAACTTACTGTCACTGGTTTCAAAATAAAACACATTGTGGTAAATAAACCTGCATTTAATTATTGGATTTCTGATATTGAAAATAAAGCTAATTTATTGCAACAGCATTTTAAATACTGTTCTTATTATAGCTGTGAAATAGTGCAACAACAAGTTATATTCATGTGCAAGTCTGACAATTTGGGTATAATTATCGTGTCATATCTGTTCATGTGAAAGGTGTATATCGTCTTAATATGATTTTACTTTTGTATTTCTTGTCTTGTTTTTATTTTTATTGTACTTCGGAGCAGTAACGTTCAAATTACTTTATGTTATCTTAGACAGATATATTAACAACTTTATGAGCGTTATTACCATTTCCTATTTTGATCATACATATTTATTTTTATATAGAGTAATAACAAATATTCAGATTAAGATAAAAACTCCCATAGTGCAAATAAATGTTGAAATTAAAAGTAAACTTTGATGTGCAAACACCTCAGAAGGTAAGCAAGTCTCCCCTCTCTATGTATTTTTCTATGTATTACTGAAAATTAGGCCTTTTTCATATCACACATTTTGACATATGGCAGAAAAAGCACAGTTACAATTAATTAAAGTTACAAATTTTCATGCTATTTTTTTAAATAAACGCAATTATTTAACACTATATTTTCTGCATTTTAAATTCTCCTGCACAAATGCCAACAGCAGATGTTTTGACTAGACACAGCTGTAAAATCACAGGCGTAAGTAATAAGATCAAAGCCCTCATTAACGTTTTTAAAGAGAACTATGCATTGCTTTGTGTGACAAGTCAAAATATTTTAGTTAAGTCCTGACATTCATGTGGATGTTTGACACCTACCACCCACCTAAACACTGCAGATCAAGCAACCCTCCAGGCAACAGCAGTCCTTGATGCCAATTGCCACCCTCAGTACCACAATGTACCCCGACACACCACAAAAACTGTTCAGGAGTGACCCGGGGAACACGACAGAGCCAAGGTGTTCACCCAGGTTCCACACTCCCCAGATCAAAATCTTACCGAGCATCTGTGGGATGTACCAGGATAAGCCTGATCTAGGTAGGTCCCACCCTGGAACCCACAGGACTCACGGAATCCACTGCTACCATCCCAGGCCACAGAACATCCCCAGAGGTCCTGTGTCCATGCCACACTGAGTCAGAGGAGTTTTAGCAGCATAAAGGAGACCAACACAATATTAGGCAAGTGGTCATAACGTTATGCCCGACTGATGTATAAACGTTGACTTAAAAAATACATATACCAGAATCATCACCTTTCAATTCCCTTTAAAATGTCACTGAAAAGGTTTTGCAAAACTCCAAAGGTTCCATAGTTTTAACAAAATAAACAAATTGTGTTGTAACATGATAGGCTGCAGAGAACATCTGACAAAAACACCCCCCAAACAACGAAAAGAGCAAGGACTATATCAATTTCTGTCTTGATCAAAATTTGTGATGTCCTATTTGGATGCACGCATTCATGCTTTTAATTTGAAGGCAAACGTACGTGGCTGTTTTATCTCGGTCTTGCTGATTGGACATCTTGACCCACCTCGGCTTTTCCTACCTGTCCATGACTTCCGCAATTTGATCATGCATTGTGGCTGGATTCCACGCCCTGTGGATCAGGAGCTCCAACAGGTGGATGAAACATTGATGAGGAGCTGCAGCACAGAGAGACTCTATGAAGACAACCAGGCATTTTAATGAGATACCTGATGTATCCAACACATAACTTAGGTACTAAAAATAACTAAGAAGTTTTAAAACATGTCAATCGTTTCTACATGCTTAATATGAATTGCAGACAGAGTTGAAAACTTCTAGAAAGATTTTATAATGAATTCAAAAGTCATATGTTTATGTCAAGGAACTGAAATGATACAAGAAAACGAATACAGCAGCTTTTCATTGTGATCTGTCTTCATACATCATATTTTTTTAAAAAATTCTGTCTTAAACAAATACAAACTTATGCTCTCTGTGCCTATTAACAAAAAGGGACATTTATAGTGAATTAATAATGTAATGTGGCAGAAAACAAATACTAGCAGTAGGAATAAAATCCAATAACATTTTAGCACTACTACAGTGAGGTCAAAGTATCAGAGTACAAACAACACACATAGCTGAAAAGCCACCTCCCAGACTCACAAACATTCACTGTACAAGACATACAAAAAGGGAGATGTTTTAAGTACTAAGGTGAAAACAACCAAAAATACATTTCTTTACAGACTATTTCATATTTAAACAGTCATCCCCTGACAATTCAATGAAACAACAGCTCAGCATTAAGGCCTGTAAAAAAAAAGCAGAGCATGGAAGTTCAGTGCTGTAGAGGATTTTGTAGTTTTAACATTTTCATGAAGTGAATTTTTCCTCCTCAAACCCTGTGTTTCTGTACATATTTAATCATGTGTTTGCACGGTGTCTCCAGCTTTCTCATCTGCATCTTTCTTTAGAGGCTCTTTTGGCTCCTCCGTTACTGGGTAAACCACCAAGCAGAGCTTTTGGCACAGATACGTCACTTTACCTGGATACAGATGGAAAAGAAAAACAGGGTGAATGTTTTTTAGAACGAAAACTGCTTTAACCCTCGAACATCTGCATTGAAGTTCATTTGAATGTGTTTTGAGGGCTTTGTAGACTGTAGTCTAATATCCCCTAAACAGTACTATAGTCCCAAAATTAAGCCATAAAGTCCACCATTATGTGTTGCCTTACCTGTAGCTACATCAAAACACTTTGGCTTATTTTCCCAGTAGACTCCAAGAAAATATACAGGGACGCCGGTCATCATGATGGCCAGACCAGTACCACAGACTACAGGCTCAGAGTAGAGGGAGAAGATGAGTAAGAAGGCCCAGAACAGCAGGTAGATGACTGGCCACACCAGGCTCACCTGGAGGATGAGAGGACACTCAGAGCTGAACATTTCTCAACACAGTTCTGCAGTTTGGCTTCAAGTGGGGAAAAAAAGTAAATCTGCAATACACTTCTTTTTTCACACCAAATTTCAAATTAGCAGTGAGTTCTGATTAGTTTAAGACTGAATGTGATGGGCAGGAATAGACCAGTTACTGGCCTGGTGTTTTATAATGGCTGATATATTTCCAATTATCGGTATTGTTAATTTTATTGACCAGTTATTGATAAATTCAATCCCATTTCTATTTTACATATTCAGTTATTGTAACCCTTATGAATGAAGAACCGCAGTTATCAATTACAGGTTCTCTGCTGTCACATGCGGTTAAAAACATTACATCTAATGTGCATCAGTTCCAAATATTGGGCTTTGGTCTCTCTTGATTATCAATAATCGGAATTGGTCCTAAAAAAAGAGCGAAACAAGCAAACAAATAAAAAAAACATATCGGCCAACAATCCCTAGTAATGTGTTTGTTGTAATGCTCATGAAAAATACACAACATATGTAATAATGTAATAAATCTTTGTCGTTTAAGTAAAACATGAGCTGCTTCATCATGTCTCTACCTTGATGGGTCGATGCATGTTGGGCTCCTTGATGCGCAGCACAATCTGCCCGGCGACAGTGACGCCGTAGAAGAGGTAGTTGATGAAACCCACATAGTTTATGAGGGTGTAAATGTCACTGGTGCACAACATCAGCAGAGTGGAGATCAACTACATGTGGTATCAGGGGGGAAAAAATAACCTTGTTTACGCAGGGAGAAGACAGAAGCACACTGAGAAATGGATGCAGTTATTTTGTCAGGACTCACAGTAAACAGTAAGGCTGGGATGGGAGTGCAGCGCTTCACATGAATCATGGCCAGCAGACGTGGTAGATGGCCTTCCCGCGCACCGGCGAAAAACAGCCTGAAAGCAGAACCAAAGATGGTTAAGTCCTGAGAGCAGAGCCAGATGGTGCTTGCTTAATGTGGGCATTTGCCAGACGATGGAACAGCTCAGAGAATACACAGTTCAGGTGTTTATGGAAGCACCGGAACACAGACGAACAGAGAATACGAAATTGCAGGGTGTAAAATGCACCTAACCAGGATAAAATAGCTCTTAGCATTAAATTGGCCTCAAAAGAAACACAATTTTGCAAATCAGGCCTTTTGAAATCAAATCCAACTTGTGACCTCCTGTTAAGCTTCTCATTTTCCCCATGCTATGGGTATGGACTCAAACACCGGCATAGGAAATGTATTTTTAAAACACAACAACCACAAAAGCTCCAGTGTAATGACACAGAGGACAGATGGAGGGGGATTTGAAGGACACGACAAACTGACCGCGACGACGTGAACAGGGAGCCATTGACCCCCCCGAAGGTGGACAGCGCCACAGAGATAGGCATGATCCATGACATTACTCCTAGTAGTTTCTCTCCAAATGTCTGGGAGAAACATTACGAGTAGAGAGAGAAGAAGAGGAGAAAATACACAATTTAAACATGTACTTAGGTAACAGCAATTAATTGAGACATTAAAAGTGCAACAGACACTGTGCTGCATGGAAAGCATGCGTGAGTGTGGTTATGCTAAATTTCGGGGTGATCATCAGCTCAGATGTGGAGAAGCTACTAATTGCATGCATTTGGAGCACATGTGACCACGCACACGTTCAGACTAGACTAATAGTGAGTCTCCTTTCTCACCACTGCCACAGCGTTGGAGGCCAGCAGCTCCTGGGGGCTCATGGCTGTGACGTAGGCCACGTTGGCAAACACGTACACAAAGGTGACCACAGGGATGGAGATGAAGATTGCACGTGGGAGATTCCTAAAGGATTAAAGACACACTCATTATAGATCATAGTAAATTATGATTAAAATCCCACTGTGGTCAGCAATTAAACCCCTAAAAACTCATCTCTGTGCACCAAAAATGTATATTTGATTTTTTTTCCACATGAAAATAATTCCTTTCTGGCTTAAATTGGTTTAGATGTAGCTATACACTGTTGCTTCCTCTAGAATATATGGATCTCTGTAAGTGCCTCTCTCTCAACTCGTCCATTCCCACCCCTTTGCTGCTCGAGCATACCTGCTCACCAACATCTCTGCTAAGTACTCTGTGCTACACAACGACAAGCTGTAATATAGGATGAATTCGGTCACGCATGTTTGAAATGGAAACCAATTGTAAAGAATAATGATACATAAATTTTCATAGAGGAAATGCTCCCTGACTTCTTATTTCACTCATTTGGTCTTTTAGCATAGAAAAACAACTCTATGTGGACATGTTTATGAGGTTAAAACTTGATTTTCCCCAGAAGGGGTCATTAAATATTTCAAATTCATGATGTTTATGGCCAAAAGAGATCAATGTAATTCTTGATTTTTCAGGTTACTGTTAACACATTATATATTTTTTGGCAATATGCCTTAAGAAGCACATTCTATTTATTTTTTTCCATTGCAAAAGCACAGTATATTTCAAAGATATTTACATTTCAGTACAATTCCTTAGAATGTTAAAATCTAGTATAACATGTTTTTTTGTGCAGTTAAATGAAACTAAACTTTTTAAGATATGATTAACTAGCAAAGAATTTAAGATGTGCACACACTTGTTTGGGTCGACTAACTCCTCTGTGACGTAGTTGAGGAAATTCCAGCCTCCATATGCGAAGGAGCCTTGCAGGAAGGACAGAGCTATCAGACCCACGTTATAGTCACAGAAGGTCTCAAAGGCATGTGCTGGCTCCAACCAGTAATAGTGACCTGGAAGCCAAAAGAGAGATTTTCCTGAACCAACAACCCATTTCTTGCAGAATATTTTCACTACCACACAATGAGCAGCAGAGGGCACCAGATACAACAAAAGCCGTTTTTGCTGCCATTTGATTACAGGTGCCAAGGTATAAATATGTTTTAACTATACACTTGATCCAAAACAGATTTCTGGTTACAAAAGGCAAAATTACAAAATTAAGAGAAGTTTGAAGTTTTCTTTTTCCATCTCCATTTTGCAGAAAAAAAACACATATAGTTAGAGTGCTGCAAATTTGCCCTAATAGCATTAAAAAAAGCCTATTAAAGCATTTAAATTGATAAAACTCAGTTACCTTGTTTTGGCTTTTAACAGTCTGTTGATTTTGTATATAATTAAACATGTTTTATTAAGCACTCCACATTGGAATGATAAAACAAGTTACCAGTTATAAGCAAAACCAAAAAAATCAGGACAAAAGATGCACATTAATTAGACTTCCATCCCACACAAAGTGGGATATTCTGGGACTTTAATTTGACTGATTTTGTTGGGTGGACCTGGCAGTGTGTGCATGTGGATTATGAGTGGGATAAAGAGCTATGTGGGATTATAATCCCTCTTTCACTTTAGGAATACAAATCCTGTGAGAGTGACAGGGGAACTAAAGTAAATTGTGATTGCAGCGATAATGTCACTTCAAAAATAGTATTTCCAACCGCTCTGGTACCAGGCATTATGACAGTAATTTTCAAACTGGGGTCAGGACAAAAGGAGGGATCACAAGATGCTAACGTGCAGGTTTTATATAAAACTGAGAGTTGTTTTTTTTTTTTAAACAGTATTGTATAATAAGGAATCCTGACAGGGGGGACATCACTGTTATTTTAAACCTCTCACAACTCAAACATACATAATTGAAGTTGACTGAAGTGTAAAAAGGAAACAAGCTAAAAAGACTGGGGACCACAGCTCTAAGAGACACATAGACAGTAAGAAACCAAAAGAACTGAAGACTGAGCGAAAGATAAAGAACAACAATGTAACAGTACAAGAAAAAAAGGCAAAATATTACCTTTGCAAATTTGGACAAAACCCATGATTATGATGAGGGCCAGGGCCAAAAGCTTTCCAGCAGTGAAGACATCTTGGACACAAGTGGCCCAGCGGACACTGTAGCAGTTCACCCATGTCAACAACACTGACGAAAGCAAGAGAAAACATCACGCCAAGTTACAGTAATATTCATTCTTTCTGCAGGCAATGTAGAAATGACAAAAACGGAGCTCATACACCAAGACGACAACTTCTGCATTCAAAGTAGCTGCAATGAAAAATTCAGATGAAGTTTGGCTAGTCAGACTGGTCAATGTTCAGTTTATACTTTTGTGGTTAACAATAATAAGTATCAGAATCAGGTTAATGACAAAAATCCTTTATCTTAAAATAACAAAACTAAGGCACAAAACTGCATGTTTTTGTGTATCTGAAGATAAAACTGATAACAGGCATCTTTTCACAGAGAAAAAGACTCAAATTTTTACTCATAATCAGTTGCAAATGAATATAAGTGTGGGCTTAATCGCATTACACCCATCATGTGGGAGTTAATTCTCCCTTAAATATTTGTTGTGCTTTAAGCAGTTTTAAATTATAGTTTAGTAATTTAATACATATTCAAGTTTAATAAACTGGCTTCTTGGCACAGGACCTTTAAGCCTTTTAGAATAACTCACTTTCAGCAAAAGTGGGCTGTAGAGAATCTCCTTTAAAAGAGAAGCTTGTCACAGTGGCCTTCATTTGACCTAGTTGAAGTAAGGGGACTTGACAAACACGCTACACCTTGGGTTCACTGTGTTCCAACTGGGAGTCACTGTTTGTGTAGGATTTGGCATTTTTTGATCTTTGATAATTTGTGTGGATCTCACATGAACCTTGACCTAATTGTGACTCTACGGATCCACACAATGACCCAAATCCTACCTTAAATTTGGATAATTGTGACACCTGAAAATGTGCAATAGTATTTGTATGATCAGTTTTCAATATATCCAAAGGAAATGGTTGACTCTTTCATCTGGACAAGCAAACATTTGATGATATACTCAGATAAATGATGCATAAAACTGATCATCTGTAGTCATTTTCATGATTGAAATGAATAAAACGGATCAGTTAAATGGAAAAAGTATGTACATTTTTATCAGATCCATCAAATTAGAATCAGAGTTTCCACATTAGGTGCCAAGAACTGGAGCCTCCTTATGGAGTGACAGCTGGAACTTGTCTTATTTAAAGCTCCGACATCGAGAGTCTGCTGTTCTTTTTGTTAAAGTGAGTGGTGTCATCCTGCCAGGAAACCTTTGCTGTCCAAAAAGAACATTCATGCAAAACTACAGCTTGCAAATTAACATATGGACAGGCATTTGGGAATAATGTGCTCTGGATAGATGAATCGAAGACAGAGTTTTTTTGTTAACAGTAGACATATTTGGTGCAGAATAAAGACAGCTTTTCAGGTGAAAAACCTCAAACCAGCTGTGAACCACAGTGGTGGAAACATTATGGTTTGGAGCTGCTTCATTACCTCAGGAACTGGGCAGCTGGGAGTCCTTTATTCAAATATGAATTTTGCATCATATCAAATAGTGTTTGAAGATACCGGGAGGCCATCTGTCTGTGAGAGATTGGTGGACAATTATGCAAAACACATACAAGAAGTTAATTCTACTAAAGGGGGGAATAGTAGCTTTTGAGGCCAAACATCTACTTTGTTTTACCACAGAAGAATATTACATCTATTTATTGTTGTTGAATAAATGATGGAAAAATCTAATTTTCCTTGTGGTTGCGTCCAAGTATACCACCTTAATCTAACTGTAAACAGATCAAATGCTTGCTTCCCCGACAATTTTATTCTCACTTTTTGAAATGGCTCTGTATGTGCGAGGGTAAAAACATGGTTTACATTTTGGCTCTAAAACTCAGCTAAACACTACTTTACTTCCTTATTTACTTTTTGTCATTTGATTAACTCTAGTGGTATTGCATATTCATGAAGCAGAGGAATTTGTAAATGAGCAAAAATTACTCAGTGATCCCATTTGAGCAATTTTTCAGACAAAGCTCCTCCACAGACAGAAGGTATTATCAAACAGATGCAGATTGTGTAGGTCTCCTGAGTGCTGCACTTGGTGTGCATTTGCTGTTGAGTATTTTTTGCACACTGAGTCATTCACTTACACAAAAACAGCCTTAGCAAGGCTATAAAAACCACAACAGGAAAAATTCACCATGTCTGAAATTACCCTTTGAAATACACTCTCCTATGCTGTTTTATAATCTGTATCTGTTAATGCACTAACATAATCAAATAGTCATTTAGTCTTTCATTCTAGTTTAAGACTCACACAGGCAGACAGCAGCGAGCAGGCGTAGGCCAATGATTGGGGGAAGGCAGGTGGGGAAGAGGGGATGCAGGACGTAGTTGGAGAAGGTGAGGGCAATCACGGCCTGGTTAGTGGGGTAGATAACCAGCACTGCGATCCACAAACGCAGGAACCTGGAGAACGGCACAGGTGTGTGGTTAATGGGGCACACAGCTGCATACACACCCAGAACATAAACACAGCACAGCGTGTGAGAATACCAGTCCGTGTGACAACAAAACTTAATGGAAAACAATGGAAATTAAGTACGCTAGCCAAGAGCATTATAGTAATTCACTGAAGCATTGTTGTTAGAGAGAAGAGACATGAATGGAACTGGGTCAACAATCTGGGAATGCTGGGAATACAAAACTACATTATGAGAGGTGTTAATTATATGATTCTGAGGAGGAGGATGGGGGGTGTCGCCATAAAAGTCTCATTAATTACAAAAGGCTTGTCACAATGTTGTCATGCAACATTTTTGATCTCTTATGCATCATGAAATAAATTACTTTTAATCCCCCATTTTTTTCGAACTGCTTTTTAGTGAATTATTTATTGTGTTGTGGTGTGTCTAGTTTTTATCTTTCAGTGTTTTAAACCGTGTTCTTTTTCCCTTTTTTTTTTTTTACAGTAACTGTATTTTGAAATGTGCTGAACACTAGGTGTTTAGATTATTATAATAGCAAGTGAACTACATTTCACAAGAATTCAACCTTTGAATGTAAAAAAAATAAAGCCCATCTGTGCAGAATATCACATTACCTGAGCACTTTATGAGGAAAATTTAAAATGTTCCTAATAAAGTGGCAAGTGATTCTGAAGGTTTTGTTGAGAGAAAAATTATTCAGTATCATTCAACACTGGTACACCCTATTGTTTTCATAACTTTATTTTGAGTTGTCCAGCAACTACCCTTGAAGTCACCAAAACTCAGAATTTCAATCTTACACATAAAGGCTTAAATTCAGATCTTACATTGAGACAGACAACATTTGTTCTCACCCAGCCAGTCCTCCAAAGATGTCCTTGACATACGAGTAGTCTCCCCCTGACTTGGGGATGGTCACACCCAACTCTGCATAGCAGAGCGCACCGATGGCTGTGATAACTCCAGTAGTGACCCACACAATGATGGCCACACCTACTGAGCTGGCGTTCTCTAGGACCCCCTTAGGACTCACAAAAATGCCGCTTCCAATGATGTTGCCTAAGTGAGTAAAAAACAGAGAGGAAGAGAACAGATTAAGGGATTGTTAACAGATGGTCAAACAACAAAAATCATGTGAATACAATTAATTACATCCACCATATTCCATACGAAACAGGATTGCACTGCAGCTATATTTATCAGCAGTCTGAAAAACCAACATGAAAAGTGGCCACTATAGCAGAATGCAGGGCATAAAGGGAGAGCTACAATTTCCTGTCACATAATGCCCAATTTCCTGTAGTGCTCATGTTATACTCTCTGATAACAATATCTTCTAATGCAGCATCAACTTAGCCCTCTTAACAGAGAAAATAGACTAGTCCATAATTACCACTTCTAGTAAAACGTTCTTTCTGTACTGCACATTGCAGTCATTTAATAAAAAGGTGCTTACAGAATGAAAAGAGGGAAATAAAGTAAGAGGCCAGCTGTGTATTTGCCTATCTAGGGCCTGCATAATATTCTCTATGTGACCTCCTTTGTGGGTATATTTGAGGAACAATGGAACTGAGCTGAAAGTCTGCACTGGGCTATTGCAGGTGAACACACTGAATCTTTGTCTTTTGGGCTTCATGTGTATTATCTGGGGCACAGTCATGGTGGGTTTTCTGTACATAGCTCTCACTAGCTCTTAACACATTTATTCTATGTGGACTCACTGTGTGTCCACAGGCTTATATTATTCAGTGCTGGGACATAAATATGGATTTTTGAGCAGCCTTAGCATGCATTTGAACTTGCCAAATAGTTATTCCATACAAGCTCGCTGATGAACAGTCCATAAGGAGAAAACTGCGAACTTGTTTGGGAACTATTTTGCCTTGTTGAGAAGCGATCCAAGAAGATTTGCAGTCGAGCTATGTTTTGTCTTTTACTGTTGACAACACAGATAAGCAGCTGAAAACAGTGCATGACTGCTCCTTTGTTTTAGCAGAGAAGTCTTTTAAAGTCTGAGGAGATGGCACAATGAGTTCATATCCTGTCACTGTTGGGAACAGCAGGAAACAACAAATCAACGTTTGGAGACAAACACAGTCAGTTTCTTTTACTGAAAACTTCTGCTGCAGCATTTCTAGTGTCTGGGAAACTCACAGAATTAATTCACTGAGAAACTCAAGCTGGGAAAAGGCGAATAGAAGATTGTTTTCCAATTATGACACTTGCTTCCTCATTTAACAGTACGCAGGTACTTGCCCATGTGGGTGGTTTAAATATTATAGCAAAACAGCACCAGTTGTCACTTGCTGCTGGGCCGATGAGCTTGTGACTAAAAGCTACTACACCAGGTTGATGCCAAATCTGCACTTTTTGGCTCCGGGACAGAGAAGAAGAATAAAATCCATCATTTACAATGGATCTGTTTCTTATACCAATGCAGCTATAAGACAATTTGTACTTTCAAAATGTGTGCATCATATTGATTTGAATTACCATAAACAAATCTAACCTCCGCTGTCCAGATGACCAACACTACTTAATTCCAGTATATGCCCACCCAGCGTATGTTTGAGCTGAACAAATGGGGCCTGCTTTTCCAATTGACGTGGTTTCCTAGAGGTCTATAATATGAATTTTCCTTTGAGTAGCTGGAGCAAGATGTTACAGAATTAATGAGTTTGACTAATTTATTCATTAAAATTTACACATCATGTTACACCTTAGATAGATAAGAGAATCACTCCTTCTCAGTGGTGCAGAGACCACACTACAGCCACACTTGTGGTAGTGATGGAAACTGCAGTGTCAACACTGGTGAACTCCCATTAGCTGGATTACTTTTTATTGATTTTTCTTTTTTCTCTCTGCATGTTGCACAGTCAGTTTCATGGCAGGCAGTCATTTCCTGGGTAACATGGAAGCGATGATGAAAGAGCATGTGCAAGATGTAGGATGCTGGGAGCACACTGAAGATTCATGGCAGAAAGGACCCAAGGACATATTTTCAGAGAGATTTCAATATTTAATGCTGAACCCTCAGCTGGATGTTTGATCGCGTTACCTTAGAATAAGTCATGTCAAATATTCACCTGTCAAAGCGAACCTTCGCCTGGTTTGCCACCTCTGCAAGAAGGCTACTGCAGGCCAACACTTCAGTGCAGAAAATAATGACCTATATGCTAAAGGTAGTGAATTATTTTACTAAGGTTCATAAAGTTATTGAATTCCTAGTGAAACCAACTTATTATTTTTTTTGTTACCACTTTTTTTCCCTTTAGTAAACTCAGCCTGACTAACCGAGCCTTGGCCCATTGTTTAAGCCCAACAAATACTAATTAAGATGAATGCATGATAGCATTACATACTAGTGATAAATAAAATGTCTGATCTTTAAATGGCTTTGACCTACCACACCGTTAAAGAAAAGCTGTTTTTTTTTTAGCAGTTTTTAATTCTGACCTCTATTTTTCTTAACAGAATTGTCCTGCTAAATTATAAATAAGATTTTGCAAAATCGCAAAAAAAGTCTTAATTTCTGTTTCTACAATTACAAAATAAATAGTGCACAAAATGCCGGCATGAAAAAATCTATATTTGTACGAACAGTCAATTAAATAGTTCTAATGTTCTTTTATAGTGTATGACCAGAATTATTTTTTGTATTATTGCATTTAAATCAACAAAAACATGATTATTTCAATATTTGCCATTATTTTGATTTTATATATATATATATATATATATATATATATATATATATATATATATATATATATGTCACAGTTTTTTAAAAAAATAATATAGTATTTCATCATGTTTATATATTTTTTGCATAATTTTACAGTTCTAATTTTTTTTCATTGCTTTTCGCAGTGTATTTGCCAATATATACACCACTTTTACCGAGTCAGGTTGTATTTTCTTTTTTTTACAGTGTAGCTTTGACTTAGTACGCTTACCCTCACTGACTGTCTGAGGGTTAATATGTTGTATTTTCATTCAGTGCAGCTGAATGCAGGGCACACTTCCTGGATTGACTTACCTACTATAATGCCACAGGCGCTGACTAGACCGATCTGTTTTTTCAGAGCCACCCCGGAGCTTCCTCCTGCATCTTTCCCCACACACGGCTCAGTGTCTGCGGGCTCCGGCTCACCGCCCCCGACCCCGCCGCTGCTGCTGCAGCTCCGCTTCCTCGGACCCCCGGTCATCCTGAGGCCCTGCCCAGTGTGACCCCCTCTGTTGCGGTCAGGAGACAGGGGGCAGAAGCTTCTTATTAAACTTACCAAAACAAATATACATGTACAGTACTGAGTTGTTCTGCTGAGCAGTTTTTCCACCACTTTCCTCCGGACGGTTAAAAACGCTGATAGCAATGGTTTCCATCTTGGCAGTTGGCTACTTTAGCTAAGATTAGATACCGGCATTAATAATTCACGCTGCAACACGGTAAACGGCTTCTGTATCTGCATTTTTTTCTTGTAGTAAAGTGACCACAAAGAAAGACGAGTACGTAGACTTAAATGGGACAAGTAAGCTAGTGAAGTTCAAATTCACTGGTTTAACGTCTGTCGGCGGAGCTAATCCCAGTTTTTACCGGTTATTAATAACAACAGTGTCGGAATTTGCAGTTAGCTCATCAGCAGTGACCCGAAGCTCTTTGTTTTCGAAGTGTAACCTTTTGATAAAGCTTTTTTCTTTTTTTAAACAAAGTGTTAACCCACCTTTACAGCAGCCGTGGTAACCTGAACACCTGAAAGCTCCGTGTTCGGTGACGGACTTCACGTCTTCCGTGAGTCCGCCGGCTGCCACTGATGATAACAGAAGACTTGACAGCCCCGATAAATAGAAAAGCTGGTTATCATCAGCCAATCAGGGCCCAGCAAACTGTCAGCACGGCTCAAGCCCCGCCCCCTGTAGTGAGGCTCCGACAGCACTACGTTCATTCAGAAAACATACAGAACATATCTGCAGCGTATCCTCACACACTCCTTTAAAAAGCGAAATTGACGATTGAAACTAGTTTAAATGGCTACAAAATTTGAGTCAATGGAATCTCGTTTTAAAAAGTACAGTAAGAAATGTGAAAACATAAAATACAAAACTATAACAAATAAATAGTATGTGCAAATGTAACCTATGAAAACAGTACTGTGGGTTATTGCTGTTAGGATAGCTTATTTTACGTATTAAGGTCGCTATAAACACAGTAGTGTAATTGATGTTGCACTTTTGGATATTGCTGAACATTTATGAAAATACAAAAAAGAATGGAATAGCTTTCATTGTCATTGTTGTCTCGTCTTTTTTAGCTGCCACTATTGTAATTATTCTATGCTATAAAAATAAATTCGATTGCCATAATTATTTTATAAATTTGCTTGCACTTTATTCAATTTATCTGTACTGTTTGATTCAGGTAATTACTGTAATTTTAATTAGAAGTTTTCCTTTTCTTCATTATCTCAACTTTAAAGATGGGTATGCCGTCTGGATAGCTTCAATATACAGTATTGGTGTCATTGCAAAACTAGCAATCTGACAGTCCTTATGATTTCTTTACCATGGCCATTTTTCAAGTTGGATTTGCTTAAGCAACGTTTACATCCTGTTTTGACCCCAACTGTTTGTCTATCTTAGGAAATTCAGCTTATATGATATATACAAGCATATAGACCACAAAGGGAGTGTTTATACACCTACACGTTGAGACCCATAGTTGTGGCAATGTTCATGAAAGACACAGAATTATGGTACAGAATTGATGGATATGAGGTAGTAAAGTTATAGCTGATTGAGGAGGGGGATTGCAGTCAGCTGAGTTGTTATTGCATCCAAGAGTTAAAGAGATTTTAACAGTTGTACTGAGGCAGAGTGAAACATCTGGTCTTTGAGAGCCTAGCACCCTGGCTTGAAACATTAAATTTCTACTCAAACCAAAATAAAACCCAGCATTAAACCTTCAAATTATGCCTCTATTAGTATTTACAGTAGCATTTGATTCACTCAAGGTCCAGCCGATCTTCTCAGGGTGACACCTGCTGGACTATTCACCTCCTCACAGCTTACTCTGCCATTTAATTTAAATAAACCATCAACAGTCATTCTATAAATATGTACAAAGCACAGCATATGGAGAATATTACAGTGTTGTTTTTATTGACATGGTTCAAACATACAGAAACAAAATAAAGGGTATGAAGAGACACCTTCCAAACGACCTGGTATGTGACCTGAAGAGTGGAACCTTCCACTTGTGTTTAGGAAAAAGGTGTTTCACCACTATGAAAGTTTGAGTATGGAATGTGTATTTGATAAGGCAAAAGTCCAGTTGGATTGAGTGTGTATGTCTGCAACACCTGTTCAAAACAGTAGGGACAAAAGACATTTAAAAAATAAAGCATGACGAACCAGTGGGAAGTTGTTTGACCTAATCTGAAAGAGCCAATCTCACAGCAACAGTACACTTTGTGTATATGTGATAGTCCATGTCTGCTGAAACAGACTTATCAGAAACACAAGTGTAAAAAAATTTGGTGTATCCAATCAGGTTTTCACTTGCTGCTTTAAAACTGCCTACCTCCAAACCACAGTGAGTGTACAGGCTCAAACAATAAGTCCAGGTTGTAAGTGTGTATATAAAAAGTGTCAGAGCACCCCCACTTTAATTCAGAGTTGTACAGAAACGTGTGAGTGAATTTCTGTTGGCGAGTGTGTTGATGTGTCTTCACAGGCCGATGGTGTAGGAGCGACCGGCGGGGTTGTGGATGGCGGAGCAGGAGGGCTCAGTAACTGCCCATTCATACCAAACCTTCTTCCCGTTGTTGCAGCGCCAGAATCGCACCGTGACGTCATCATCCCGGGTTATGGAGATGGGTTGCTATCGAAAAGAGGGAATAATCATTAATCTGCAGATTTAAAAACTGAGACATTTTTCTGAGTACTGACTGTGCATCTTACCTTGAGGGGGAAGAGGATGGGGAACCAGGAGAACATTCCAGGTGAATGTGTGTCTGGTTTTATACCTGCAGCAAACACACACAGCGTTTAAATATGAACATTTACACCGTAATCTTTGCACAACACAACTTCCTGCTTATTTGTCTGACTTACTGAGTGTGACATCTTTGTACAGTGTGGTCTCAAAGTAGCCAGCGAAGCCATGGAGCACTGAGTTACAACCCACTGAGAATCTGAGGCACTGATACCGATTATTGTTCATGTCTAAAAGAAGATGGAAAAGGTAGCGTCATGTTGAAGCGTATTGCATACAGGTTTACTGGTGAACCGTGTTAATGTTGTGTGTTTTCTACCTTTTGTGGGGTGTGTGAAGGTGAAGCATGGTTTGGGTTCAGCCAACTGGTGGAAGTTATGGAGGCGCACTACGTAAGGAGTCTCAAAATGGCACTCTGGGTCCTTGTCACGTTCCCGGCACCCTCGTACTTCGTTGTAGAGCTTGGAGGACGACAGAGGAGCCAGGAAGGACGTGTAGGAGCAAGGGATGCTCACTCCATCATCTGAGGGTGAAATGAGATGAAAAAAGGAGGAAAAGAGGAAAGAAGAAGTGATTTGAGATGCAGGGAAGCATGGAAGGTAATGGAGGATAACAAATGCTTTTCACATTGCTCGGTGTAGCTAATACCATACAAACACTGAACTTTGTCTTCAGTGACTTTGCAGCTACAGTGTCTATATGTGTACTTAATTCTTTTTTTAAAACTTGAAGTACCTTTGAGAAAGTGCTGCGCTCCGTCTAAGCACTCTGGGGAGAGTTCATTGTCACCAAACGATCCAAGGAGCTCGCTGACAATGATGTCTGCTTTCTCTGGTGCTGCCCATTCACGCATGTCACAGGACACCACCGTCACCTGATCACCCCACTCCTCGAAGCGCCAGTTCTCGAGTCTGAACAACATGCATCGGCAACATAAGCACTCAAAGTTTCAGGCTTCATTTCATTCCACTCCACGAAATGATGTACAATTAAATGTAATGTTTATATACTCTGGAATTGGTTACAAAAGTGCAGCCATGTAACTTTGGGAAGGTCTTGCACACCCAATTTTACTACATTTTGTGAGCGTCGGTGGTTAAATGCAAATCCGACCACAGGCAAACGTCTCTTTGAAAGGGCTGTTTAATTTTTTTATTCATGGGTTCCATCAGTGCCCCGTAGGGAGCGGTGAAATGAAATGGAATTATTTGTTCACATCAAGGACACATCAAGTAGCTCCACCTCAGCTTTCATTAAAAAACCCTGAGAGATGACTCATCCAGACACATTCAGATGGCGAAATTTCTAATGACATATATTAAAATTTGATGCCTGCACTTCTCCATAATAGGTATGCACATTGAAATGAAAGGATTCTACTCACGTGATTACAGCATTGGGATTTTTCTCTACAGCATAAACCCTCAGCTTCCTGTCTGCTTGTCTGGCAGCACGCAGAGATGCATTGACCAGCGGACCCCTACCGGCTCCCAACACCATCAACACTCTGCGGCAAAGACGAAACATTTTAGACAATGCTGCTACTTCAAAAGTATGTGATCCTGTTAACATGTGCAAGAGCATAAAGGCAAGAAATTGATGGTTGCAAAATGCTGTATTAAGGTATGATGCAATATCCAATTCCAACCCTTATTTGTGATGCTCTACACAACAATTTAGGTACAGATACTTACTGAACGTTAGTGTCTTTCTGCTCCTCTGGAACTCTGTCTAGCAGACATTTATATACAGCCTGTACACAAAAACAAAACTTGTGTCGATATATTTTGCATCACACTCTTACAGACCATTTACACCTTTAAAACTGAATCCATACAAAAATAGACATCAGTGTTGTGGAAGAGCAACACAAGTGAAAAATCCGTGCTGTCTGTATACTTATTCTAAAGCTCACTGCAAGAAAAGATAAGAAGTAAATAGCTATATTACCACGTATGTTTGTTGCCTCGAGTTTGCTGTCAAACCAGTGGATGTTCTATTAAAAAGTACACAGTCTGTACAAATTTAGTCTATCCTGCAACTTGAAGATCTAAGTAGGTATAATATGATCTTAAGTCTTCAGTGACTTGAATGACCATGTCCCGACAGTGGGAATTTTGACTCCTGGTTAACAATTAGGACTATATATGCATTTCCACCTAAAGTACGTGGAACCTTTAGTCCTAAGAACTTTTATAAATTAACTGAAAGATTGCTTCAGATCTCTAGCTAATTGCCTTTTTCACTGCGGTCTCCAGATCTGCAAAGATTAAAGGAAGTTAGTTCTCTAACATATGAAAAAGACAAGGACAAGTGATACTGTAACAACAGTAGACATGAAAGAGATTGAAGTTGTGTTGATTTTGATTTCCTGCATTGAAAATGGGGTGACTGTATCAATGCTTGGTAAGACATAAGGAGTAGTAGCAAAGTGTATTCAAAATGCCACACTTAAAGTAAGTTACAATCTATATTGGATCAACCGTGAGCTTACTGAGTTGGCCTAGCTGAAAGAAAATTTTGTGATTACTCAATCAGAAAAGTTCAGTACTGCAATTCCTACCCTGAAGTTTCTGAACTTTTTTTGGCAGAATAAATATAATTTTCCCAAAACTTAATTTAGACCCTGCTCCCTGCTGTGGAAATTCACTGCCTTCTTCTAAAGGTTCCTAATCCATGGGGAAAGTTCTTGCAGTGGAAACACAGTTAATGCAACCACTGTACTTGTGTGACTACTGGATAGACAAAGTCCTCTCTGCCTGGGCAGCAGATGTTTCACTGTTCTCAGTTTACTAAAAGTGTTTAATAGGGTGCAGCCGTGTTTGATGGTCATACCTGTTGGTACTGTGAATATTTAATAGGATCCTTCTCAAATACTTCATATGTCTGAGATTCCAAGTTGTCCATGAGGGGCTATTTGAAAAAAGAACGGGAAAAAACACCCTCAAGTATTCATCATCAAAAGGTTAAAAAATGTGAGCACAACTGAGCACTTAATCACCTGTAGAGGGGACTGCAGGTAATCTTCGTAGCCCTTGGCAAAGAGCTCGTAGGCATTGGGAGCAGGTCGGTTCTGGCTGAGGTATTCCAGGTACTGCAAGTAGGATCGGAAGTCCTTTTCGGTGTGCCGACTGGTGCCTGTGAAGATGAACTGAGCCTCCAGCTGAAAGGAGCGATTGTTTGTATTAAAAGAACTGTTTTGCTGATGATTAATATCAGTTGAACTAAAAAACTTGCAATTATTATTTAATACCTTGAAAAGACGGAAGATTATTCTCTGGTGGGCTTTTGACAAAACAGGGAAGCCCTTCTTATTAGTTAGGAAGATGCTGGTGGGAAGTATGGCTGCTTTGATCGGTTCCCCGAGCCATTTATCAATCACAGCGTCCGAGGGCATGTCTGCTCCAACTTCAATAGCTTCAGGAACACAAAATAAAGTACAATTTCAGCAGCTGACAGAACTATAATTATCTCTCAGTGCACTGACTTTGCCTCCGGTTGCTGCTTCACAGTGTGCTCTCTCACCGAGACAGATCCTCTTGTTGTAATCACACAGAGTTCTAAAGGAGTGCCACCTAGAAAAGAAGAGGTAAGTAAACAAGATGAGTCATGGTTATAAAGGAAATCGATGGCAACAGTTTCAGCCTGCAGACAGCAGTCAGCTGCTCAGGAAGTGGACTGGCAAGAAACTAACCAGCTCCAAGTCTTCTCATCAACGCTTGTGTCATCAATACAAGTGGCCGTTTCGTTCTCAATCAGGTCTTCCCGCATGTCCTCAGACGCCATCAGAGGGACACGTATCCAGAACTAATCAACACGGAGGAGAACAGCGTTAAGTGACAACTTCAGGCATTCGCCTCACTTTCTTTGCAATCTAAAAGCGATCCATAAGCTTGCATGCTGAGTTTCCCCAGTGCTGCGTGTCTTACATTTGAAGTGTGGTGTCCAGTGTGGATGTGGTTGAGCAGCAGTCGGGCAAGATTGGCATTATGGGGGCCTTTCAGGGGGAGCATGAACACAGGTAGACCCAAGTAGGCTGAGAAGTTTAGCTCCTGCGCTAAAGCCTGAAGAGAAACAGGAAAAAGAATGAGACATAACCATACAGACGGGACAAGATATGTTTACTCATGCCACAAAATTAAAGAACCTTCAAAAATGTCAAAGACATTTCCCAAAGTGAAGAACTTACAGCCTCTGAGTTTCTGCGTTCTGTCTCGATTTCTGAATCTGCGTCGATCCATGGAGAAAGCTTCCCAACAATAAGAGTATTCCAGTCTAAACAGAGCATAATGGATAATTAGGAAAAAGAATCAACTCATTAGCATCTCTTGCCATGTATTATAGTGGTCCCATAATTTGCTAACAAAGTGTGATAAAAGACTTATGACATTTGAATTAAGTCATATAACTGTTGTCTTTTAAAATAGGATTTTGATTTTTGCACGTCTGTAATTACACAACAGATTGTTCGTTCACATGAGGGAATTTTTTAATTTCAAATTTGGTGTCAGACATCTTGTCTGTTTTTGTCCAGACTCTCCCAGTACTCTAAAACATAATGTGATATTTTGTATTAAAATTCTATTTTGCTATTTTTTAATCATTTTCAAGTATATTATAATGCTTTAAATAAACCAACAGTAACTTCATTACTTCTTTACATTTTCTGATGTGGAGGTACAACATTTCATTTGATGTGTAATTGTGATCCCATTTAACCTTATTAACACTAATTACTGGCAAACATTTGAATTGTTGAGCACAGATTTATTTATGTAACACAGCATTACTACACTGTGGCATTGGTGCTTATGCTGAAGTACAAGATGTGAGCACATCTGGCGAGGGCCTATTTCCAGGGGTACAGTTTCTGGAGGAAGCATATATTAAACTACTGGCTACTGCCACCTGACACAGAAGAGATAAGATGGTAGAAGCACTGACCTCTTCCACAGAGCAGCAGGTCTGACCGGGTCTGGGCACCGGCTCGGGTTTTAGCGGGCTCCAACTCAAACTCCCTGCGAAACCTCGGGTGGAACAGGGGCATACACAGGAAGTCAAACCTGGACCTCAGAGGAGAAAAAAAAACACGTGAACGTTAATATTTACAACTTGAGGCAAAACACAACCTCGTTTTCTAAATTATCCTCCAGACAGCTCACTAACTGGAACATCCTGAGTGACTTTAACGATCACTTCACTGGTGTCGAGCATCGTTGTGATGTGCACGTGCTTATAATTCACCGGCTAGCTTAGCAACCATCACGCACTGTCATTGTGCTAGCAACGCTGAGTCCTTCCCTAAAGCACATTTGATCTTTTAAAAAAATAACGTGCAGGATACATCGTCTCCTCACCCAAGTTTGGCGACCGCAGCTAACGTGTCCGCTATCTCCGGCACACAATTCAGATCTCTCCCGCAGGACACCCTGCTCCCCGTACTGGCCGACGCCATGATTTTTGCCGACTGAATGAATTGACTGGAAACCCGTCTCGTTGCTATGTCTTTCGAGGAAACTGACGCCATCTTGGCTCCGCATCGACGTGCAACGATCACTACTTAGTAAGGTGTTATAGAGCCAAAATGGCCACAGCAGTATGTCAGTTGTACATCTCGTAAATTACCGCGATACTTGTAAATCGTTGACAGTTGATGTGTTCATGATTTCAAAGTTTTGTCTCGATATGTAAATGTTTTCAGCTGAGTCATTCCTCCACACCTGTACAATAGACAGTATTTCATTGGATATGTACAGTACTTTTTGCACTAAGAGCAGCAGTCTCTGCTTTTTGCACTGTATCATGTAGCAATGATCATTTTGCACTACTGTGTTTTTATATTCCTTTCTAGCTTCTAAATATCTGTATATATTGTGCTATATTTAGTTTTATTACTACTATTTTTTCCCTGTTCTTCTTTCTATAGTTTCTTTATTTTTATTATTCTCTTTTCTTATTCCTAGGGTCACACCAACAACTGAAACCAAATTCCTTTTATGTTGTGAAGGTACTTGGCTGATGTATTTATCTGCTGAAAATGAATAAATATAACACACACACACACACACACATATATATGATATATGATTATATTTGCATCTCTCTCGTTTTAGATGCTGCTACAGTATGGAAAGCAGGCATGTTAGATATTAAAATCCTGCTGTTGATGTCTTAATCCCTGAGCAACAAACTGAAAATGATGTGAAGGGTTTAACTTTCTAACAACTCCCAAGATGTCACTCAGCATGTGAAGTTTGCAGAATGTGGCTTCTGTTGATATCAAATTCACAGCATGTAGGCTAAAATCTCACTACAAGCACAAATGCTTTTGGAAATAGGCCTGTGTGTGCATGTGCTTATTTGTGCAAGCTGTCATATCTGCAAGAGCTATAAAAGGGTAAAACCTCAGAGTACGAGTCAGGTGAGATAGTAAAAGTTGGTGGCAGCGTTCCCCAGTGCAAACCAGGATTTGAGGGGTTTATGACTGTGTTTGATCAGCTTTCACTGGATGGACTCCGGTTTAATCTGTATTTGAGGAATACTTTTTATCTGGCTTTCAACCGAAAAGAGGTTCTGATTTTGGGATTGGGGAATCTAATCACATCTGCATCTACACTGTTATGGCTTTGGAGGATATTTGTCGCTTCAAAGACAGGCATCACAAGTGGTTTCCTTTTTCATCTTTGGAGGATACGGACACATCTCTTTATATGATGGACTATTTCAACCTCAGGTGGAGAGGACTGAGGACATCAGAAAAAAATAGTGCGATTCCACTTGACTTTTTCACGCCACCTTCAGCAAACTCTGCCTCTTTCTGCCTTCCTAACCACTCCACGACTGTTCGCAGGCCCTTCCCTTTGTCTCATGGGACAACCACCCTGGGTTTCATCTTCCAAGGCGGGGTAATAGCAGCTGCGGATACACGTGCCAGCGCTGGAGGGCTTGTTGCCTGTCCCGCTGTTCATAAGATTACCCCCATTCACTCCCATTTAGTTGTCACTTCCTCTGGTAGCGGTGCAGACTGCATGCTGTGGGAACGAATCCTGACTAGAGAGATCAGACTCTACCAGCTGCGGCACAGACGTCGCCTTTCGATACGTGGCACAGCCAAGCTCCTGTCCTTCATGCTGCATCCCTTTAAAGGTACTGAAGTGTGTGTGGCCCTTACTCTGTGTGGCTGGGATAAGGAAGCAGGCGACTGTGCAAAGGATTTAGAGGACTCATACTTTATGTCTGATGAAAGCTCCTCAGCTGATGTTACCAGAATAACAGATTCTACATCTCCTAAGAGTGGCCCAAAGCTTATATATGTGTGCAGCGATGGAGCCCGACTGCAGGGAGATATCTTCTCTGTGGGCTCAGGTTCTCCTTATGCTTACGGAGTTCTGGATGGAGGCCTGAAGTGGAGCCTGAGTAAAGATGAAGCTATCTCCTTGGCAAGAGAAGCAGTGTTCAGAGCCACTCACAGGGATGCATACTCAGGAAACAACGTGGACCTTTTCCACATCACAGCCCAGGGATGGAGCCAAAGAAAGAGGGAGGACTTGAAAGAGGAATATTACAGAGACATGGAAAAGAGGAGTAAAGATAGAAGAGGAAAGATAAAGAGGGAATGAACTGAATGCTGCTAAATTAAGCAAAGCATTTATGTGTGTGTGTGGGGGGGGAGGAAATGATGGGATCAGGGTAAAATTTAGACAAAGGAACTCTTCACACATCTAGTAGGTGTGTAGGAGAGGGATGAGCATTTCCAAAAGTTTCAAGAAGACTCCCACACACACTGTGTAACTTGCAAAAATACACTCATTCACTATGATTTGGTGCTTGATCTCTATCCGGAAAATGGTTTGATTCAAAGATGAGCCTGTTTATAAATACTGAATGGCTGTAGCTTAGCAAACAATCAACACACCCTACATACAATAGGAAGACCTGAATTAGAAAACTTCCTTCAACTGAATGACAACTTTCAATAATATCCAGACAATCAGAATCCTAAAAATCACACACAATCAGTTGTTATTATTTACGGATCCCATGGCTGGGAACTTTTCCGTGTTACAGCAGCAAAGGAGAAAGTGCACAAGATACAGGGAACAACGATGAAAAAAGAAAATAAACAAGAAATAATCAAAGCACTCATAATATTCTACAAATTCTTCTACATGTTGAAAATCTAGGTAAAAGGCACAGTGTTGTTCTTTGCTGTAAAAAATGAACTAAAAACAGTGTTTAAATATAATTTTGTTTAACAATTTACCGTTATGTTTTATACTTTTCCTGCTTCATTGAACCACAGATAATCATATAATAATGATAATAATAATAACATATAAAATCACAAAGAAGTATTAATTTACATGTTGATTGTAAAAAAAAAAAAAAAAAACAGGCCAAAAATGTACTTAATGTCCAATTCAAAAATATATTACTGTAAAGATTTAGCCAAAATCAGAAAAATATTATTTTATAGATATCTGCTCTTATTTAATGGAAAATTAATTCATAAAAATATTAAATACGATTTTAATCCATCAGTTTTGTTAAATTACAGATAATATCACGTAAAATCACAGAAAAAGTGTCATTATTGACACTTTTACAATGTGTTGTCATAAAATTGCACTGCTTTACTATATTTAAATCAGCTAAACTGTCCTCATTTTAGAATTTTACAGTTTTTTTTTTAACATTTTTTGAACATTATTTACTCCCTCATTTGTTCATCTACTTTTTGTTGCATGCTTGCTGCCAGATTTTTGTTGTTTTTTATGGATTAAAAAAAAGTGTACAGCAGAATAAACACTGTTATCTACCAGATCCTTCCATGAGTATAAAATACAGATATTGCACAGACATTTCGAGGTATGGAATTTTTAAAATGTAAAATAGAGTTTTAAATGTACAAAATATTCATATGCCCAGGTTTTAGGTTATTGATGCTGCATAAGAGTTAAATATGACTCTATTTTTTTGTTGTGTGGTCTGCTGGGAGTAGTCCTGGATGTAATGTGTATGTATATTCATACATACTTGACCCTAATGAAGAGTAATAGAATAGAATAGAATAGAATAGAATAGAATAGAATAGAATAGAATAGAATAGAATACTTTAATTGTCATGACACACACACACACACAATGAATAACGAAATTAATGACAACTCTTGTGGTGTATATTGCACTGTTCACAATTGGAAAAGTTATTATTATTATTATTATTATTATTATTTATTTATTTATTTTTTTGACTTGGAGTTTGTTTGGGTCACATTTTGTTGAGGTCCTCCGCAGCCACATGGGGCGCTGTGTGATTTTGCCTCTATGACCTAATAAACCGTCCTGCTGTTACACGGCGGAAGGTGCTTGCTCATCAGACACTTTCAAAGATGGCTCTTGCTAGTGTGTTGAACAGTGATTGTGCGGATTTTTCATTTGATAAATGTCAGCCCTTTGGTTTTGCTGGTGGACCTGAACACAGCGGTCTGGGATTCGAGTCTGCGCCGGGAGACGGCCTCAGTTTTTCCGTTAGAAACCCGCTTTGTGCGCCAGACGAGGACGGCGTCGAGAGGAAAATAGAGTTTCTGCACGGAACCACCACTTTAGCGTTTAAAGTAAGTTAATTAATGGCCTATTATAGATAGCTGGTATCACGAGACTCATTTTAATTGTACAGCTGGTAAAATATGTGTCTTGTGAACTCTAAATGATTTATAAAACATGTTTCAGGGTTCATAGAATATCGTATTGCTAATGTTAGCATGCTAGCGTGGCTACAAAGCGCTTTCTCATGGCAGATAGTCATCTGTGATAATCCGTTTTTGACATTTCTATCTCCATAAACTGCTCTGTAAACATAGTCAGATCTTTTCTATTGGCACCAAGTGTAGTAATGGATTCTGCAGTATATATTTAGAGAAGTCACAAACTGTTCATGTTTAAGCTGTTCACTCAGTTCCCAGCACAAGAACATAAGCTTGTGTTTTATACGCGCCTATATCAGTATGAGTTTTCCCAATATGCCAGCACAACCAGTGCTTTCTTTGTGTATTTTACAAGTAAAAAGAGGTGCCCGTAAGTCTGTTATGTATTGTGCACCTAAATCTATAATTACATTATCATTTGTCTTGCCTTGCTTATCGGTTATGAGATTGGGAACAAGTATCTCACAAGTGTGAAAAATGTTTGTGTTTTGAAGTGTAGTTGTGAACCAGATGATTTATTATGGATGTGCTCAGTGATGATAAGACATCTGTAGTAGGAAATAGGGCTGCACACAATATTGTTGACTCGTCACATGGCAGGAAGTGGGATGAAGTGAGGCAAACTGACTCAAACACATCATGCTACAACAGGGGTTTCTGCAGGGCATTAAAAAGCATTAATAGTCATTAAATTGATTTTGTGAAAATTAAGGCCTTAAGTGGCATTAAAAATCATTAAATTTGATTCTCAGTGTCATTAAAAATTCTTTCTGCAGTTTTCAAGAAAAATATTTGATAATAATATGATAATGTGTAATTATAGACTGCGATTCGTCAGATATGTGCATCTGCGTAAACATGCCGAAACATTGTGATAATTGTTCTGGCCGGTCGGGTACAATTGCCAACAACTGCAATTTTGGAAAGTGGCCAGCAGGCTGGACCAAGTGGAGGATAGTGGTGAAATGGGGAAATGCATATTCCAGCAAAAATGGCAAGAAAACATGGAATTCAGAGAGTGACTACAGCCCGTGGGTGGTCAGGGATGGTTTCCGGATTCAGAAATAGTGAAATGTAGGGACAGTTTTCATATAAAAATCATCTTTCACAAAAAAACCAAACCTGTGTAATTTGTTGAGTTCACGGTCATGGCATTAAAATTTTTACAGTCTAGCATTAAAATGGCATGCAAAAGTATAAAATTTGCCGGGCTGATTTCTGCAGAAACCCTGTACGACCTTGTCGCTGCTTGATATGAAAAGATAACTCAAGCAGTAGTCGGATTTCATGACGAACATATAAAGAAAGTCTGCCTGATAGAAAGTAATTTACTTTTTAAATCTATTGTAAAGGTACAGAGTTTGTTGACATGCGGGTCCACATGTGTGCAACAAAATGAGAGAGAAATAATAAAAAGAAATTTAGTTGCCAAACAATGTCGTGTCAGTTGAAATATTACTACTGTAGAAAGGATCATGTTGACTCAAAACATGTACTCACTCTGCCAGTGTCTTGCAATTGTTGGCAAAGCAACTCATTTGTTTTACATCAGCACTGCAGATCTTTGTAAAATGAGTGCAATGTCATATCTAAATGGAATTGGAAGTAGAAACATATATATTTTAGATGCCTTTGCCAGTGTTCCACCATGTGAGAAATGTTCCAAATGGCTTTTATTTAGATATTCATGATTTGTTCTTTCTATATTTCAATCATCTGGTGAAAATTTTTGTATTTTTTCACATCATGGCATGCATCGCATACAATTATCACATTGCTAGTTTTTGCACTGTCATGCAGACCTAGTAGAAGGCAGAGCACTCCATACAATTTACAATTGCAGTTTATTTCAGAATCAGCTTTAATGACCCAGTACCTCCACACCATATAAAGAATTTGGTTTTGACTGTTGGTGTCACCTTAGGAATATTGAAAGAGAATAATAATAAAAAAAGAAACTATAGAAAGAAGAACAGGGAAAAATCAGTAGTAATAAAAATAAATCTATACATACATAATATACAGATATATACAAGCTACAAAGGAATATATAAACACGGGAGTGCAAAATGATAATTGCTACATGATGATAGAGTGCAAAAAGTCGAGAATGCTGCTCATAGTGCAAAAAGTAATGTACATAATCATTGTAATACTGTCTGTTGTACAAGTGTGGAGGAATGGCTCAGCTGTTTATTAGGGTGATGGCAGTGGGGAAGAAGCTGTTCTTGTGTGTGGTGGTCTCAGTGTTCCGCACATGGCTCTGTAGTGCTTGCCAGAGAGGAGGGGGGAAATGCGTGTTTCACATGTATTTAATGTCAATTTCTGGATTTTGTTGCAGAGAGGATTCTTTTTTGGTGTTCCCCAAAAGGTTTTAGGCGTACCTCCAAGGTGGTTTTAGTCAGCAGCTAAGGAAAATCACCAGTTTTTACAGCAAATGATGACTGTGTAATCCGATGATTCTTTGAATGTTATTGCCAAAACCAGGCATGAAATTCTGTTGGAAGAGGATTTTACGTATTAAATATAATTGGTAGGAACCTTTTAAAAACTGATGAGTCATGACTGTAACACACCACAAGTGGATCTCTCAAAAAGCTAAAATGCACCAAAATAGAAACGAACAAAATTGTAAGGTGCTCCCTTTGATCTAGTAAAAGTAAAGTACAAAGTAGGAGATCTGAAAGCACTAATGAATGTGGAGAACTGGGATTTCTCAAAAGTTCAGAGAGTGGCTGCTTATTTGTGCTATAACGGTTTCAGCAAAGCTCAAATGCTGATAAATGTGTTTTCAGGTGGGTTTACTTTCCCCCAGGGATACTTTTTTTAATTATCTGCAAGTCTCATTAAAGACAGCAGAAGCCAAAATGAAGTGATGCAACTAACAAGATACAGACTCTGCCTCTGCACCACTGAGTGAAAATGCTTTAAAAACTCACAAAAAAGCTATGTTGTTGTGTTTGGATGACATGTCTTGTCATTACAACAAAAGCATCCATTGTAGCTGTTTTTTCCCTCTCTGTTTGTCAAATGCAGCAGAGCGAGCAGTGCAGATTTTGAACTACATTCCTGTGGCTCTTTTTGGTCTCTTCAGGGGATTTGTTGATAAAAATAAAAGATAAAAATAACGTCATCTTTATCCCTTAATCCCTAAATGAAAACCTTCCCAGCAGACATCTTTGTCTGACTGGCCAAATCTGTTGTCTTCACTGTAGTACTATGCTGCTTTTGTGACTGTCACTTCAGTGATAGAGGATTTTGGTGGAGAGAGCAGAAGTCTTTCCTCTTATCCAGCAGCTTCCTGGTAGAGTTGAGCTATATATCACGCCTCTCTGACATCTACGGAAGCACATTTTTGCCTTGTTTTGGCAGAACTGCTGTAAGAGCTGGCTAATAGATCCTTTAACTGTACGGATTTACATTTATAGCAAGTGACTGTTCTGTACAAAATAATGGCGAAAAGGGAGCCACTTATCTGCAGTGTCCCCATTTTGTGCTGTGAACCTAATGGAAATGAAAAGGACCCATACATCAGTGGTGCTGCTGGGATCCGTGTGGGTTACACTTAACCATATGCCTGTCACAGCAGATACGGATGTATTTTACACATAGGGCTGTGATGTATTAAAATGTATTCTGGGGGAATACTCGAAGATGTGAACAGCTTGATCTGTCAGTGTCTGCTCTGTTGGACTGTGTTACTCTCCCTCTGTTCTGTTCATCTCTAACATGTTGCCTCTCTCAGTTCCAGCATGGAGTCATTGTTGCGGTGGACTCTCGGGCCACGGCGGGCTCCTACATTGCCTCACAGACAGTGAAGAAGGTGATTGAGATCAACCCCTACTTGCTGGGTACCATGGCTGGAGGAGCCGCAGACTGCAGCTTCTGGGAGCGCCTGCTGGCCCGCCAGTGCCGCATCTATGAGCTGCGCAACAAGGAGCGCATCTCAGTGGCAGCAGCCTCAAAACTGCTGGCTAACATGGTGTACCAGTACAAGGGCATGGGACTCAGCATGGGAACCATGGTATGTGGCTGGGACAAGAGAGGCCCAGGTAAATACAACAGCTGTATGCCAGTATATAATGTTTTTTTATGTACTGATAAAGAATTACATTTTTAGTCCTAAAAAAGAGTTCATAATGCGTCATGTCAAGACTGTATACAAGCGACTTTTTAAATATTGATGCATTTCAGCATTTTTTGATGTTTACTGTATTTTTTTGTTTCTGCTTTGTTCTAAGTACAGATCGACCGATACGAGTTTTCCAGGAATGATGCATTTTATTGATAATCGAGAAAAGCAGATGACCAATAATTGGAACCGATGCACATTATATGTAGTATTTTAACAGCATGTGATAGCAGAGAACCTGGCATTCATAATTAGGCTTCTTCATGAAAAGGATGACTATAACTGAATCTGTAAAATAGAAATAGGAGTGATTCAATTAGAACACTCTCCTTTATTTATGTGGGATCGACTGAGATCGATCAGCTGTCTGCTCTTCTCTGTTTTCTTAATATTTCACTGGTCTGTCACTCTTATTGCCCACTAAGGTTCATATCTTAAAGTGTTATTAATTATTGTTTTCCAGACTGTGGCTGCCTTATAACTCAGCTGCTAGCTGCTAGCAAAGGCTTATCCACTGTGAGAGAAGCTAATTGACTGGTTTGTGGCAACAGCTTGGGTTTTTTGTTCAGTTTTTGCATTTCTGACACCACAGAGTAATACAGACAGAGAGAGGTGTCAGACCTCAGTTAGTGCATTTAATTTATCAATCATTAGTCAATAAAAATACCAATACGATTGCAACTATAATCAACCAGGCCAATAAGCGGTCTATCCCTAGTTTTAAGGTACCTCGACTGGATTTGTAATTTAAGACAGTAAAGCACAACAACTGAGAAAATTATCAGCTACTTTGGTAATCGGTTATTGTGTAAAGTAAAATGAGGATTTTCTGCTGATTTAAACTAAATGCCTTCAGGTCTTTGACTGTTAGTCAGACAGAAAAAGCAATCTATCTACAATAATTGAACTTTGGAAAATCTTGAGTATAGCTTCTCCTGGCTGGTCTTTTTATTTCTGTAGGCCACATCATTATTTAGTTAAAGACCAAAACAATCTGCAGCTTAATCAGTGATGGGAACAGGTATTTGCATCCCCTGTATTCAAAAGTGGTATGGATCTGAGCTCAGAAGAGCAAAGAAAAGCATTCTGGCTTTAATGGATATTTGTAATAGAAAAAATGGGAAATGTGAGGAATGAGCTCAGCTAATGACCTGCTGTAAAGGTCCAGCTGGGATTTGAACCAGGGACTCGGATGTGGAGGGCAGTTTCTCCTCATCTAGTTTTCATATGAAAGTATAATGTGCAATATATCTTATTTTGTTTAGGTGTAGATTGATTTGCTACAGAAAATGGATTATAACTAACCATTTTGGAATTTTCAGTAGTCAGATATGTCTTGATGACAACATTTTTAGCATCATTTAAACTTCATTTCCCAATTTTATCTGCTTACTGGAGCCATGCCAAACAGGTCAATTGCAACGCTGTAAGTTTAGTTGACAATTCAGTCAATACACATTAATCGTCCACTCCTGGCATGTGATTTATACTCGATGTGTATGTATCAAGGAGGCCTGCTACAAATTATTACTTCTATTGTTGACAGGTCTTGGCAGTTAGTTTTCTGCCAGAAAATGTCAAAAAACACCAATATGTGTTTCTCAATGCCTCATATGTCGTTCTCAGATGTCTTGTTTTGTCCACAACGAGTAATATTCCATTTTAAGAAACTAAAATCTGAGAATTTTGATCTTTTCTTTCTTTAAAAATGTACCAAAATCAATTAAATGATTGTCGGACTAATTGCAACTAATTCAATAGATTGAAGCTCTAGTATGTGGAGGTTTTAGCATGTTAATTCCCTGATCACGTATTGTATTTGTTTGCCAGTGTTCTAATCATGCCACATCTGCCAAGGTTGTTTAATCCAGTGTGAATTTTTGATTTGCATTCATTATTTACTGACGGAGGTTGAATGTGAGTGAACAGTTGTTCAGCAGGGTTAGCAGTTATTCTTGATATGAAACAACAGATTATCTACAGCTAATTATGAATTACTTTAAAGAAATTCTTCCATAATGATCTTTATTTTTGTTGTCAGAAGTGTCCGTTCACGTCCAGTTGTTTCCAAAAAAAATCCCCCACACATTTATGTAGTTCCTGGAGTTGTCCACTAGATGGTACTGCCACTCCTCTTTTGCTCTGCCCCTGTTTGTGATTAAAGCTTTTGGATGCCACACAGCGTGAGGCCGTACATCACAGAAGGTGTGCTTAAAGAGGCCGCCACAATGACACAGTAATGGGAAATCGATGAGGCTGGGACTGCGGGCCAGCGAGAGCACGGCGGGATGATGGACGTCGGGTCTCAGCCTTGGACAACTGGGTCGCATGCATAATGCCCGTACACCCGCTGAGATCGATGCCAGCTCTGTCTGGAAAGCAGAGGGGTCTGTGTGAACAATGACGGCCCGCCAGTATGCCAACAAACATAAATGACACGTGCTAAATCCCGGGCAATCAATTGGGGAAATAATGATCCCTGTATAAGTTCAATAGGTGTGGGAGCTTTGCCACGGCTCCCACAATGCCAATGATTGAATGGAGAGGTAAATGTCATGTAAATTAAATCAATCGCGATTAGGCGGGAAGCTCATTAGCCAGCTACAATCATGTCAAGAGCACTTATTCCCCTGATGAAGTGTCTTAAGCTGCATGCAAAATAAATCGAATAAAAGCGATGTTGAGGAGCTTGACAAATATGGCTCTATGTAATAACATTAAATGTTATGACACTTGTAATCAGTGTACAGTTAATGCTTGATAGCTGGGTAGCAGCTTTGCTTTTGACAGAGATGAGTGACTGCAGCCTTTGTGGCATCCTCTAGTGCTCCGTACAAAAACATGAAAAGTTTGTAGTAAGGTGACATGTGATGAAAAGGGATGCAGCCTCATGACAAAAAAGTGGAGTAGTGTGTTTTATGAAGCCTCATCAGAGAAGACCCATGTGGCACTCAGTTTTACAGCCACTCCCAAGAGGGTGATGTAATAGTTTTTTTTTCTCTCTCCTCTGTATAACTGCTGCTCTCTTTACTCGTGAGCCAGTTGTCATTTCTAGTGGGAAGGACAGATGACAGACACTGACCCATTTGATGCTAGCCACCCATGCATCACACTGTGCTCCTCACCTACGTCCAAAAGCTGCCAGTCCAGCCAGCTGCACAGGCTGCTGTTTACAGAAAAAAAAGGCTCCTAAAGCACCTGTCAGTTGATTGATGGAGTGGAAGGAGCCTCTCCCGGCCTTCACTGCTGCTGCACTGCTCCGCCATCCACACAATATGCCCCCACTTCCACTTTAATGTGGGCCTCGTGAATTTCCCCCCATTTTTCTTTTTCCGTTTTCTGAGCACTCGCCACAGCCCGAGCCACGGTTCTGTGCGTCAGTGTTTGAGCTCCGTCAAACGCTGTCGCATCGGGCTCTACAAAGACCCCAGGTGTGTTTGAAAAGGAATGGATGTGGAAAGTGTTTTTGGGTGCCGCTGTGCTGCTATACTTGGACCTCCTAAAGAGTCCTCATCCACCTCCGTCAACTGTGCTACTCAACACAAGAGGCTGCCTTTACAACTCTCTCTCCCTGACTATTATGTTTTTAACGAGTCCCTCACAGTTTTCAAGAGGAACAGGCAGGTCTTGGAATGGCAAATTACCCCTGTGCATAGGCAGGCACTGGATGATTATCATGGCAAGCTAACAGCAGACTGAGGAAGCTGCAATTTACCAGTTGAAAGCAATGGTAAGCTTTTTTTCCAGAGAAGCAAGTGGCTCTCTATCCCTAATAGACTGTCACTAGTTCAGCTGAGAAGCTCTGCAAGCGAGGATGTGCAATCTGAGGGCATTTTGAAGTGTTTTTTAATGTGGCAGATGAGCGATCGTGGTGGATATTAAACAGTTTTATATGCATGTGTTCCTGCGTTTTTCTGTGCGAGCATCATTTTCACAGGCTTTGCTTTGTGAAAGCGCGATGAAAAACATGCCTTTTCGCGGGCTCTCTCTTTACCATCTGCAGGGTGGCTGTGGGCGAGCTCACAGGCTGCTGCAAGTCACCCGTTCCACGTCACTCCGGGATCACGGTGTGTCATGGCGCAGAACAAAATGTCTCGCATGTGTCCGCGAAGCGTGGCGTGGAGGAAACTGTCCCTCACAGGTCCATCAGAGCATTGTGGGGTCTGCGGTGCACATGGGATTACACGTTTGGTCAGTTTGGTGAGAGGCGAGCTCACACCTCCATGTGATGTTGGAGTGTGTAGAAATGAAGAATGTCTGCAGCAGCGTGCATGTATGTGTGGAAGGCTATGAATGTGCTGTACTTGTCTGCTGTCCACAGAACGTGAGCACACTGTTGTTTTTTTGTGCTCCCCTGTGAGGTACGAGATGCAGTTACCTGGGCAGCTCAGGTTGTGGGTCGATAGTTAATTTTTGGCCTGTTTGCAGGGATCAATAAGATCCAGAGCAGGGCCCTTGGGCAGACAACGATGTGGCCCTCGCCTCGTCAGCAGGTTCCATGGCCGGCTTCGTTTTACTTGAAGAGGATGCAGCTGTTCATATCTGCCAGCCTTACTTCACTTGGAGAGGTTGCAGCTGTTCATATTCTCTCTCTGGAGGACGTGGTGTATGTGCATTTACAAGATTGTGTGTTTGTTTGTGGGAGATTGGCGGTGTTAGATGCACACCATTTCAGCTCTCCTGACAAAGCTCAACACCTGAATCAGGAGAAATGTAATTCTCTTAATGCTGTTTTTTCCTGCCCGTCTTTGTCTTCCTACACTCTTGACCTCTGTTTTTGTTCTTTCTCCTTAGGCTTGTACTATGTCGACTCAGAGGGGAACCGAGTGTGCGGCGACTTGTTTGCGGTAGGCTCGGGCTCCATGTACGCCTATGGTGTGATGGACAGCGGCCTGCGGCACGATCTGACCGTGGAGGAGGCCTGCGAGCTCGGCCGTCGTGCCATCTACCAGGCCACTTACCGTGACGCCTACAGTGGAGGGCAGGTTAACCTGTACCATGTCCACAGCGACGGCTGGACCAGGGTGTCCCAGGAAGATGTGCTCATTTTGCACCAGCAGTACAAGGAACAGGCATAATTGGTAAAATGTAGAGAATAAGAGGGGAGGAGGGGAGAGACGCGGGAGGGGTAGGAGTTCATTGTAATCTTTAAACTGTTTTGAAATGTCAATAGGGTCGTATGTAGTAAAAAGGACTCATCAGCCAATTGGCTTCCACTTGCATTACTTCTGTTGCTTGTTGCTAGCTTAGAGCTTCATGTTGTACATTTTTAACAATGCCAGTGAGCTCCACTCACCCTGCGCAGAGTGTGATTTGAGGGGCTGCAGAGAGCAGGCCGATGACTCAAACATGCTTTAATACAGTGTGGGAGTAGTGTGTTGCTTGCCCTACATACATTTCATTTGGATCATACCCTGCAAAACTACATCTTCCTCAATAAAACCTGTGATCTTCTTTTTTCAAGAGTGTTGCTTTTGTTATTTTGCACAAGCGCAGATTCCACCTCCAGGTAACAAGATACTGAGCCTCCGAATTTGCTCTGTATGTAAATGTATAGGCTCGTTGCATCCCGGCTCCCTTTTGATGTTGTCATTTTGCTGCTGTTTGTGTTTACATTTCAGTCATCTGTTCCCCCCAGCTGTTGAGATTCTGAGGTACATCAGTGCCTGTTTTGTCTCCTATATGTTCTGCGTTTATTAGCAGGGAGTAACGCTGTCTAAATAGCACTATTTAATTGCATACCACCAGCCTCAGTAATTGTGCCTCCTGAGTTGTAACAGTGTGTTTTCTTCCCCTCATTGATAATGTTCCCTTCCTCCGCTCACGTTGCACAAATACGTCTTTTAATTGGAAGGGGAAATTTATTCTTTAATTCCTCCCTGACACACTTAGCTCCTCAATGTGCAGTGTTGTGTGCCACCCTGCCATGGTGTTTTACAATGTAACGACCTGCGCTGGCAGAGTGTGCCTCTCCAGCGGTTTTTATGGGTTGGAATAAACACTAATAAAGGGGATGGGGTATACAGCCGGAGTCGACGGACTTTCAAACCATGGTTAAAAACTAGTTTCACAGGTGACTAGTTAGCAGATGGAATAGAAATGGGATTTCGATAAATGGAAATGAGCGGGTCTCGTCTGCAATGCTGCTCTTGCTAAATGAAGTGATGGGAATTGCAACATCAATAGAGGCAGATACTGACAGAGTGACTGTGCATGTGCCAATGGAGATACGCTAAAATGGGAGCAAATGTGCATAAAAGCATTAAAAGTTGAGAGAAAACTAGTCCTTAAATGTCCTCCATAGCTGGTTTAAGGAGTTAAATGACTTTTTTTTTCAGAAACTGATTGAATACGACTAAATTACATTCCCAGACTAGCGGATAAAGACCAGCTCCTCCAGTGCATTAAATATCCAGTGTACTGCTTTGTCATTTAAGTATACTGTAGGAAGGCTTTCCTTGGTAAAAAAATAAATAAATAAAAAAAGCTAGCTTTTAGAGGCTGCAATTTTTGTTCGTAATTGCTTGATGACATGCTATTGAAGGAAAAGTGGAACGTGTGTGAACATGAGAAGATCAAGTCACGTTTTTCCAATGTGCCAGTTGTTTCAGATATTAAGCAACCAACATTTTACTCAGGAACTCCTCAACTCAACTGATCAATCAGCTAAGAGTAGTTTTCATAAAGGCTTTCTCTCAGGATCATTTCCTTTTCGTCTGCTGCAGAGCAAGTGACTTAGATTTTACAAAGATATTGTCAATGTACGATATACTAAGAACAAAAAAAAAAGCAAAAGTTAGACAAATGTCATTTAAAAGCAATTTGAAAAAAAGGGAATGCTTTTCCAAGTTGGATAAAATGTGCTCTCACAGCAGAGATATTTTGTAGATGCCAGAGCACATGGAGGTACAATAATAGTCTTGTCAGGAGGTGATAACAATAACACTTAGAGCAATATTTCAGAGGTTTTCTTACATGCATGAAACCATATTAAACCACAGATTTAATGTTACCTAATGGTGTAATCAAAGGATGACACCAAAGTTCTCAGAGATGTCTGAGTACAGAACCCGACAGAGAATTTGAATAGAATAATTACGCTGCCTGAACTCATGATTACCATCTTTGTGATATCACAGTTTAATAGAAGGACAAATTGTAAGACATCTGTAATATTTAAAAGAGGAATCTGATTGTGTAAAAGTACTTTTTTCTCCTTTGAGGTTAACACTTTGTGATCAAAAGCATCAATATACTTGTTTAGCACCTCTCTGAATATGAATGGCCAAGACTGTTTTGTTGCTTTTTGAGGGCAATAAACTGATAAACACACCCACATCATGCTTCACAGCTGCCCATGGATGGCACCGTTTGTTGGTTGATTGATGAGCTGCTTTGTTCCAGACTGAAACATCTCAACATTCGTGGTTCCCAAGGGAGGAATCCAGCCTTGGCGATCCCCTGTCTTTCTGTTAAACGCCACAAAGCTGGCATTAAAGTGAAATAACTGCTGTCAGATTAAATCACATTTACTTCGGTGATCCTCCATGTTTTTCTGCCACCAACATGTCAAAATCTCAAATTGTCTAATAATTGTTTTGAGACCTAATACCCCAAATTTAGCAATCCTTTGTCTTTAGATTAGTTGATATAATTCATAGACTGCAAATGAAAGATGGATGTTGTCACAGGGATATCACCCACTGGTTTGTGGACTTTGAAACCTCTAAAGTTTAGAATCTGGACATTACGATGTTAATTTTTGAAATCTGATGAGACAGCTCATTGAAAACCTGAAGACGGTATACACCTGGAGTTCTAGTCTATAACATACCCTGCTTTGTTGTCTATTTTACGATAACTTCAAATATAATTTACAAAATAAAGATCATCCTGTATTAAATGAGTGTTAAAATCACTGATCATGCCATAAACACATGAGAAGAATGTTTACTGAACTAACAGATCAAGTGAGAAGCAGGGCCATTTTCTCATAGACACTAAACAGTCGGACTATTTTACAACCGGAGGAGTCGCCCCCTGCTGGCCATTAGAATGAATGCAGGTTTAAATTACTTCTACCTTGGCTTCACTTTTCAGACCTGGAGGTTACATCCATCTTTTATGTACAATCTATGATACAGTTAGGCTTTTCAGGATTCCTGACAGGTGTCATGATACCTGCTAGAAATTCTGCATGTAAGTCATGTCATTACAGACATGCTGGCTTGCTGACTTTTGCATTTCAAAGCACCTCATTACCCAAAGTCTGAATCCCTGCTTACAGAGCATCTAGCATGGCTGTAGAATCTTGTACATGCAGGTGAGCGCAACATGAATATTTAAAACAAACTCTTCAAAAGTGTGTTGTGTTTGTGTGATTCATTGAGTGATGGCTCTCTGTGTAACAATAGTTTTCGCTCTGCTATTGTGTCTGGATGTAACAGGTTGACACTTTTGTCGTAAAACAGAATCTAGCTCTGTACAGATGAGCGTTTTGGCACAATTTTTAAAAAATCTTATTTGAAGACACCAGAAAGCAGATATCACATCATGCGTTCCAATTTAAGTGGAGGTCATGCTGGCGGGTGCTCTTTACAGATGCTTGTTTTCCAGATGTTGTTGTCTGCAGCCATCATTTTCCATGAATATAAGTTACTGAAGACCTTCCATGTGATGTAAAGATCACCAGTTAATGTTAAACATGAAACATGCTGGCCCAATAAGTGCATGTAGTTACCTTATTTTAAAAAGATAATGGTTTGTATTGCGTAAAAGGAAAGGTTATGAGTGGGAGAACTAAACTTGTATGTTGTTGACTATGATATATAGTGTCAGTACTTTGATGGATATCATGAATCTGTGTTGGAGTTTGTTCTAGTAGACTGAGGTGTACAAAAAATCTCATCAGAAGGCATTGGACCTCTTTCATAAAGCAAGTAAACCAGGCTTATTTCAGCAGTCTGGCTTATTATCAGGTGATTTGCTTGCTTTAAAGCAAATTCAAGGCCACGCTCAGTTATTCAGGCAACTAACCTGCTCCAGAGCAGGTTAACTATCAGGAAAAAACTGACTTGTTTCTGTAACACTGACCTGATGAGAAAGCAAAGATTTCACCCCTGACTCTCTGCTGAGTTTCCATATTTGATTTTATAAAACAGTATCAGTCTAACAGTGGAACCTTACATAAAATCAACTCAAATAATAGCTAAAATACATGATGATAAATGATAAGATGTCTGCGTTGAGCTATATGGTCACATGATAAACTTTTTAGAGAAAATTTTGCAAGTCGTGAGGTCAAGTCTGCTTGAACTTTTATTGAATTAGCCTGACTGTGTAAACTTGAACTTCCTTTTATGGAGCCCTTTCAGCCCTGACTGATTTGTTGGATTCATTCAAGTTCAGTATTGAACTTTAGCCCTCACTTTTATTAGTGTGTTTGATGGAAGAGACCCTCGATCACCAGTTAAAACGGAACACGATGTAAACATAAAGAAGGAGACTGGCTGCTTACATGTACTATGGAGAAAGACAAGCAAGGGCAAATAGTAAGGCCAGTGAATTTTTTAAGTGCACCACAGGCAGAAAGGTCAGCAATGCCTGTAATTTGTTATTCAGGTTGCATTAACCCTGAGGTATTTGTTTTCTACTGGAAAACAGTCACATGATGTAAATGCAGCGAATCAGGGAACGTCATGTTATGACAGTTTAGAGCCAATCAGAAAGCAAAGATGGCTATCATTTGTTCCCAAATATTTTATTTACTTCTCTGTAAATAAAAGGTAAGCACTGCAGCTTTCTTTACAAAGTATTTTCTGTTGCATCCAGCATGGATACATTTGGACCATACTACTTCGTCATTACATTGGGCCCTAAGCTTTGACTGTCTCCGTCTGTTGTGTAAAGTAAGCCGTCATCTGTCTGCGCTTTCGGCAACTCCAGCTTTTTTATACTTGCACAAGACACTGTGACATATGTGACATCACTGTGCAGAGGATTTTGGGTCAGAATGTTGGCTTGTATACTGACCCAAAATCTGACCAGATGTAGTTGGACATCTGGGTATTTTCGGTGTACTACATACTACATGCACTATGTGTTGCGGCTTACTACTGGAATACTAAATAATATACACTAAGACGCAATCCCAGAGTTTTCAAATCGAAACGGGGTCAGCAACTTTTCCAAAAGTCTCCATTTTAGGAGTCTCAAAATACCAGAGTAGTGTGGAGCTGAAGTTATGCATTTTAAAATGAAAACATATCAGTGTGGATGTAGCCTTGCTCTGTAGACATGTTGAGAAGTCACTGCATACGACCCAGGTCATTTCAAGCATGCTGAATCCTTTAGCATTTCTCATTCTGGGGCGTAATACTGTGTTTGAGGCTTCAGGTTCATAAAGCTGTAGTTGCTGCTGTGCATGTTCCTGTCTGCCCTTTTGGCCTGCCTAGCCATGTGAAGAGGAAACACCCCTCACCTGTGGTTTTTCACCATGCTGGAAGTCACCCATCTTGTCTGAGTGTCACCTTGGCATTCGACCAGCAGACAGTAGGCAGTGTGTGGTGCCAGCGTAGAAAGTCGTCTGTGTCTGGCACTGAGATTGCAGGTTGTCAACAGGTATTTTCGGAATAGCTGCTGTTCTCTGTAGCAGAGTCCCGAATATTTTCACAAAGCTTACACTCAGGGCAAGATGGTGACACACTAGAAAAGCATTACAAAATGAAGAAAATAGATTCTTTTTTTGGACCAAATTAGACTGAATGCTATGAAAACGACCAGCTGGCGATACTGAAAGGTGCCAGGACGATGATTTTCACACTGTCAGAAAATAACCCCTGTGCCCACATTATGCCATCTGTCAGGTGGTCATATATGATTCCAGTCCGAGATACCAGATCGTATCTGAACACAGTCCTAAAGCAGCTCCCACTGCCTTTTTGGAATCCACAGATGCCTTATATGGGAGACGTTATTTGCCATGATTTGATGCTAGAAGTTAGTAATTGGATCTTCACTAGGAAAAACACCCACCGGAAGAGTGCACGCCTTTGGTGATTGAATATCTCACAGCGATTGTTTATTCCTGTTGATGCTTTACCCCGACGGAAAAACAAATGAGAAGTCTGTTTGGCTTAGGTAATGACTCCCGGCTGGCTGCCTCTTGTCCACCCCGAAGGCTCTCCGGGTGTCATATAATCAGTACACCCAAGTCCTTAAATGCGTGCCAATTCTGACAAACAACAAAGCTGGCATGAAGATAATTGTGTTTGTGGTCTCTGCGTATCCCCTTCCTTGCTGGCGCAAGAGGCAGCCGCTGCCTCGCCTCGTTTGAGAGGTGCTGTTTTTCATCCCTTGTGATGACAGCCACACTCTTGTCATTCCCGCCGCGTGCTTGCCATGGCCACCTCGCTCTACTCGAGACTGTTCTTTTTTCTTTGCGTCCCCCCCGCCGCCGCCCCACCAACCCTCCTTTTCCAGCAATGTCTCTGGCAATTGCCTTTTTTTTTTTTTTTTGACTCGATTAATTCAGTGACATGAATGAATACAGCCCAGCAAAGTAAACAGTGGAGCCCTTGAGTTCTGTCCAATCTGAGTCAGTACTTGTCCGTTTCCCAGCAGGCACTTAGGAGCTTCTGCCAACACCGCTATTGCTGCTCTTGATGATGATGATCATGAGGGTGATGGTGAGGATGAGGAGGATTATAGCCCCTACTATTAGTGCAGACTGTGCCTGAAGAGCCCCGAAGCAGTCGGCTGTTTATCCCTTGTCATGACACCTGACTGTATAAATGGGTCCTGTCTGTTTGTTTTATCGTCAACAGCGCCAGGCCTTGCCTCCCAGGCAAACAGAGACAGGGTCAGGGAGACTACAGCTAAAGACGTGGCAGTAAGAGCAATGGTGGCTGCCATGGTCACTCCACTTACTCCCATGCGGCTCCTGGCTTTTTTTCCCCTATATATTGCACTGCGTTCTTTAATACGTACTGACCGAGTCCCCCAGGGCAATGAAAAGTGAATTGCGGATTCTGTTGTTTCACAGTATCAATGTTTTTTTTTTTCTGGCTTCTTGCTATTTCAGTGGCAGTTCAGTTCTGGTCATGTGAACACCTACATTTGTTTAGGTGACGCTCCATTACAGGGAGTTGTGTTTTTCTATTGACTGACCTTGTAAAGCGGTTGGCATGCTATACTTTGCCTCTATAATCTTTATTTGTTGAAAGTTTGAAAGTCTTTTATAAATCAATGGCAAGTGTAGTATCTATTGTATGAAATGCAGCTTTGAATTGCACATTACTGTCTCTCTGGATGCCTCTGCTGTGCAGTTTTGATAGAAGAGTACAGAACTACAGTTTGCTTTTTTATTGGTTTGAAGTGTCACTCAGAGCTGCAGGCTTTTTGACAGCATAGCCAGCCCCAGCGGAAGACCCATCTCAAGAGGAACGACTCTGCCAGGCTTGAAGCCCCCATCTCCCCTTCGCTTTTTTTTTCATCTCCATTCTCTTTCGCCTCTCCTTTTCGTCCATCGCCTTTTCTGTTCTACATGTTGACTTAATCCCCCCTGCGGTGCCCTCGGCCTGTGGCCCGCTTCCCTCTGGCCTGATCCCGCTCTGATCAATGCCACCTCCCTCCTATGCAACGGAGCCAACGGGGAAATGAAGGCATTAATTACCCACCCCAGAGCTCGTTACCCGGGGCTCAGCCCTTTCAGCTTCCTGCCTCTTCACTGACTCTGCAATTGTGATTCAGCTGGGGGCCCAGGACGTGAGGGTAATAACAGAGGGTACCCGTCCAAACGGACGATCGCCCACTGATAAATGATCCGCAGGGCCGGACGTGACGGAGCTGACGTGAGGGGGCCGGGAGTGACTCTGAAGTGATTGACACACAGCTTTGGCACCGGGATTATGTGTGAGAGAAATAATTTATGACTTTCTCTTCCGGAGCTCAGACGAATGCCAGAAATGAGTAATGACCTCTTGGATGTTCAGCTTCTCTGATCGCAAACAATAGCACAGTTTGTCACTGCTGTGGAAACGACAGAATTGATGGTGTTATGAGAGTGAGAAGCTAATGGACTAAATCATGGAAATGGAAGTTTAATTAAATATCAGGACCCAACTATGAACAACATTTGAACATTACAGACGTCCTCACTGATCAATATTGCTCCCAGTTGCAGTGGAATGAAAATTAAGGTGAATAGTTCATTCTATTGCTAACTGCCTCTCTTATCATATTTCCTTCTGTTTTGTAGTGCCTTCTTCTCCCTGCCCTTTGGTGTCACAGATTTTCTCTGACAGTTAGAGTGCCTAAGTGTTGAGTGCCCAGCAGTTGGCCTCCGTTGTGTTATTCAGCCTCTGATGTTTACATGTAAGCACTGTGGTGAAAAGACATTAAAAAAATGTTTATTTGTTCAGCCTCCGTCTCTCCTCAAGCATCCCCGTTCTTTGCAGTAGCCCTAAATCCATTTCCCATCTATGCCTCTATCAGCAACTTTTCCTTATCCTCCTTCGCTATATTCTGTATCTGCCTCTCACCCATTTTCTCTGTTTTTCTTTTCCCCACAGCTTTCCTCCATCCACCCTCTCCTCCCTCTCCCTCTACTTTCTCCCTTTCGCCCTCTTCCCCCTCCTTGCCTCTCTTTGCTCAGGACCGATCTGCTCTCATTACATTGATGGTCCTGATGATTCACATGAATGGTGCACTCTCTCTCCAAGGCCTTTCCCTGCAGCCTTCTCATGCAGCAGCACTCAGCAGTGACGGGAGCCTCAGTTCTTTCTCTGTAGGCACAATGACAGCGTGACACCTGCTACTCAGCCACGTGACCTCTTGATATTATCATATAGGTCACCGAGAGATTTGTGCACTGACGGGTTCTTTATGTAACCAGGACTCTCCAGGTGTAAGAGTTGTGGCTGTAAGAAGATAAAGCAGCACTGAGATGCAGTGATAAATGCAGTCAGATCTGCTGTAGGGGAACGCATGTATTTAGGTAGACATGTACGAGCGGGTGTGAATTTCTGTTTAGCCTGTCTCTCGTACTGATCCTCAGCATAAGTGTAAGACTTCGCCTTTGATCCTAGAACTAGCCAATGAGTGCAGCTCTGCTCACTACCTGAACCACAACCACCTTCTATTATTCATCCCTAATGGTGCATGTTTCTCACATTGAGAATTACCTGCAGTGCAGCTGAGTCTGGTTTGCCTCCACTCCAACTGACTCCACTACCACTGCATTTTGCTGAAATGCAAATGGTGCAGACTGAAACTAAGGCTGTGTCCCATTTCTTCCCTCTGCCTTCACCCTTAATATTTCTGGCTCTACATTCATGTAAATGTAATCTTATTTCAGTAAAGAGGTGACTGTTCACTCCTCATCTTCTCATCTGAAACCTTATTTTCGTCACCTCATAGATTCAACCGTTAAAGTCGCTCTCTAGTCATTGATTAAACCCCTAAAAGCTCATTTCTGTGTGTTAAAGTTGCCTTCTTAGGCATCCAGGTGGTTCAACTGGTTGACCCATAAACAGGGGCTCTAGTGCCTGACGCAGTGGTCATGGGTTCGAGTCCAGTCCATGGCCCTTTGCTGAAGGTAATCCCCACTTTCCTGTCGCTCTCCGCTGTCCTATATAATAAAGGCGAAAAGGCCAAACTAAATAAATAAGTTATGTTCTTAGAAGTTTGTTTCGATAAAAATATTCCCACCCTGTCTTAAAATGGCTTAGATGGGACTTCCTCCAGAATGTGCAGCTCCATAAAGCCTTTGTCTCGATCTACATCCAAGCCTTCCTACTCTCTGTAGCTCGAGCACACCAGCTCACTTACAACTCTGGGGTAAAACTATTCTATGCCGCACAATGGCAAGCTGCAATTTTCAAAACAGAAACCAATTCTGGAGAAGAAGAAGAATGCAAAAAGCCCCACCCTGCAAGTTTCTTAGGTTTGTTCTGTGTGAAATGCTAGAAGTCTGAATTCAAGTTTTTAAGATAACTACCGACACACTAGATTTCAAGGTGAAAGTGCTTAGCCACGGTGTTGGGTCCTTATATTTCTCGTGATGTAGGTTTTCACCCCTTGTAAGTTTTCTCCTTTTATTACTTCAATAGTAAATCATGTTCAGTTTAATTTACCTTTTTTTGAGAAGAATTTACAAAAAAGATTCCTTCAGGTCAAAGTGAAAGATTCCTATAAAAGTAATGTCAATTAATTATTAATATAAATTTAAAAATAAGTGGTTGCATAAGTATTTACAGCCTTTAGCTCGTGTTCGTGATCATGTGCAGTGTTTCGTGTCTGAAAAACATAGCGTTTAGTCTGATGGCCAAAAGGCTCAATTTGGTCTTTTCAGCCAAAGAAACTTCATTCCACGTGACTTCATTCTCTCACACGTCCTGGTAAATTCTCATCGAGGTTTGATGAGTTTTTTCAATAGTGACTTTCTCTTTGCCACTCTCCCAAAAAGCCTTGACTGGTATCTTGGTGTCCATTTAGGTGTATGACATCTTCTTCCACTTCTTATTGTTGGATTTAACTGTCCTCCAAGGGATATTCAGTGACTTAGAACTTTTCTTGTATCCATCCCAGACACATGCTTTTAATGAACCTTTTCACAGAGTTGCTTGAAGTGTTCCTTTGTCTTCGTAGTTATAGACAAATGCATTGATTCACCAGTGACTGAATCTTCCAGATATCTGTGTCATTGTGCTACAGTAACTGGAGACGCATTCACTGTTCTCAGATGATCTCCATTTCACTAATTGTGTGACCTTTTGCACCAACTGCCTGCACCTTGAATTAGGTGAGTCACTTTAAAGGAAGCGGTTACTTACACAATGACTTAACTTTTAGATTTTTAATTACTGACATTACTTTGTAGAGTTCTCTTTTCACTTTGACACTAAAGAGAGTTTTTCTTGTCAACTCTTTTCAAAACAGACCAATTAGATTGACCATGACTCAGTGTGAAAAGCAATAAAAATGGAAAAATACCAAAGGAAGGTCAACACTTTTCATCAGCACTGTATGACTTCCAGCATATAAAAAGACCAGACAAGTTAACATGGTGAAATACTTGATTTTCACGAGAGGGGATCTTTTACATTGAATGTTTCGACGTTTTTCTCCCCCTGAGTTACGACTTTGATTTTAAACTGCCCTTCTGTCTTGGGATTCATGTAGAGTTAAATAAAAGATCAATATTGATGCAGCAGAACCAGCAATATTGTCTTTTGTAGTATCAAAACCCAGAGCCTGCACTACCCACAGCACAAACTGACCACCAACAGATCATTCAGAAAGTAGTGGGCAATCATGCTTCAAGCTTTCTAGCAGAGATGAAGAGCACATAACAGAGATCTATGAAGTTCACTGTTTTCTCAAGTCTTCACCCACAGGCTTATTTCATTTCCAAACTGAGAATCTTCGGTCCCAGCCAATGGCCGCCTTAACATCACCTGACAGGAAATTCATCAAACTTGACACAGGTCCCTGTAGAGCAACAAAACACTTTTATTTTCTTCAAATATACAGCAACAGCATCACCTGTAAACAGACATTGATGTGCAAAATTGGTGGACAGTATACATTGGGGTCCAAAAGTCTGACACCACCAGTGAAGATGCTTCTATTTTGCATTAGTTTCAAATTTAATCTTGAATCTGTGAAAAATGTCCATGAATTTTTGTATCTTTAAGTATTTGTTTTTCTGTTTTTTCTTTAATGACAGCGGCACTAGAGTTGCATGGACTTCACAAGCCTGTTCAAAACTTGATAAGCCATATTACCTTAAGCATGATCTGACAATGTTCTAAAGAGCTTTTGATGTCAGGAACATTTGACTTTCCCAGTCTTCAAGTGTCCCATTCACTCAGTAGGTGTTCTGTGGTGTTGAGGTCAGGTGACTGCAAAGGAAGGTTCATGACAGTCAGCATTTCGTGGTGTTCTTTGATCTTCAAGTTGAAGCTTTATGGTGTGTTTGGTCTCATTATCTTGCTGCAGTATGAATCCTTCACCACAAATATGCAAACCAGAAGGTGGAGCATGTCTCTGGAGAATGAAGTGCTACTTCTCCTTGCTTCGAGTGGAGTCGATTCACTGCAGATGTCCAACTCGTGGTGCAAGGCACCCTATAAGACTTGAATATTGCTGTTCTCCTTACATACACCTTTCTCTTACTACCACCAATGTCTAACTAGGATTCATCAGTAAATCGAACTTTTTTTTTCCATCATCCACTGTGAAATGCTGCTGAGTCTTTTTCCACTCCGAGTGTTTGTCCTTGTTCCCCTCCTGAGATGTAGTTTTCAGACAAAGGAGTTAACACATTCAATGCTACACCTTTGCCTCAGTTTGCCTAGAAATGTTGCTCAACCTGATGTATTTCTTCTTCGTTTAGTTGGCTAACATTCTATTTCTTTTTGTTTTTAAATGTTTCAAAATCCTCAAACCTCCTTTACATCCCTTTCAGTGTGGTCTCAGATTTTCGACTCCACAGATTTTTGCACACCCCTGTGCGATATCACTGAAAGATTAATTCAAAATTGTGTCGTTTGACAGTAAATGTATTATTTTAAGGTTGATTGAAAAATGACGGCCCCACAACTTCAATTATGAAGCAGCAACCTCCAGGGCTGCAAAGTAAAGATAGCGCCAAAGACAGACTCTACAATTCCTCACATGGCCACTTGAGGCTGGCTCTGAGAGTGAGGCAATCCTCATAGACCCCCATGTTTAAATGTTTTACTTTACAGCAGAAATACGTAAAAACATTTACAGTCTAGTAAAAAAAATTGTTCATTTTGTCATTCATGACAACTGTACGGGGGGTTGATTTTCATATAACTCACTTGTTTGAATTGTATCAAATCCTAAAGTTATGCATAAGTAAAACCAATAGGTGCCCTAATGGGACAGTCCATGACCCAGAGACCAACTCATGCTCTACCTGTCTAGTTTTGAATTTGCTGGTTAGGAGAAGGAGCTGCACACTGGTAAGATGGTGAAGATCAGTGCCACCACACATAATCTTCTATATAGTCAGCTGTGATTAAACATGGAATTTCCAATTCAGGCTAATTGCAGAAACAAGGTTATGAAAGAAACTATGAACACCACGACTGTCTTAATTATGGTCGAGGTTATGTATTATAATGAAACAAATTACTTCTTTTCAGGAATGATAACTTTACTACTCTGAATATTGCAGACCTGACTGTAAGCAGTTTCCTCTTAAACTACTGTACTTACAAAAGGTTTGTTGTTTAGTTCAGTAGGTGGACTGCTCTGTGAGTCAACAACTTCTGAATGACTAGTGTCCCTGAATGCACTGTAAAAAGCAGCGAGCGCTGTTTAAACATGGCGGACATCACAGCCTTTTCCTTTTCTCCACACTTCCACAGTGCAGTATAATGAATACACTGGTACGGTGTGAAAAAATAATTCTCACAGTATCTTCTTCTACCAGGAAAACTTTTCTTATGAAAACAGGATTCGTATTGCTTGGCTTTATCCACAGTTATAAAGAAAATGGAGCCTCAGAAACTGCACTGCTTGGCTCAAAGTTAGGCAGATGAACAAAAGATGAGAGAACAGGCTGTCTCATAAGACATAATGCAACATTTCGAATGGCCCTTTGGTTAGCTGAAGTGGCTCAATTGGATAGAAAAAAATCTCCCTGCAGCAAAGCTGTAGATAAGAGAGAATTCCCCGGGTGGTCCTCTTACTAATGACGTCTCATGCATATACTGTAGCTTAACAAGAGCTACATTTCACAGGGTGTTTTAAGCTCTGAAATAATGGCTTGATCGCATAACAAAATGTGCACTTGTTTTCACAGTATAACTGGCAGCATTACTTACAAACTTCTTTTTCGTTGTGGAGAAAATGTGAGACATAATTTGTAATAGTTTTGTTTACACAGGACAGCTGCACGATATAAAACTAACAACAGGTAAACCTGATTTAGGTGAGCCAGTGAGTGAACACCGAAACTTATTACACAACTAATAAAAATGCAATCAAGTTTCATGTAATTAACTTTATTATTTGCAGCTGTCTTCCACAATATGAGAAAATGAGACTTTCAGAAATAAATGTCAGCACTGTTATGCCTTCATTTACTGCACAATCTCACTATTATTTTTACTATTTATCCCATCAAACTGTTTGTGCAGGTCACAAATTAATGCTCACCTATCTTCCAAACCAAGGTGACTTTGAAATGAGGGGTAGTTTAAGGACAAAAGCATTACAGAGGGACACCATACAGAGCTACAGTGTGTACAATAGCTCCTTAGTGCCTAACCATATGCTGTGGAGAGCCAAAAGTCTGCAGGTTTTTCACTCCAGCAGATAACTCCAGCAGGTGACTGTGTTGATGAGGTCTTCTCTTCTACCTGACAGTGTGCTAATTAGTGAGTCTTTGGAAGGATTGAAAACCTACAACACAAACTTGGCAGCCCCTGCTCTCTGTATACTCCTTTTGCAGTTTGTAAGGGAAACCAACAGAGATCAGTCAATCTGTAGCTTCACAGGAATCTACTGACAGGTAATATAGAGAAAACAAAGTTACAACAGTTTGTTTCTGTTTAGCGTGACTTCAGAGCTGCCTCTGCGTGGTCTCCAATTTATTTTCTGTTCTTTTTTTCCAACTGTAAACAGCTCATCCGTTTCCTATGTGCATTTTATAATGTGACAATAGTGTCCATCAGCAGCATGCTGAAAAATCAGGCAAATTTAATATGCAGACAGATCATTTTCATTCTGCGTAATTAAGTCTTTCAGGGCCAAATCAGTATAAATTGCTCATGACACATCAGCATTTAAGAAAAGTAAACACAGAAATGGCGTGCGTTTTTAATGAATGGTTTTGCCAAATATGTTTTGTGGGAAACCTAATTGCTGTGTGGATTACATTGAGTGGTAGCAATTTTTCATGTCAAACAAGTGATATATTCTTGTAAAAAAAATGCTTTGCAAAAAAATTTGTTATGTACAGTCTACAAAAATGTTGTGCCTAAACCTGCGGTAGGTAGTTTTCTTTTTATTTAGTCATTGTCATTGATGGTATATAAAGATGGATGAACTTCCATGGGGGCACCGGTTGTTTTACTGAACAGCGTCTTTGAAGCTGTGGTAGCACCAGCCTTCACCATCTTGGCACTGCCCGACTCCTCCTAGCTGGCTAATCGAAAAATGAACAATGAGGCGGAGCTTGAATGGAGCTGAGGTGGGCCATGTTGACATCTCAGGGACATAGACTCTCTTATGACAGCACCCATCGGTCACTGAGAGCATTCACCCTCTTGATTATGCACAATTTTAAGCCTTAGTACATTTTAAAGGCGTGATTTACATTTTAAAAAATCACCCTGTCCCCCACAGTTGCCATAAAAAGTTAGCCAGAGAGACCAGAACTGCTCTTTGTACCAGGACTTCAACATTTTTATTTCTGCTGTAGTCACTGGATGCAGGCTGTGAGTAGAGCCCTGCCATTGGCTGCTCATTTCAGGCAGGGTTCTTCCCCTCTTTGATCTTCTGCATGTTAACGTTATCAGATTTCCCCTCGCTACAGGAAACAACAACCACCTCTGAGAAGCAACCTACGCACTGAAAATGACAAATTGAGGGTTAGTTTCTCCTCAGGACACTGCGATGCCCAACATAAAAAAAAAATGAAAACAGATTTCTACAAAGTAATGCCAATTGATTAAAAACTTGATTGTAAAACTAAAATAAGGCACAACAAGTATTCATGCCCTTTGAAGTGACTTTCCTTATTAAACACACAGTCAATGTATATCAAATGACTGTAATATAGAGACGCTTGTATCTGGACAGTCCAATCCCCTGTGAGTCAGCAGGTCTTTTTATAAATACTTATCATAGACACTGTAAATAAAGAGTAAAGGATTTGGTGGATTAGATGGAGGACTTTCACTCCAGATAATGGGGTTTGACCGCTTTGCAAAGCCATAAATGAATGTTGATTTTCAGCTTTATTATCTTTTTGTGTGTGAAAGGTGTGGCCGGCTGGTGGGCGGGGCTTATCCCATGGCTACACCATTAGTGCAGATGTCCCACAGAAGATTTATTTCTGAAGGCTACACCTGCAGGACATGTACGGCACTGTGCTGTGACAAAACAAGAGGGTGAGCTTTCATATTGGGATTGATGTGTCTTTAGTTTCTAGACCAAGCACAGATCTGTAAAACGTCAAGATTTATACTACCATTCAAAAGTTTGGGGTTACTTAGAAATGTCCTTATTTTTGAAAGAAAAGCAGTTTTTTTCACTGAAGATAATATTAATCAGAAATACAGTCTAGACATTGTTAATGTGGTAAATGACTATTCTAGCTGGAAATGACAGATTTTTAATAGAATATCTCCATAGGGGTACAGAGGAACATTTCCAGCAACCATCACTCCTGTGTTCTAATGCTACATTGTTTTAGCTAATTGTGTTGAAAGGCTAATTGACGATTAGAAAACACTTGTAGAAATTATGTTAGCACATGAATAAAAGTGTGAATTTTCATGGAAAACATGAAATTGTCTGGATGACCCCAAACGTTTGAACGGTAGTGTATATACTTAAGTTATCATCTACAGACTATAGTAGACTCTGTAAGGAACAAAATAACTAAACAACCACAAGGTGATACTGACAAATAAATATACAACAGTTGATCAAGACCCCAAAGTGGAGGCTCTGTTTGATACCGCATTATAATGTCCTGTATACTGTAGGTTGATTTGGAACATATGCACAGTTTATGATCCACTTGTGTGCAAAAGCGTCAAACACACCTGACACTAAAAATACTAATAGGAGGCTGAAGTATTTCTACATTTGCAATGCGGGTCTCTATGAAGAAAATGCACCACTTACACGCCACTTTCATACCAGGTACGGCCATTTTAAATTGTTGTAATGGTCTTGTAGTGTTGCAGCAGCTGCTCTGAATAGTCCACACGTGGTCGGCGTAGTCATGGCATTAGAACAGAGAGCTAGGAGCTGCTTGAGAAGGACTGTATATATTGCAGACTTCTACCTGCAGCAGCCTTGAGTTAAAGCTAAAAAAAAGACTGGAATTGGTATATTAATACTGGTAAAAGACCAAAAAAATGTTTTTGAATGAGTGGCATCAGCATCAAGCTTTTAGGACTTGATATTAAAGGGTAAACAAACCATCAGATTTCCTGGCATTATGTTTCTTCAAAACCATATTTGCTTTCCCCAAATCTGCTGTATATGAATGTAATGTTTTTCAAAGAATTGCTTGGCAAACTATACAAGAGCTTCCCTTCTGTGGACATTCTGACTGATCATAGGAGGGACAGCACAGGTGTGACTAATAACATAATTAATGGCTCTGTCCCATTTTTGCAAGCCAACGTGCACAATAGTGGCGCTCCGGAACGCCCAAGTGGTGAGCAGCTAACGTTAGCAGCCATGTCTGTGCATGACGGTTTAAGATGCCCACTGTGAGGAGGCTCCGTAGGCCAATATTGTTCCGTGTCAGCGCAGGGGGAGCACAGGTGTAACTAATAACATTAATAAGCGCTCAGGCGTGCCAGTTCCAGGGTCCTGATATTGTGCATGCTGTCTCGCTGCCAGCAGCTTATTGGGACACTTGAATGAAACAGAGCCATCATTAATGTGATTAGTTCCACCTGTGTTTCTCCTGCTATGACAAGTCACAATGTCTGCTGCTGTGGAGGAAAACAGTCGGCCTGCGTTTCTTTATTCTGTTAATAACCTTGACAAGACTCGAAATTCTGCACCGTCAAAAGGTAGGAATCTCATGTTTCTGTCAGTCCTCCGCAATCAGACTTTGGTCCTCGGTCTAGACTCACCATTTTACACTGACATGTAACTATTATACAGATACAGCCCCATCACAGGAGATGCACAGATACTAATTACTGCACCGGCAGTGGCCTCAATAGACTCAACAACTGCACTGCAACTGCTGTGTTTTGAGTACAGAACATGTCTCTGATGTTTCTCGCACAGCAAAAGCTTTCACTCTGGAAATGCTTCATTATATAAAAAAAACCAAAACTCTCACTGTTTCTTTCTATTATTATTATTAAACTGCATCTTTATGTGTCTAATTGTGGATTGTTTTTTTCTTCAGAGGCTATTCTTGGTCTTTTCCAGATTTTAAAATTCTCGCCGTGTCTGTGCACTGCTTCTCCCACATCTTGTCTGTTTCTTCCCAGCCAGCTCTGCTATTTTCTTTCCCTTTTTTCTCATGTTAAAACATATCAGAGTAAGCCTAGTCTTTGCTCAGCCTTTGCCTGTAATCCCTGTAGTGCGTGTAACTACAATGCCCTTCATCTAACTATTCAGTAGTGGGGTTTCTTATTGCTTTGGGAGGGTTTTTCCAGTGCTGATGCTTGTTGTGGATATTTACTACTGTGTCTGGCTGCTACTGCGTATTGTTCTTCAACACAACCTTGTAAAACTGTTCAGGTATATTTATACAGTGTCTCCTCCGCAGTAAGCCTCGCTGCTGCCGTCCCAGAACATAACACATTAAAGTGTTTTTCTCACCTCTGAGCATGTCAACACTTCTTTTTTCCTCAGTTCTCCTTCATAAATATATTTATTTTTAACTGTATGCACCACTGTCCATTGACAAACAGATACAAACCTTTTTCGGATCTTTATCTGAGCATTTTTCTTGTTATTTTCCTATTTTCCTCACGTTAATAGACTGTCTGCTGAGCTAAAAGGAAAAAACAGCAGGGAGAAAAAAATATCACATGATGGTGCTGCTCTCTCACTCGGCTGCTCATTGTTTGTCCCTCCTCTCAATCTGCAAATGATATCACAATGATTTGCAGCCTTAAATTAAATTTGTTTGTTTGCTTGTTTTGCTTCTCACCTGAGTCTTGATAATCTCTCCTCTCCGCCTGTGATCTGGCGGTCCCGCTCCACCGTAGGCTTTCATCTCGCTTAATTGGTTCTGATGGCCTCTGCGGGGGAATTTTTCAGGAGAGAGAAAGAGAGATTCGGTATCGCTCGCCAGGCGCAGACGACCAGGGGTTAAAACTCACTGCGTGGGATTAATGAAGGGTTAAAGCGGCAGATGAGAAGAGGAGGCAGGAGGTCTGACTGCCGTGTGAAGCTGCATAACCCGAGACCCCGGGCTTTAGCCAAGAGGAGCTGGTGGCAACTGTGAGGAACGCCGTCGAGCATCGTGATGCTTGTTAACATGTGGGATGCATTTTGCTCACTTGTCTTCGCCTGTGGTGGCTTCACTAATCTGTTTGGATCTGAACGTCTGCGTGTGCAGGGTAGCATCTGTGCATGCTGCCTCGCGTACAAGTGGACGGCATAAAGGCCACTGTTCCCTATTTTCCGTGTGGTTTCATCGTCCGTCAGGGGACCGGATGATGCTCTTCCACTTGAATGCAGTTGGCCTGGTGCCCGTGGAAACCCTTGTGACCTCCTCGTTTCTCCCTCGTCCTCCCTCCGTCGCTCGCATTGTCTCGCCACACCTGAGGTCTCTGAGGCTCAGGCTGCTCCTGCCAGGTGTGTCCCCAATACCGACTGAGATACACGCAAATACATCCAGCACAGAGTGTGTAGGTGTGTGTATCATCCACCAAAAATACACACCTTATACAAGGAGTGAATGATTCTTATCCCATGGCCGGGTTTTTCCACATTGTTTTCTGTCCTTTACTGAATATTTGAACAAGCGGAACATCTGAGAGAGAGTCCCGTCACTGCACTCTCTATTCCCTGTCCTCTCCCTCGCAAGACTCTGATCACATTTGTGACACAACTCTTCTATCTCCAAAACCAAATATCGCTGTCTGCACATCTGAAACATGCAAGCTCTGTGCCGGTGAAGGTTATGTAGGTGCGCGTGTTTTTTTTCCCTCAAATGTCAATATACTGTTTGTTTTTCATTTTAGTAGCTGTTTCTGTGCTTGGGCTTAAATATTCATATCAGGGTAAAGCAGCAGGGGTTTGCATAGCAAATATCAGCCTGCCTGCCTGCCTGCCTGCCTGCCTGTCTGTCATTTTGCCCATCTGTGCATCAGTGTGATTGTCCAGCATGCCTGTCAGACTGTCTGCGTTGCCATTTTTTCCACCCTCTCTGCTATTCTCCTAGTTGACTCTTGCCACATGTGTCTGAAGCAATCACTTCCCTCCTCAGGCTTATGCCATTCATCTCCCCCCGTGACTGAATTCGTCTCATGGCTCCGTTATGTGTGTTTACATGTGTTTGTGCCTGTCCATCCACATGTGGGCTTAGGAGATGTGTGTCTGCGTGTTTGCTTGCACGTCAATCTCTGCTGGTGTAAGGCTTCCGCATCCCCACCTGTCAGTCAAACGTCGCTCAGCGGGGTATTAGCTATCTGTAAAGGCAAGGTCATGGTGACTCAGACACACCGACGCAGGTAGAGCCACCACTGAACCTTCAAGGCTGCAGTGCAGTGCCGTGCTCTTGGTTTATTGTTTTTTTCCTGAAGGCTGGAAGAGTAAGCAAAACGACAAGACAGTCTGGCATAAAACAAGCCCCTCCAGGTTAGCCAGACTTATTTGGAAGAGAAAACAAAGCCAGATGGTAAAATTATTACCCACAGTGTGCGCTGTAAACATCCATCACAGTTTACAGACTGGCTTCATGTACCCAGTGTACTTACCGTGTTTGTGCACACAGTTTGCCTGTATAATGAAGGATTGCTGCCGACAATTTGGGTACACTCATTTTCGGTTTTACCTACAAATAATGTGGCTAAACTGTTAGCTTGATCACAACCAGTCTAATTATCTGACTGCCTGTTCTTTCTGGTGATAGTTCTCCATTCCCAGATTTTACCAATGAGCTTGGTGAGGACAGCAGTGATTGAAATGGTGGAAGATTCAGAAAACAAAACACAAGTTGCAAAATGAAAAATATCTTTCTTTAAAAGATGCAATGTAGTCATTTTCAGACATGGCACATATGGTAAATACCTCTCTGGACATAAAAACTCATCTCTGTGTTTTAAAATGACACATTATATGTTATTTACCTGTGAAGATAATCACATTCTGCCTTCTTAAAATGACTTGGATATGGCTCTAAACTGTTGCCCACTCTGGAAAGTACAGATCTTTGAAGTCACTGTCTGCAGCTCGAGCACACCAGCTTACCTCGGACTCAGCTCGAACACCGTAAAACTGTTTTATACTACACAATGGCATTCAGCCATACATGTTCAAACTACAAACAAAACAGAAGCAGAAACCATCACACTGCATTTTTACAGGATTGATTTCTTAGGTGTGCTCTGTATGAAACCCTGGAAGTCTAAAGCAGTGTTTTTGAGCCTCGGGGTGATGGATTATACTGTTTCGTGGCATGGGACCAGTAGTGTCATTTTTACACTTTCGCTTTTGTGTGATGACATATGCTGTGAGGTGTCAATTAGTGAAGTGCAGAATTTATTTTCAGACAGAGCTAGACCGGCTATTCTCTGCTGTTTTCACTCTTTATGCTAAACTAAGCTCATTAGGTGGAGACAGTATCTTATATTTGATTCATCCGAGTCACATGAGTTGGAGGTGATAAATACTTGAACTCCTCACCAGCCGGTTAGAACTGAAGACACTTTATTGAGAGGGGAAACATCTTCAAAACCCAAAAAGAAGTCCAGCTCCTTTCTGCCGGAGCACATAGAATTAACATTACACATACCTCACCTAATGCTCAACAAGAAGGCGAATATTTCTCACTATGTCAAACTGCTCTTTTAAGTAATGGTGGCGCGAAGCCCGGTGGTAGCTGCACATACAGATAAAGGAATGCTGACACAAATACCACATGTACACGTACGGACCACATTTGGGTCTATAATCAGACGAGCACCCTCCGAATGCAGAAATACTGTAACAGATGGTGGGTGTGCTGCATACACTCGCTGACAAATTTGGCTACCTAAGCAGATGTGTACACAAACACAGATGTGCACACACACACAAGGAAACACAAGAGTTCCAAGAAGGAGCCGTCGTCAGAAATGCCTTCAAAACGTGGGCATACGCACAGAGAAACTGGCAACCAAACAGATGCGCACAAACACATGCAATCATTGCAAGAGGGGAGCGAGTCACCTCCATGAGCGCACAGCGTCGGAGGGAAACGGGGGTCCTGTGTGTGCACAACTTGGATCTCTACCACATGAAGCACAGAGCAGTGGGAGAGGGAGAGAGTGACGGAGGTGGAGAGAGAGAGGGGAAGAGAGGGGGAGCAGATGGGTCAGCCATCTGGTGGATGGAGGAAAAGCGAGGGAGATGAAAAGAATAGGGAGGGTGCACTGGAGAGAGAGAGAGAGAGCTGGAGAGAGGTGTGTGTGTGTGTGTGTGTGTGTGTGTGTGTGTGTGTGTGTGTGTGTGTGTGTGTGTGTGTGTGTGTGTGTGTGTGTGTGTGTGTGTGTGTGTGTGTGGGTGTGTGTGTGTGTGTGTGTGTGTGTGTGTGTGTGTGTGTGTCTGTGTTGCGGGGGGTTCATGAGAAATATCTACATGAGGGTAGCAGGGAGTGTGTTGAGCTTGTGTGCAGTCAGGATGGTCAGTCGAGACTCAGGTGTCAGAGGACAGTGCAGTCCAGTTAGTCTGGCCCGATGCTTTAAAAACACTTTTGACATACAAATACACGTACGCACACGGAGGTCGTGCTTGAACATAAAGACACACAACATGCACCTTAGTTACTATATTGGACTATTTCTTGTTGAATAAAATACTCAACCAGTTACTTAGCAGCAAACTTTTATATTATACTGCATGTAATTTCTTACAAAGCCTTCCAGCATTTCTAAACTATTGAGCCTACCCGAAAGGTATTACACCTTATTTCTCCATGACCTAAAGCCTCACTGTCAAAAAACTATTAATACCATATTAGATGGCCACTCTGCTGCACCTGGAGACACATTCTTCGTGACCACGTAGCACAGATACCGTTTAAAAGTTTCGGGTCGCCCAGGCAATTTCATGTTTTCCATGAAAATTTACACTTTTATTCATGTGCTAACATAACTGCACAAGGGTTTTCTAATCATCAGTTAGCCTTTCAACACCATTAGCTAACACAATGTAGCATTAGAACACAGGAGTGATGGTTGCTGGAAATGTTCCTCTGTACCCCTATGTAGACATTCTATTAAAAATTTCCCGCTAGAATAATCATTTACCACATTAACAATGTCTAGCCTATATTTCTGATCAATTCAATGTGATCTTCATTGAAAAAATGCTTTTCTTTCAAAAATAAGGACATTTCTAAGTGACCCCAAACTTTTGAACATTAGTGTACACATATATAAAAATAGACACAGCTAGGACTTAATAATGAATCATTTTCAAATCTAAATTGCAATTAGGAGCAATACAATTAGCAAAGGCTGCAATTTGAGATATATGCTGTGCAGTGAGTCTGACCCAGGGTTTAAACTATCATTTCATTGGTTCTATAAATTCATGCAAGTCTCCTTGGGTGACGGTCAATGCTTTTGATCTATTATCTCCTGTCATCATGTTTTAATTCTATTGAACAGTCAATGTCGAACTACAAAAGTTTTATTGCAAATCAAATCACAAAATCTGTCACAAAAATTGCAATTAGATATTTTCCTCAAATCATTCAGCTACTAAACGCTCAAGTTCTGTAAAGTGAAGTCAGTGTGTACCTGCTTTTTTTTAATAATGGCCAGCAGGGGGTGACTGCTCTGGTTGGAGAAAGAAGTCAGATTGTGTAGAAGTCTGTGAGAAAATGATCTAATTTTTCACTTGATTTACTACTTCAGTCAACTGTTTCCTTGTAAGTTTATGGTCTCAATACTTCATTTCAAGTCTCCTTCAATTCAGAATAATGTTTTTTTTTTCACTTTTAGTCCCATTAAGAGTTAAATAGTCTTTGCTATGAACATGGGCACTGTAGCTTATTGTATGTTCATCCCACATACACCAAACTGCAGCCAGAAATGCTAGAACACCAAATGTGTCTTTATATAAGGTTGAAATGCTTCCAATCAAATGCCCTATTTACTTCTATTTACTGCAGTGACTGCAAACAAAGGCTCACATTATAGTAAGCCACCCACTTCATAGCACCCTGTACTGTGAATAAAAGTGTTTCTTCTTTCGAAACTTCGAGGCCTGCACGACTGCAGCTACACATGCATTAATACAGGCAGAGACACCTTTATTCATAATAACAGCCTGAGTAAGAAACATTTTAGCTCTTCTTTAGACATTTACTGTGTTACAAAGCTGAATTGAGTGTTCATTCTAATAATCAGACCGTGAACCCATGTCTCACGCCACCAAGAGTGTGAGAGAAATGATGTGTTATCATCACATAATCATGTGGAACAGACAAGGAAAACTCACAAACACCATGTGCCTGCAAGGTGAGTTTATTTCCTTTGTTAAATTAAAGTGGTTTCACTGAGGCAATAGTCTGTGTCTCTTTTCTTATAATCCCCCTGCCTCTAAACTGCTGGTTAAAACAGAAATACTGAACAGTTTTTATAGCTTATTTAGTTTAAAAGCCCATCTCCAGAAAAAGTGGAAAAGGTAAATAAAAACTGAATGCAGTGATTTGAGAAGAAACCCTGTATCTTCCAGCATAATGTTGATTAAACAGATGCTTCTCAGCTTTGTTACATTTAACTGTGCGATAGGTTTGTTCTGTTTCTGACTTGATGTCACATCTCTGACACGTTGATCTGCTTGACTTTCTATGTTTCCTGTTACTGTGTTTCTTTGCCAATGACTATGGCAACTCCTTGATTTATCCTCCCATTGATTTGACTCCCTATTTAAGCAATTAAATTAAGTTGAATACATACTGTATTTTTAACTCACATCTTTTCCCACTTTGACTCTGATGAAGACACAGGAAGCTGAAACATTAATCTGTTGGTACAGTAAAAAGCTGTGAATCAAGAAGTCTGCTCAAGTCCCCCTTTTGTACTCAAGATGTCAAATCTTAAAACTGAGAATTTTTTAGAAGAATATGTGCTCACTTCTAATTTCCAGCTGTACGTTTCAAAAAAAGTTGGGAAATTAGCACCAAAAGATCAGGAAGGTTGCATAATGGTACAAAAAAGGCCTGTTGTAACATCTCACAACTAATTAGGTTAACTGGCAACAGGTCAGTATGACTGGGTTTAAAAGGAGCATCCCACAGAGGCCGAGTCTTTCAGAAGAACAGACAGGGTTCAGCACTCTGAGAAAGACTGCGTGGGCAAATGGCTCAACAAGTTAATGTTTCTTAATCTAAAATTACAAAGAATTTGAAGATTTCATCATCCACGGCATTTCATCATCTACTGTACATAATATAATTAAAAGATTCAGTGAATGGAGAAATCTTTCTATCGAGTGAACAAGATTGAAAACCACGTCTGAGTGGCCGTGATATTCAGGCCCTCAGGCGACCGTGCAATGAAAAATGTAGTGGGGATGACTGCATGGGCTCAGGAATACTTCTGAAAAATGCTGCCACTGAACAGAGTTTGTTGCTGCATGCACAAATGCAAGTTAAATTTCTACCAAGCAAAGAAAACAAAACATATTTAAATAAGATCCGCAAACGCTGCCATCTCCTCTGGGTCAGGCAACAAAAAGCAGCCCAGCAGTTTAATGTCAAGCCGCCCCCATTTGGTACACAGAAGTTGAACTGACACAAGATTTTTGTCAAACAATGCACATTCTGTTCATTTGTATTGTTTGCCTAAGGCTAAAATCTAAAATGACCAGCTTTTGAATGTTTTTCTTCTCATATTTTTACAGAAAGTTAAAATTCATAGTTGGATGAATGTGACGTCACCTGATCCCTAATTTGACTTAACAGCAGTTTCTATTATTGAAATTATACTGATCAGGCATAACATTATGACCACCTGCTTAATATTGCACACACTGGAGCGGTTTACAGCCGAGTGTGAAGCGGGGTAAGAGTGTGATTGGGGGTTAGGGGGTTGCTTGACCTGCAATGTTTGGGTGGGTGATACATGTTAAACATCTACATGAATGTCAGGACTCAAAGTTTCCCAACAGAACACATTGCATTATAACAAGATGATTGATGTTATTCACTTCACCTGTCAGTGGTCATAATGTTGCGGCTGATTCGTGTAAATATTGCAACATGCTTGTCATAAAATCTATTTCTTCAAATGCATTAATAAATAACACATTTTGGACAATTTTTGAGTCATTTTGAACAATTTTTGAGTAGTATTGGACAATCATCATGTAATTTTGGACAATTTTGAGTCATCTTGGACAATTCTTGAGTCATTTTGGACAATCTTGGAGTCATTGTGGACAATTTTTTAATTACTTTAGACAATTCTTGGGTCATTTTGGACAACCCCTAAGTCATTTTAGCAAGTCTGAACTGCTAAAAAAAAATGACATGCACCAGTCAACCACAACATTTTTGGGTGCATCCTGTGAGTGCTCGATCAGACTGGAATTCATGGAGTTTGGAAACACAGTAAATGCCTCCTTGTCATGTTCCTCAAGCTGTTCCTGAACAGTTTCAGTGGTGTGGTGAGATGCATTGTCCTGCTAGAGGAAGCTGTTGCCATGAAATGTGTGCTTGCTCTACAGCAATGTTAAAGTAGTTGGTGTGTGTCACAGCAACATCCACGTGAATACCAGGACCCAAAGTTCTCCTGCAGAACATTGCTTTGTAATGAGATGCTCAGTGTTATTCTTTTCATCTGTCAGTGGTTTTAATGTTGTGGCTGAACAGTGTATTGTGTCTAATTTACTCCACAGTCAGGCAGTAACATTCACCATTGCACCTCTAATTGGATCTGTGATGGTTTCTGCTCCATCCTTTCCCTTTCTTGGTCAGAACCATGTTCACCTGGTTGTCCGGAAGAGAGTATTTGACAGAGATGCATTATAGGTTAATACAAAAACTAATTGATGAGAAATCCAGAACAAAAAAAAATAAATCTAATTTTCATCTTCATTTTACCAATTTACAAGCATAATTAGCCATTTTTACTTCATGTAAGTTAAACTTCTCTAAATGTTTGTGCACTGAGTCTGACAGTTAAACTCTGGAAATGGTCACACCTGCAGCAGGACTCTGGCACTGAAACTACAAGGTTGAGAAAACGTTCAGTCAGTTCATTTAGGCAGTTCACAGCACAGACAAAGCAGCTGCTCCCTGCTCACTCCTCTCTGATGTTTCTACCTTTTCACAGTCACTGTCCTCATCATCGCCTGAACACTGTTGGAATAAAGCCATTACACCTTGACACATTTCGCAGCATCAGCCAGCCTTTTACCTTGTTTGGTTTTCTCTTTCTATCCATGGTCTGATGATAAGTGCTCGATTCTTGCTACCTGTGATTATGGATTTCACTGTTCGCGTCACTGCTGATAAGACGGCCTATTAAATGTCTGTATCTTGGCTACAGAATGATGCAGAGCCTCCCAATGGCTAGATCACACCTGGCTAGACTTAATTTAATTTTGGCAGCTGCAAAGTGGAAAACGGTGCTGTGGTCTGGCCATTCAAAAATTCAAATTCTTTTTGGTAATGGGCACTTCATCCTCAGGGCCTAAGAGGAGGGGAACCATCCATTATGTTATCAGCACACAGTTCAAAAACTAGCATTCATATTAGCATAGAAGTGCACTAGTGCACATGGCATAACCTGAGTAAGCCCTGTGAAAAATCACCAGATGATTTCAAATTACATCATCTGTCAATGAAAAACTGCATTATTTCTAAGTTGGCAAGTAGATCATTTTGTCCTCTGAACTTAATAATACTCCGCTCCAAAAAATCTGATTGTGAGACTTTACAAAAATGGAAAAGGAAACAGGAAGGCTGCTGAGCAACTAAGAACAGTTGCAGTAATAAGGGGATTGAATGAGTCATAGTACTAATAATCCGAGTCGCTGCGGTCGTCCTCCTGAAATGACGCCACAGACAGTGCAGCGTAATCTATCTCTGAAAAACAGACGGGCAGCTGCTTCAGACATGGAAATGGAAGCTGTGAGTTTCTGTGACAGCTCAGACAGCACAAAGGACAAAGCATAATGTGAACCTCTATAGACAGCATCCAAGAGAAAAACCACGCTTGTTCTTTGGTACTAGACTTCAAGATTCAATTTTGCTAAAGAATATGAAAGGCCTGATGAATATCGGTGTATGTTCTTTGGTCCAATTTTCCCAAGATAAGTGTGTTTGGCTGAGATGATGTCCAGTATGTTGAGCAGGAATCTGGTCAGGACTACCACAGTGAAGGCATAGTCCCAACAGTGAAGCACAAAGAAGGGAACGTAATAATATGGGGATGTAGGAGTGCAAAAGGTGTTGGGGAGATGACATTTATAGATTGCACTATTAACGCCTGTGGATATATCAAAATATCGGCTCTTAAGATTAGAATTAGAAGCTTAATTGTCATTAAAATGCAGTGCAAGACAGTTATACAATGAAATTTCACAATTCCTTTGCATTGCTCTCTTGCAAGATGGATCCCAGTCTCTAGAAGCTTGACAGAAAATATTCCAGCATGACAGTGATACAAAGCACAATGCCAAAATCACACAAAGGTTTCTGAAGAAGAAACAAGTAAAACTCGGGCCTGGCAAAGTATGCCACCTCACTTCAATCAAATAGAACAACTTGGCATATTTTAAAGAGAAAAGTAAAGCAACACCACCCCTCCAGCAAAGATCTGCTTAAAGATGTCTGAATGGCAGAACATCTCTCCTGAAATTTGGTGTCCTCCATGTCAAGTAGGAGTGAATCTGTCATTAAAGATAAAGTTCAGCACATCAAGTTGTGAAAAAACAGGATTTGAAAGATGCACTGACTTTTGTTGTTCCCATTGTGGAGCCTGTTTTTTTAAAATACAATCAATTAAAGCAGTAATGCTTTAATCATTTGACATTTAAAGGATCTAACACTGGGTTAACTCATTCTGTTGAGTGCTTATCAGGTTTTGGAGCAGCATATGCTGGCATTTCGACGTCTTCTTCAGGGAAAGTAACTTTTTTCAGCAATGCAATGCCAAACAGCAGCGGAAAAGTCTGTGTGCTGCCGTCCAGACCTGTCACCCAGTAAAAACATTTGGCATGTCATGAAATGAAAAAAAAAAAGGCGACCCAGAGCTGTTGAGCAGCTGAAATCCTGTATAAAGTGAGGATGGGAAAACATTTTGCTTTCAAAACGACAGCAATTGGTCTGCTCAGTTCCCAAATGCTTCCAGAGTGTTGTTAAAAGACGAGGTGATGCAACACAGTGGTAAACATGCCCCTGTCCCGACTTTTTTGATATGTGCTGCTGGCATAAAATTTAAAAAGAACATTTATTTGTCAAATAACAATAAAAATGTCTCAGCTTTACCATGTATTAACTATGAGGTTTCAATTATTTGAAAATTGTTGCATTCTCTCTTTGTTTACCTTTTTCACAACATCCTAACTTTTTTGGAAGCAGTTTCACATTACGGTAGGCACAAATGATACATTAAAATAATTAGACTTTTTACAATTTTTGCTCTTGCAAAGTGAGTAAAATGCCTAAATCACAAAATTGATTGATATGCTTCTTGGACATTTGGCAGATGTTCTCTCTACTTCATGCCTGCTGTAAAGTCTCTTGGGATGCTATGAACCTGTTTTTAATCATTAATAATTTATTGCAAGACACCCAAAACAAAATACATGATCCTACAAAGACTCCTGCAGGTTAAATTGATCTGACATTGACAACTATACAGTCATGGAAAAAACTGTTAGCCCACCCTTGTTTTATTTGATTTCTTGTTCATTTTAATGCCTGGTACAGCTACAGGTACATTTGTTTGGACAAATATAATGATCACAACAAAAATAACTCACAAGAGATTAATTTCAGAGCTGATATCTAGACATGTTCCATGGTTTTCTTGATAATAACCAAAATCATTTCAGTTCTTACATCAATAGCTATGGCACTGTACTGCCAAAAACAGCTTTTAGAAATTCCATGTTTTCTTTTCTGTCTGTTTCAGTCACATGATCCACACATGATTTAGTACTGATTCATAACCATTGTTTTTGATGACTGCAGCCATTCGCTCTCCACCAGCTTCTGACATTGTTCTGCTGTCACAGCAACCCATTGCTGTTGCACTAATTCAAACAAATTTGCTTTATTTTTGGGCTTGTGATTCTTCATTTTGCGTTTGATGATTTTCCACAAGTTTTCATTTGGATTTAGATCTGGTGATTGAGCAGCCAAGGCATAGTTCCAATGTTCTGGTTCTCCATCCAGGCTTTAACTGACCTCACTGTGTGGTAAGGGGCATTGTCTTGTTGGAAAATCCAGTCATTGGAGGCAGGAAAGAGTTTTCCAGCTGATGAAAGAAGACTGTTTTTAAGAGTAGTCCTGTACATGACCTGCTTCATTGTCCCTGTTCCACCCAGACTGAAACAACCCCAGATGATCACTGATCCACCCCCATGTTTTACTGTAGGGGCAGACAGTCTGGTTTGTAGCTTCTCCAGGCTTCCTCCTAACCAGTAAGTTGGCAGGAGTGGAAATCAACTGAAATTGGATTCATCACATTGCTGCGGCTTGAATGTCAGCAGGAAATCACTCTAGACCTTTACATGTGCTGCTTATGACATGAAATGGCCTCTTATATACTCCAGGAATACAATTAAGCTTCAACATGTCAAATAGGACATAAAGTATTATGGAATCAGCTGCATTTTTGCCATGTTCATTGTATTCTTCAGGTAATATACTTTTAGTGGTACCAGGCATTAAAATGAACAAGAAATTGAAGAAAACAAGGATGGTCTAATATTTTTTTCCTTGGCTATATACTAGAGATCTTACTCAACAAGAAATCAAAACTAATTTGTTTATTCTTATCATTATGTATTGTTATCATTTGCCACCATTTTGCTGATACAAATAAACAAATAATGCAAAGTCACATCCTTGCAAGTGCTACTATTTTGTTGCACCGGTTTAGAATTTTTAAATTTTCTTTGGTCTGTCTTGCACATACAGCCATTCTTACTGGGGAAACATTTGATAAATTGTCCAAACTGAATACAGTTTATGTTTTTGTCATGTGTAATGCAAAGCATGACAAATGATCAGACTTCTCACGTGTACAACAGATACTCTATGAGCTGCCTTGAATCCCTCACTGCTTGTTTTTTTCTGGCTTTACTGACATGACCTTTAAAGTCTAATTAATTTCTGTGTCTTTATTCTCTGAAAGAAGAAGAGATTTCATAGTCAGAGTCGTGATTTTGCACCTTTATGCAAATTTTTTTTAACATTTAACAGCTTCCACACAAATGTCTGCAATTACATTTTTGTATATTCAAAGTCAAAGTCAGAATTTATTTATGACAAACGTTCAGAACAGTGAGAGATGAACCAAAGTGCTGTACAGTTAAAATAGCAGGATGTAAAACACAATAAAACACAGCAAGTGAAAGACAAAAATGAATAAAAAGAGAGACAATAAAATGATGAAAGAATAAAAAGTTACAACACATTAAGAGATGAAGTCAGGGTGTGAAGCTCTACTTGGACTGAATGCTAACAAGAAGAGATGTTTTTCAGCAATGATTTGGCATAATGTTTCTAAAGTCTAAGCATTTCTCACATAAAAAGGTAAAAATGTAAAGATTAGGAGCAGCTTCTGTGGAGACTCAGATATGCTTTGGTGACTAAATCCGGGAACATCCAGGAGCATTTGGTTGATCGACCTCAGTTGCTCTTAATTTGGGTGTGACAATGCAAGAATGCTGCTAAACAATATGGCACCAACCAATTTAAAATTAACTATAAAGTCCCAAATTAAACCTGAAATGAACAGGAGGCAAATGGAGGGAGGCCAATACTGCTGTGATGTGATCACGGTTTTTTTTTTTCCTGTTAGAGGGTGAAAAGCAGCATTTTGTACCAGCAGCAGATGATAAGAGACAAGAATTATAGTCGTCTATTTGAGTGGTAATAAAGGCACAAATAACTTTCTGAAAGCACTTGAAAATGCATTATGACCAGTCATTTGCATTTTGACTGGTAAGAATTACAGTTTAAGACGTCTACAGCTACATTTCAACTTGTCAGAATTTGCTTTTGAATGTCTGACATGATTGTACAGTTTCATAATAGATTGCTTAAATTTCTCTTTACAGATATCCACAGTGCATTTAAGACTAGTTCAGTTTAAAGATATCTGTAATTCCACTTTGACTAGAAAGAATTAAATTCTACGGAGCAGCCAAATCAAGATAAATGCAATTCAGGTTTCGCCGATTTGACGAGTTTAAAACAATACAAAGTTATCTTTAATTGAATTTTAAGTATATATAATACTGATTAAGTAATTTTTACTCAGTAAAAGTGAAATTTTCCTAATTATCTATCTGAATATTGCAAAGTGAAATATTACTAGTTGAAATTCAGTTGTGGATATCTGAAACTACAATTATGACAGTCATGTTAGCCATTAACGTTTTTTCCTAGAGTCCCAGTGGACTTGTATGCAGTTTTACAATGACTGAAATGCCTTAAATAAAATGTGCTTAGTTCTCCAAGAGTATGTTAGAAGGTAATTACTGACTGAGGGGATTCCTGATTGTAAGCTAATGAGTGGATAGCTAGCAGGGCTGACTGTCCTTCTGACTTTCCTGGTGGGCTGACATGCCTTCGGGGCTGACGCTGATGCCTTCATTTAACAGTACATCTGCAAAAATAGTGCCGAGATGGATAAGACAAACTGCAAGGGTGGCATGGAGATATTTTGGGCCCAATATAGACAGGGCCTTCAGGCAGATGCAGCCAAATGTGCAAAAATCACTGACATGCTTGCTGCAGGACGACGACGACGATGATGATGATGATGATGATGATGATGATGATGGTGGTGGTGGTGAGGTGGGATGAGGAGAGAGATCAGGGGAAAAGAGTACGGAGAAGCTAAGAATAGACTGTCGGCGTGCGTCAACAATACAAAGGGAAGCGATCAGAAATACTGTTTGTGTTGTGTGAGCACAGAGCAGATGCAACACATGCAAGCAGTGACTGTCATAAGTAAGAACGTTGTATGACACTGTGTGATCAGGCCAAGTTTTTGTGACTTGTTGGTGAACATTTGTGACTGCAGCAGAGAAGAAAACATCACATTCTGAGTGAGTAAGCGGCAGGGATGATTCAACCTTCACGTTGAAGATCATTACCGATCATGAGAGGTGGATCTGTGGCTACCACTAAGAGAAGAAACTGCAGTTGTCACAGTGCAAAAACATAGCCTCAAAGCACGGATCAGGAGTGCACCAGGAGCATTCTTGTTGTTTTCCTTCATGTTCATTTAGTTGTGCATTGGAAATTAGTTTGTCGGGGTCACAGTGTCAGAGAGGAGTTTTATTGCAACGCATTGAGGTGTCTGAGGGAGAACATTGAGCAACAACAGCACAATCATCGCTCTCCACCAATCCTATTTGCTAGATTGCTAGGACTCTTTGTGGCTTCTTCCTCCTCCTCAAGCTCAAGTTTCAGTTGAAAAGTTGCTGCTTTGATACAGTTTACTAGATTCAGCACAATGGTGCCTGACTTGTGGCTATTTCATAATCGGTAGCATTACAGGCATTGCAGAAGTGTGAAACACTGTATCGGTGCCCAAGGAGTCTACTTCAATGTGGACTATAACCAAATTTAGGTAGGCTATTTGATTTTTACAGTCTCAGAACTTTCAGATCACCCTTGTATGTCATGAGCGATGATGATGATCACTGTTTGGATGCTCTGGAATCCAGAACACCAACTGAGATCCCCTCGATAAAACTGAGCAAAAATGAACCAAGGGTGAATAAGCTTGCTGCTGTTTACAAAGTTGTGTTGATATAATTAAAGTAAAAACAATTTTGCTCTACTTCAGTTTGGCTAGCTTCCTATTTTTGTCAATTACGGCATAATTTGCCATGTGACCAGTTAATAAGTCAATGACAGAGGTCCTCTAGCTAGCTAACACACCGTGTTCAGTAGCCGAGATAAACAGCAAATATTTGGTATCGGCTAGCAAGCTAGACCTCCTATGTTTTCCCTGGTAAGCTAAAAATATCTTTTAATGTGACTCTGATACATTGCATAAATGGAAAAACATATTTATTAGTTAATTACATTCATTATATTGACAGTTTGTCATTTTTTGATGTTTTTAGGGTGAAGATTGCTCCTTTGGGAAATGGAAAAACATGCTTGGGCGTCAGCTTTTGAGTCAGTCTTCAAGGACGATGTCTAGAAATTAAATTCACACATTTCTTTATTTATGAAACAACTTTTTCTCCATTAAAAATACTGTCAGTGCAGGTTTTCTGCATCTCTTTATCAGGAAATCTATCCATTCTTGACCAAAGGCTACATCAAGTTCAGCTGAATCCTTTTTAATTTAGTAAGTTTCCACTTTATTCAATGCTGAACCTCTGATCAACCGTTTATCATGTCTACTTTTAAATTCAAGTCCACTTTAAAACTACTGCCAAATTCAGGCAAAACTTAGGTTTTTCTTTTTGGCCCTAAGTGCCCCCAAAACACACCATCTAACCATATTGTTACTCTGGATGGCATTATCTTAGCCTTTACTGTGAGGAACCTTGCAGTAGTTTTTGATTAGGGTATGTCCTTAAACTCACACTTAAAACAAGTCTGGAGAATGTTTAAATCAGGGACATGTTTGTTACATCTAGGCTGGATGTCCAAATAACTCTCTGGAAGGCATTTACTTCTTTTCAAATTTCAACAATACCATCCAGTACATTGTCAGATAACAAACAAGCCTCCTCTCAAAATGTAATGCAAGCACATGCCACAACCTAAACACTAATTTGTATGTGCACTTTTATGTTTATTTACACACAGAAAAACCTAAACCTGCTGAAATTCACCTATATATTGTGTAAAGAAACACACTAAGATACATCTTAAGGCCTGACGTGGTATGTTTCAGTTTATAACAGCGGCACAGCCAGAAGGAAACGGGAAAGAAGATGAAACTATGAGATAGGTAGGACAAGCGATATAGAAAAGATAAGTGACAGACTTGGGGTGGAGCAGAAAATAAACTAGGGGGAGACAGATGGTATGATGAGACAGAAAGAGAAATAGACAGGACAAGAAGAAAGAGAAGGTGGCATGAAAGGTGATGATATAAAATGGAATACCAGAAAAGATGAAAAGATCAAAGAAATCACACTTCCAAAAGCCTAGATGTCAGAGAATGGAGACCAATTTACTGTGGATAGCAGGAAGCCTGGCTCCACCTGTAAATTACACTCTGTCTGCTGGAGCAGTGCCGAAACAATACCGGGCCCTGATGAAAGAGAAAACGAACATGATGGAAAATGATTTTACATGAAGGAACGACAAAGATTCCACATTCACATTCCACTTTCAACTTTGCATTCGGCTCACGGAGTCCACTTCTATCACTGTCTGAAATACACTAATGCTATAATTATTGTTAATATGATCGCAGGTATGGACAATTTATCATTGTTAGCTGCTCAGCCATAGCCAACTCAATTCTCTGTGTGTGTTGGGAGGGAGGAAAAATTAACCAGCATATAATTTGTTCAAACTTTATTTTCTCTCTGCTTGGATGGTTGGTAATTGTCATCATTACTGTGATTATTACTCACTTGGCTCTTGTTGTGTTTGTTGTTCATGAGCATGATTTTCTTGCAAGCTTGTCCCAAGTGATTGTGCAGATGTACTGCAGCCTTTTTTCTCCCTCATTTTCTAACCTCTCCGATATTTATGCAGGTGTGTGTCTCTGTAGTCTTTGTTGTCTTGGTATTCCAGTGTGGTTGTTTTTCTTTAAGGGCACATTGGTGCAAAATCTTTACTTGGGGAATGCAGACTAGAAAGAGGGGAGAACTAAAAGTCTTCCATCAGCTGGCAGCTTGACATTGAGGCTGTACTTTTGAAGATGAAAGATGACACCAGGCATGCACACATATATTCAAATCACACATTTTCAGACGGTGGATACATTTCCAGACGTTTCACACATTAGCAATGCATAGTGAGACAATACTACAAAATTCAGTTTGAAATTCTGAGGAATCTCTTCATTTATTCATCATGCTTGAAAGAGTTGTTCTAAAGGTATTCACTTCTCTTGTTTTTCTTAAAGCTTTCGATGCATTCGTGAGCGGTTTCTTTGGCTCGAGAGCCCCGTGCAGCTCCCGCGTATGGAAATTTTATGTTTTGATAATTTTAGATAACAAGGAAATGTCAGATATGAAAAAGAACATTCTCTTTCATTAAGGCGAAATTGCCTGAGGCGAATTTCACTTCATCAGTCCAACCCCTCAGATTAAAAAGCATTTTTAATGATAATTTAAAAGTCAATTATTAGGTTGTGTCAAGACCATTGATAATTGTGATTACATGCGATGTTTAAATTATTCATTCATTCTTAATGCTGGCTTCGAAAAGTTTAAAGGACACTATGTGCGATACAACAGTTCTCTTAAAATCTGCACAGAAATGAACTTTTCCATACAATGCAATACACTACAGTAAATGGAGACTATAAACATGAGTCTTAGTTATGGTCTTTGTATGCAGTAATTAAAGAATGACTATGTTGAGTGATTTTGTGTTGGACACACAGGATTGCACAGAAAATGAACACTTAACTGTTAGCAGTGATCCTCTTTGAAAGTTACTGATGTGAATGCAGAACTTATTGAGTCTTAAAACGCAAAACAACATCTATTGAAGACAGGCTTCGGGCGAAAAAAATGACCATTGCATACAACTTTTACCCTGCCTCCATAATAGATTTACCAAACAAAATGCTTGTTTGATCATCTGAAGCATCTAAAATTCCACTTATTTTGACACCTTTCCTGCACTGGAATTAAAAGGACTCTGTATGACAATTTTTCTAAATGTATGATACAGTTTCACAAAATTCCTAAGCAATGATCTGCACTGATTTGCATGTGTGTAGTGGTGAGAGAGTGGCAGGCAAGGTTTGATTATCATGCAAATATAATACCAATCAAAAATTTGAGCACTCAGTCAAGGCTTTTTCTTTGTTATTATTGTAATACAAAATTGATGATGTTGAAGCTGTTAAATAACATGAATTGAATTATGTGGTGAAAAATGTGGTAAGAAAAGCTGATTCTGTTTCATATTTCTTAAAGCCTCTGTTTGACGTTATTGCACTTTTGCACGCTATTGGCTAACTAACCCAGCTTCATGAAGTCGTCCCCTGAAATAGTTTGCAGGTAACAGATGAGCCTTGTCAGAAGTTAATTGGTGGAATTTCTTACCATCTTACCATTTTTGAGATCATTAGTAGTATTTGCACAGAGGAAATAATCCTGTTCACCCACTGCAGTAATCCATATTATGATAGGAACCATTCAATTAAGCAGAGAGAACTGACAGTCCATCAGTAATTTAGGACATGAAGGGTCAGTCAGCCTGGCAAATTTCAAGAACTCTGAAATTTGTTCAAGTTCAGTCATAAAAACAAATCAAGCACAATGATGAAACAAGAAGTGCAATGGAAAGGAAGACCAAGAGTTCCCTCTGCTGCAGAGAAGAAGTCCTTCAGAGTTACCAGCCTCAGAAACTGCCAAATTACAGCACCTCAGATAAACTCAAACTGCTGCAAAGAAACCACTACGACTAAGGAAGACCAAGAAGAAGAAGAGAACTAATTGGGCCAAAGACTAAGAATGACAATGAGGCAAAAGAAAGTCTAGACTTTGATCTGAGAGTACAGACTTTTGGTTCTAGCTGCTGTTTTTATGAAACTCAGGCCTTGTCCACATGTACACGGGTATGTTTTTTTTTTTTAGATGTAGCTTTTTCTTGGTTGCTGCTGTTCTCTTCATGGCCATAGAGTTTGATAAATTCATGAGAGAAAAAAGGCAAAGCTGGTTACCCAAACACACACAGAAAAAAATACTCTGCAAGGAAAAAAGGAGCAGGGGGCTCTTATGTTGTATATATATATATTTTTTTTGGGGGGGGGACTTTTTGATTTCATTGGAAAGAGAGCAGGTGTATAACATGCAGTAAAAGTTTGTCTGGCTAGCTATTGAATCACTGACTTTGCTGGTGACACTGTTGGACATTTATTCAGAATTCAAGACAACATTTAACCAGCATGGCTACCACAACATCCTGCAGTAACTCGGCTTTGCTTCGGATTTGAGCTCCGTTGGGTTTGAGTGGGTCCACTACCAAACTAAACCTCTGGGCTCTGACCAAGAAGCAGAGCGACTGAGTGCTGCGTCAGATGACCTGTCCTTGACATTCACCTCACCTAAACCCAACTGAGATGTTTTTGGATGACTTGGACGGCAGAGCGAAGGAAAAGCAGCCAAGAAGAGCTCAGCATATGTGGAGGCTCCTCCAAGGCAGTTGGAGAAGCTCCAAGTGACGACCTCATGAAGACGCCTGACAGAATAAGGAGAGAGCGACGCTGTTATCAAAGCAAAAGGTGGCTGTTTTGAAGAATTTGAAATTCAAAACATTATGCTTTGTTTAAACATTTATTGCTTGGAGAATAATTCCGTATTTCACAGTTTTGATGTCTTCAGCTTTGTTCTGTGCAAACACAAGTAAAGAAAACGCTTGAATGATAAATGTGTCCAAAAAGCACCTAATGTTCAGTCACTTTATCTTCCTGCTGTTCAGTGTAACATGGTCTGTGACAGTGTGCACAACCCTTATTTAAGAGCTTACTGCATATTGCATTAATCTTTCCCAAGTTGTGTGCAAACACTAAGCTCTTGCCATTACTCCTCATCAGAATTTGCAGAAATCGGTTTATGAATCACCAAAATTGGAACAAATGGATGATTTCCTCATTTGTTGTCAGATTACACAAGGCATCATCATTTTATAAAAATCAGAAACATGATATTGTGACAAGAGAAAAACAAAATGCAGAGAGTTTTTTTTTTTTGATGTACATGAGGATTTCATGGAAATGAATACAATTTGAATTATTTAAAGGAGAAGAAGATGGCAGATTTTACTCTTCGGCTTTTAAAATCCCTCTATTTTGGTTATTTATTCAGGAAAGTTAATTACATCTAACATTTGTTTCAGCATCACTCGAGTAAGTTTCACAACTGTATTTCAACATGTTGCAGGTTCTACATGACCTTCTGGCTATATTTTGAGGCAAAATTTCAACAAAAACAAGTAAAATGTTAAGTCATTTACATATATTTTACTCCACAGGATTTTAAGTGAGATACTACAGCAATAATGGCAGCTTGTTTATTTCTGCTTCTGCAACCCACATTAGTCTCACATTTCTTTTTGCTTTTTGCACCTTGAGTGAAACAATGCTAAAGTTCACCATCCTCACTCTTTCAGCCTCAGCAGGCCAGAAAATGTGCAGCTGCATCTCCACAGGCTCGGGCTCATTTGACAGGGAACCTCTCATGTTGTTTTGGGTAGCAGTGGTCCTGGAGGCCAAACTGTGAAGCTTTCCCCATCATGGGAGCCGCTTGTGAGCCGGCCAGGAGCGAGACAACAGAAGCCACGGTAGCTGGCATGACTTCTGCACAGGCACTGGCCTGGAGCTGCTGGAACATGCAGGACAGGTGGCCTTCGAAGGAATCCAGCAACGGAGAAGTGATGCCAATGCCAGGTTTTAGCAGATATTTGACAGCAGAGAACGTGTCCAGGAGGGTGTATTCAATGTGCGAAAATTCAGTTCAGAATCCTGGGATGATGATATTTCACAAGGTCGTTTTAAAAATGAGGTTTGTGGAATGTACCATCACTATATGCACCAACTCATTGAGTAGGTGGCTGTTGAAGCACCAGGCATTTTCCAATAACCTTGTCGAACTCATTGTCTCACAGTATCTGATTCTAGGTAAGATCGGATGAAACTGAGAAAGCCTTGAGCTGAAGAAAAACCTGCTATCATTCAGAATGAGCAAGTCCTAGAGTATGTATGCACTTCCTCATCGTATATTTAAATAAAAATTAAAGTTATGTATTATCATTAGCTGCTATTCACATGCAGATGTTAACATAACACCATGCCACTGTGTGCTGTAAAGTAAAGAAGCTTAGAGCTCAGGAACACTGCATTCTTCGTGACAGCCGCTGTCTCACACTACTTAACACTCCATTAGAAAAATCATTAATTCAGTTTGTTTCAGTAGAAAATTGAACAATCTTGAAACATGGCTTATCTGAGCTGATGGCTTTGTGAACTGATGCGATGTAAAATGGATCTGAGGCAATAATTAGAAATTATCAGCAACAGAAAAAAAACTATGACTTTAGCAGGGTCTGGGATTGAGTCCTGGAGTGAATGTGCTCTTTTCCTCATTCACTCTCATTCCAGACAACACACAACAAAACCGTCGCCAGATGCAAGTCATATTAAGCAAAAAGAAGATTCTTGATGGATTAGATTCATTCCATGCATGACTGGCTAAAGAGGGGTTTAACCTGCCACAGAATCGACTTACGAGGCCAGATCCCTGAAGCCCTTAAGGTCTTGCTGTAGCAGCTTAAATTACACAGTTTTATCTAGAGGCCAGGGTGTTTTAGCTTGTTTTTTTGAGCCATATTGGAACTGCTGCTGCTGCTGCTGCTACTGCTGATGGCAACATCTTCTGCTTGTAGGCTCTGTTTGACTTTGGTTTGGTTATTAAGCAGCTATCCAGCTGGTAGGCAGCTAGCATCTGGAAGCACAGGCGTATTTGCTCTCCAGCATGCTCAACTGCAATTTAATATGCTCACTGACACTGCTAATATTTATCATGTTATTATCTGGGTAATGTATTGGCCAAGCAGACTAATGCTGCCCTGCTTTAACATCACCATAATGTTAATGCTGCAACCAGATTTGATTAATTATGCAACTACTGACTTTTACAAGTCGGTTTCTAATAAGTGTGTGCATTTCTGTGCGTGTGTGCTTTTATTTGATGACGAGTGTAATGTTCTACATGGCAGGTTATAGCCTATAGACTATAATTGCAACTCATTTTTATGATATGCTGGGAAGCCTTCCCACTGCGCACATGCACATTCACGCTTACATGCACAAAGATATGACAGTGTGCTTGCAAAAGCACACATATAGATACTTTAATACAATACGCTGCTCATTTATCCTCCCACACCTTTGAAAATATTGTTTAATGTTTTCATATAATTTGTCAGTTTCTTCTTTGTGTCATCCCCATAGACAGCATGACTTTTTGAGATATAAGAGAAACGTACTTCTGTGCAAGTTGTGGGTGTGAAGAAGAAGAAGAAGATGAAAGAGAAAAAGACCTGAAATTGCATTTGTGTTTTGTGCAGCTCAGACAAAAAGGGGTCATTTAAGTTCCATCTAAACAGATGTTGCTATCCCACGAAAATAATCCTGAGCTAGCATTCCTAGACAACTTATAAATACGCTGCGAGGTTCTTGAAGCCTTCAACTACGGGTTGTGATGCAGCATAAGCCCCATCAAGGTCTCGCTTAATTGAAACACAGCACATTTTCCCAGCTCATCCTGATACTTAAGGGAATGACTTTTTCCCCCTATTTGTAAGGTGCTGTGTGTGGAGTAGCGTAGACACGGTGGGTTTGCAAAATAAAATACATCTAGGGTTGGTGCATGAAGATCTTTTAATCTGCTCTTTAGTAGACTGCTAACTGTGAACTAAAACAGCAGTGGCAGTTATATTTATTACACACAGCACATTTCATCACATGTAGACTTCACATCGAAAGACAAAATATTAAAAATATAGACATTACATGTATATCCAACATGCCACATGGTAGTAAAAACCAACACAGTCAAATAGAAACCTCTATTCAGACACATAGGTACACATAGAGAACAGAATAGAATATATACTTTATTTATCCTTAGTATGAAATTAATTTGTAACAGCAGCATGCTAACATAGAAAACCAAGACAACAGAGAGCAGAGAACGAGTGAGGTGAGGTGGAACTGAACTGACGGAGGTTCCAGAGCTGGTAGGGGAGGGGCAAGCTTAAGAGGATGAAGGTAGAAGTTTGGGTTGGAGGAGGAGGGTGGGAGGAGATGGTGGACCTGGTCTGTCCAGTCTGAGCGTGTGCAGTAGGATGAATGTAAACAACAATGGTGACGATCACAGTGAACTCTTGTGGCAGATAGTATGATCTCAGACTAACTGTTAGCAGCTCAATGTCCTGCTACAGATCTATTCTTTGATGGTAACATGTGCAGAGTTACACCATCTGTCATTCACAAGCAGAGCAAGTCCTCCACCTCTCCTCTTACCACAAGCTGTAGCATCCCGGTCCGCTCGTATTGTCCGGAAGCCTCTGACTCTGGTGTTATTCTCTGTAATACAGTCTTTCAACCATGTTTCCATGTAAAACATGAGGCTGCTTTCCAGATGGAGTCTTTGGCTCCTGACGAGTGTCTCAAGCTCCTCCATCTTGTTACCCATAGAGCGAACATTTCCATGATAACAGACGGAAGAGCCGGTCTATAACTCTCTCTCCAAACTATCTCCCCCGTACTCCTGTTCCTTTTTACTCCATCTCATCACCCTCTACGTCTCTTCCATAGAAATTCCTCTGGAATATCATGTCTCATCCCAGCAGTTTTGGAGAGCTCAGTGAGATCAGAGGCTCCTGTTAGGGGGAAATAATAGCTGGCTGGCTCCATTGCTCCACAGATAGAACTCCAACGAGCAACGGTAGCAATGGTAGCAACGGTCTTTTCCATTCAATTTCCTCTTCTCACTTCTCCAAGATAATCAAAAAACCAGAATAAAAAAAAAACACCTAAATCGCCAACGATCGTAAAAAACATTTGGCATGAAGAAAAAAGCATACGAAACTGAAAAACACAGGACTAAAAAGTTACCGTAACAGGCTGCCGCATCACCGGTGCCCTCTTATTTTCTTCCGAATTCAGAAAAAAGAGAAAGAAATAATGAAAACAGTATAGCAAACTGTACAGGAAAAAAACACACACATGCACACTTACACAGTAGTTAACCATAGATGTGGGAGAATAGGAAAGTTTTACTTTTGACTGTTCAAACAGTTGGAATAAACTGTATGTCACTTAGCAGGCAGCAGCACCACACTGAGGGCATCCTCTCCAGACTTAGATCTAATTCTGGTTGCAAGAACAAAACCTCCTTGATGACCTGAGAGGCCTGATCAGGGTACAATCAATTATAGGTGTACTGTAAGTCTCCAAGGCAACAAATGCAGTCTAATTGCATTAGCATTACACATATATGCATTAGCACCACAAAGCACACGACACAAAGCAAAAGTTATGAATGTAAATGCAAAAGTTTATGTAATCATGAGTGCCAGCAATCGGGGATGTGGATGGAGGAATGCCAGTTAGAAGCATTGTTGTTCACACCACAAACTCTGCTTTCTCAACCCCAACTAGCCCAAAGTCAGTGACAAAAAAGATCCTAAAGTTCAAATAATTATGTTAATCAGGTAGGTCAGTAATCAGTGTGGCATGTTGAGAGGGGTACTGTGTGATGGGTACAAGCAAAAAGCACAACACCTTCATCAAACCTTCTGATGGAGGCCTGTAGAATGAAGATAAGAAAGAGAAGGTGGAGTTTAAATCACTTTTTAAGAGGCTGAGGCCCAATTTACTTCGAAAGCGCCGTTTCCTGGGTTGCGATCAAATAGTCAAAAAACGAATTCTAATAATTTTAATGCATTTTGCTAATAACTTTTCACTGATCTTGATGGAAAACATCCTGGGGAACATGTGACAGTGGATGTTGCTGCCCTGGCTTTACTATAGATGGTGTGTTGCTTTGAATGTTGTACCTCATTTTTTTTTTTTTTTTACACATAGGAACCTCTCTAGGTTAAAGAGGTAATTTAACTGCAACCCCAATATCCTATGCCAAGCCAATCCAAGCATACAAACAGCAAACAGATAAGGAGGTACACCACATCACTCACAATATGTCTTTCCTGTGGTCCTTGTGGTTTCAACATTTTTTCTTAATTATAGCGTTTCCTTCTTTTTCTCTGGTGCTCCTATTAATGTTAAGGCCAACAGTAGTTACTACTGTCACAACTTTTTTATCTTTTTTGTTTTTTTGTTATAAGTTTTTGTTAATTTCTTGGTTTTACTACCACTTTTAATGGAAAAAAAAATCTAGAATTTATAGATAATCAGTTCCATTTAAGATATTTCAGTAATTAACATCTAGATGTCTGTCTGAGTGCTCTGCATTGCTGTGTCAGTGCTGGAAAAAGGTCAGGCTACATCCAATATTGTTTTGCTATTGGGGGAAAAAGGCTTTGGCTTGCTTGTATTTCTTTAAACTAATTGCAGTTGTGCATGATGTTGCTAAGCCCAGGATGCAGCAATCAAACCCCTGAAAAATCACGTCTTAGGGAGCTGGTTTTGGCAGAATTTTTGCACACAGGGAAGAATCAAACAGGCCTGCCTTATTACAGGATCCTAATCTTAAGCAAAACTTACCATTTCCAGCATGTAGTTGGAAATGCTCTGAGATTGTTGTTGTTGGGGATTTTGACAATGGTAACATACTGAAAGAGGAAAAGGAAGAGACAACCACATTAAATGCTTGCTTATACCCACAGTCTACAACTGATGTATCAGACTGAAATCTGGAATCGCGACTGAGAGAGATCCAAGATGTTGTCAAAGCATGTCTTCAACAAGCTGGCCCCTGGAACTAAATCATTTTACTATCACACAGAATCCGTAGTTTTGATTTTCGCAGGATTTGGTAGAATACACCAAAGTAAACTTTAATAAAACTTGCTAATGATGAAACAAAAGCTGGCAGGGAAAAAACAACAACTGGAGGCAGCTGAAGAATCCAAGGCAAAACAGAGGCAGAGTCCAACAAGATAAAGTTCAAGGAAACAAAGTTCAATGAAGTGCAAGATAAATCCAACAAGCAAACCAAATGCTGGGAAGTGAAGACACGGAGAGAAGTGCAGTTAGCGCATCTCATTTGACTATTTTGGGCCTCCTTGTCTCCTCTGTCCTCCACTGTCCTGTCTTTGAACCGGAACTCAATCTTGGCACGTTTCGATTCTTAAAATGCATCTCAAGGATCGAGGATCAAGGAAGCTCACTGGAGGAGCTATGAGCAGGAGTGCACAAGTAGATCCTAGATGTGTGCGATGACCTCTAAAAGACATGTGACCCAAAGCTGGAATTACAAACCATGTTGGCAGTAGGTCTGACAGATGGGTGCGTATAATACATATCACTCAGTCATAATATATGTCACACATTATTTGTATAGTACTGCTTTGTGTGTCATGCCCCTTTTATAATTCACAACACGGGCCTGTGCTAACATAAAAAAATAATAATAGATGACATCCATATATTCTCGTCACATTATGCTATGTTGTAAATTGAATTCTAACTAAATATATGCTATAAGTTGTCATAAACACTGTTCTGCTCATCTGACAGAGATCATGAAATACAGCGGGAGGCTACAACAAAACAATGGACAGATGATGCAGCTGTGCCACGTCACATTTAATTGACATTGCTTTTAAACAACAGCTCCGAGGCAAAGATGTCTCATTTTGTTAAATGCCTGTTGCCTCGACTCCTCTCTCCTCGTGTCTCTTCCTTGTCTCCTTGGCTCGTATCTTTGGTAGGAATGACTAAGACACAAGAAGAGGAGTTGAGGACATCCGAACTTAGGAATAAGAAGAGGGGCGTGACTAAGGAAGGCCAGTAGACAAACTGACAACCAACAGAGAAAGATACAGGTCTATATTTACACAAAGACATAATTCAATCCAATGAGGGTAGGCGATCAAAAAAGGAGGGAAAACATACAAAAAACAAAATCACCAGCGACACACAAGGTAAGCAACTTTAAAATCACCAGGAGAAAACTGAAAAGAGAGACCTTACACGCTCTCATTTTCCAGTTTGTACATCCTCCATTCCTTTGTTCGATTTCTCTCCCTGCACCTGAATCCCTCCCAGCAGGGATGCGAGCAGAGGATCAATGTATTATGATTGAGTGATACATATAATGTCAGTTTGGTTTAGTTTTTTCATTTGTCAGTCTTGCTCTTGATATGGTTTTGTATATTTCAGCACAGAGTCATGCCTTTTTTCATGCCTTTTATATACAGAAAAGACTTCAAGGATAAACCTGTGAAATCTTGCTCATAGTTCCTACAGCAAACCTCCTTGATCCTCGATCCTCCGTCCTCAGGATACATTTTCGCAACTGAGATGTCCTTTGTGATGGCGCACTAAGATTGATTTCTGGGTCACGGGCAGGAGGACAGAGGAGTCGAGGAGGTTTAAATTAGTGAAATGAGATGAGCTTATAGGATGGACACAGAAGTAGACACAGAAAGGGAAGTAAAGCAGACACAGGGAAAAGGAAAACACTTAAAAACACAATGGGAAAACAAAAGGACATTAAGGAGCATGACAGTGACAGTGACAACATTATAAAAATTGCTATGATATTCTCTTCTTTTTCATCCCGGTTACCAGAATAAATTCATTTAGAGATCACATTAATGGTATTTGCTCTCATTAATCTATGTTTTTCAGTTCTGTAGATAAATATGCAGATTCTGAAGTTAGAATTTGTAGCCACACAGCCAGTACATGGAAGGTTTGATTCAAATGTTTCTGAGATAACCCTGAATACTCGGATTGCATTTGGCATTCACATGTCGTCTCTCATTCAGCTGCAGTTCCAAACAGAGCTAAGCTCCACTGAAAGTTTTAATTATTAACAAGATTAAAAAAAAAAAACATGCAGTGTTTTTATTCTCTGACGCAAGATGATTATAGGTTTGGGGTTTGATAGTATTTTATCGACTCTGACTCGAGCGCCAAATCTGTGTTTCGAATCCAAATGACTCATGTCAAATCCAGTTAGATTTTGCTTTAAACTGAAACTCAAAGATTCAGTTGGCATCTGTAGTCAACTTTTGTTGACTGAGAAGTTTGTTGAGTTGCAACTTGTAGTTATAACTTGAAAGCATATACAACATAAAAGATTAATGTGACATACTGAAATAACAAGTGTGGTCTTCTTGCATATAGAATTTTCAATATTTGGTTCAAACTCTAACAGAACCACAAAGTAATAACTATCAATGCTACGTTTCATGAGAAAAGATTCACTCAAACAAATGCACAAATGTAAATTAATCTAAATGCACTCAGTTCATTTTTGGTTTCTATCCATTTATTCTGCAAACCACTAGTCCACTTTAGGGTTGCGGCAACAGGGAAACTGCCTCAACAGCTTCCTCCAGCTCCTCCTGGGGATCCCAAACTGCTCCCGGGCCAGCTGGAAGATGAAATCCCTCCAGCGAGTTCTGCAGCTGGCCGTGTCTGCTCGACCTCTAAAGGAAAAGTCGCCCAGGGGACATCTCTATCAGGTACATGGACCACCTCAACTGGCTCCTCTCGGAGTAATGCAGCACTGGGTCTTGTCTGAGCACCTTCCAAACTTCTTACCTGATCCTGGAGAGTAAGTTCAGCTACCCCATGGAGAAAACTCATCTCAGGGACTTGTAATCACAGTCCTGTTCTTTCGGTCATTACCCAAAGTTTATGACCATACGTGAGAGTCGGGATGTGGAGCGACTGGTGAATTGAGAGCTTTGTCTTCACCACTAAGTTACGGTATAGCAATCACATTCAAGCAGACGCTGCAGTGATTTTTGTTTCCCACCAACCAAAATGCTTCTGGATACAACTGGATAGATGGACAATCAGTCAGATCAATGAAACATTTGACAAACTGTGACACAACTTATCTCTTCTGTACCGCCAGAGAAGCTGACTCTGGCCTTGTTAAATCTGAAAACAACGTACAGTCCTGGTCTTAGCACACTGTTACATTTTGATACTTTATTTTCTGCCGAGTTACATTTTCCTCTTTTTTTTTTGGAAGTGTCTCATTGATTTAAAACAGCAGCTTAGGTTGGATTAGGAGCAGATTATTTTTCTGTTCTGGTTCCACGTTGATGAAATACTAAAATTCATTAAAGTTGTACTCATCAGTATCTCAGCATAACATCTAAAAGAACAAAAGCGAAAACTGCAGTGTCAAAGGGGGCAATCTGACAATATAATATAGTGTAATATAATTGTCACCCAACTCCACTGCTCTTCTCAGCTCTATGGAGCGTTTTATCATCTTTTAGCTCATTATTTTGATTAAATCTGGCCACTCTTGTCTGTGATGTTCCTAAATGCTACATGTAGCATCTAAAAAATGTCAGCATTTTACATAGAGGTCGGTTACAACAAACAGAACTAAAAAGAAGGTACTGACTGAATTTACTTCCATATCATTTGATGAACAGTTTCCTAATATGTTAGTCAACTTTTGAAGGTAGTGTCATCATTTTCAGCTTGTTGCTGCAGCAGTTTAAAACATCTTTTGAATACAGTGGATAAACAATTGGGAATGTTAAAAAGCTGGTATGAATCTAATAAAATAGACACAATATATAGCAACAACAACAAAAAAACAAAACAAATAATCTTTGATAATCATTTAACGACACAAACAACAAAAAAAATATTGCATGAGTTTGCATCTGTCTTTTTGAGTTATGACAACTTCTAATGGAAGTATGTTCAACCAACAAAGTGTACCGAGTTAGAGGAATTTGCATCAAATGCCTCAAATATCAAAGGTATTTTTAATTAACTGGCATTAACTGTTTGCCAGGCATGTGTAGCAGGTAGAGGAGGAGATTTAAAATCCTGAGCTCAAGATAAAGAAAAATGATTTCATCAAGTTGATTTCATTAAGTTACCTCAACTAATACAGAAATCTGAGTTGAAACTGCACATAGTATTAAGCTGCAATTTCCAGTATTCTGGAAATTCTGAGGGTGGAGAGGTGGGAGGAAACCTGTTGATCGGCCCTCACTAGACACTGACCCACCGGGACAGTCGCTCAGTCACTGTCAAATTCACATCATGTACAAAAGAAAAGAAAAATCAACTACCTGGAAGTATGCACAAGTGGTTTGGAAAGAGAGAAAGTCTATATGACTTGAGAGGGAATTTGAATGTTCAACAAGCAATTAGTGAGAACAAACATAAAGCAGGACTACATTTCAGTCGGGGGGATAAATTTGTGGAATAGAGGAGCTGAAATTTGAACAGATGTTTAAGTATAGCACAATTAACGAGTATGAAAACGGATGATTAGGCTGCGGCATGGAAGGATGGGGTGAAGGATATATGAGTTGTCTTTCTGGTTTGTGTGATATGCTAAGCATTAGTTGATGTTTGCTCACTCTACACCTTTTTCATATATAATTGTTATATCTTAAGGATTTACATTTATTGATCTTTTTTGTCTTAGTTTTGTTAAAACATACAAGTAAACAGACACAAGACAATAAACCTACACTCTATTCTTCTTTCACTCTTGACAAACAATATAATAAGCATCAATTACTATAGATTAAGCTGTGATAGAGATAATGTGCGGTGAGCGAACAAATCCACAATGCCTCCACTCCTCGCTCATCACTGTGTGGGTGTCAGCGTTCATGTGCTCACAAATAGCTTGCTCATTAGCAAACATTGTATAAATAAGCGACCCGCGCTTTCGCCAGCAATTTCATGTGATGCTTTGCCAAGTAGCACTGAAGAAACAAGCCAGGAAAACAGGCGAGAAGCATCCAAGAAAGTGCGATAGCGACCGTCTCCTCCACAGACGTGTCCTCAGCAGACAACGAACAAACTACCAGACTCAACTCTGCACTGCATTTATGTTAAACCCACCAGTTGAATTTTGCATACAGTTGCAAGTGCTCAAATTTCAGTCCACTCTTTCTTTAAAATTTCCCTCACATCACTGGTCAGTCCTGTGTCACCAGACGTCCCACAATGCCTTGCGATTCACTTGTGCCACATAGAAAATGAATGGGGGGCGTTCCGTCTCTTTGAGTGAGTCTTTACCCTGAGGCTGACAAATGCTTTATTGAATCTTTTGTGCTATCGCTGTCACTGGCTGAAATGAGAAATGTTGGCGGTAAGAGATTATGTCAGCCCTACTGAATACAGTTTTTATATTTTTTTTGTGCATAAATACACAATATTTTATGGTATGTAAACGTTTGGCTTTAATGCACAAAAATACAACTGCCAACTGGACTGAACAACCTTGGATGGTACCTACAGTGTGGCCAGCTGGGCTGCTAAAACTCGCCACAACAGCCACAATGTAATGCCATTTTATGAATATTTTCCAGTGGGCCTGCGTGGAGGACGGTGTCCAGATTTAACGTAACAGAGCGGCTACCCCTCCTCCTCCAGTCCCTCTCTCTCAATCCATATCTCTTCTTTCACTGATCGTCAACAGCTATTCAAAGGCTGAAATCATTTGCTAAAAGAATCTTGGCCAGCTGGAAGAACGACAGAGAAGAAAAGGAGACAGAGATAGAGAAAAGCTGAACAACAATGCATTCATATGTGGTCATTAGCATTCAAACAATCGCTCAAGCACCCTCTCTGGCACAAGGCCCTTGTCATATTCATACCTGGACTCTCGCCACAAACAGACTCACAAATATGAAATCTGCTCGGCGCTGTGTGTCCGTGGCGTTATTCTGAGGGCAGCAGCACTTAAATTGTAAATGCCACATGCAAAAAAGGAAAAAAAAGGAGAAGAGAAGTAAAGGAAAGAAGAGGAAAGGCGTAAGGACGGGAGGAAAAAGAAATGACAGTGCCTGAGGGAGCAAACATCACCTCCTGTCTGGATCTCTGACAGCAAGGAGCAGACAGGTGGAGAAAGGAAGAGGACTGTGTGTGTGTTTTTTTGTGTGTGTGTGTGTGTACGTGTGCGCAGAGGTGCTGCATCTTTTCCAGCTGAGAGAAGGGCATCTGTCCGTCTCCTGCTCGGCTCGGACTATAGCATGCGGCAGCTGTCCACGTCTCTCAGAGTGGCGTGCTATTAGACGCTCTACCTGGCCAGTGTCTCACCGCAGATCTGTAAAAACTCATCATGCATCTGTCCGGCCGTCTGTTATCCTCATGCTATCTGCCACTCTGTCTGTCTGTCCATCCCCACGCCTGTCTATCTACCAAGCAGAGCTGCATGTTCTGATTGCAGTGAGCACACGTTGCGTCTATCTGCCCACCTGCTCGTCTTTTTTTCTGACGCATCCATGGCTATGCTGCTTTTCCCTGTCACTCTGCATACCGTCACTGGCTTTCTGTGTACGCTGTGCATACGCCAGCTCGGTCTGCCTCCCTGTTCCCTGTGGATCTCATAGATGACTGGAAGATATGTGGGGATCAAAGCCTGGTAGTTGCTGCAGGGAGCAAACCGCCCCCCCATCCTCCTCCTCCACTTCCCAGCACATGACGGTGGCCTTCAAAACACACACATGCTGTCAGCTTGTGCACATATACACCCACTGACGAGCACAAAAATACAGTGTCTGGAGGCTGCCACGAGATTGAGAGGCCAGTGGATAAATCAATTGTGTTTGAACGTGATTGTATGTGTGTTCTTTGATTTTCTTGGTTGTTCTGGATCCCTGGGGGGTTAAAGATGAGCTCAGCGCTAATAAACAGCGGGGAAGACTGACACAGAAAGCCGTAATTGACAACAAAGCAATTTTAACGTCACTCCAGCTCCATCTGATAGCATTTCTGAGTTAACGTGCTCGCTAAATAATTAGCTGTGATACTAATGAATAGGGGTTTTGTTACTCTAATACTGATTAAAATGCCACACAAAAAAAAATTATTCATCCCACTCCCAGTTCATTAAAGCGTTTACATTAGCTGGTGGGTCTTTCCTGTGGTGAATTGCTTTGAGTGTGTATTTTGGAAAAAAAAAAAAATGAAGAGGCGCTTATTATTATGCGTGATCAGAGATAGCCTCCGTGGTGAGAGAGAGAGAGAAAACCCTTTCAGACAGACACTGACGCTTCTACAAGGTAAAACCGAAGAAATAATTGGCAAATATTGCTGTTATGACCAATTATCCACAAAACATGAAATAGTGAGTGGTGTACATTCAGTATAGATGAGACTGTGGACTGCTGACAGGTTTTTAGGAACCATTTCTTCGGTATAATGTAGCTCCAGCAGACTTAAGCCAGTGTTTTCTTTCCATGTCCATGAGCGCGAGAAGGTCTATGTGACGCAAATTTTTACGTAATTTTCAGCGCATAGCCCAACATTAGCAGCAATTAGGCTACAGATAAGATAAAGATAAAGATAAAGTTCTTTATTTCTCCCCACTCCAGGGGAAATTTACATTGTTACAGCAGCTACATTGTTACAGACACCAATAGTGCACAAACTCAGCAATATTGGGAAGAGGACATACTGAGCTTGTGTCGAAGTCCTCCAAGTGGACTCCAGCAGACTAAAAAAGTAGTATAATTGCTACAACCAGCCGCCCGTGGTGTCTGCAGATGTCAATATGTGTTTTTCGCAAGGGAGTAAATGAAGGCTAAAGACTCTCCAGCCACACTAAAGGCTCTGTGAGGAAGTACTTGACTCATGACAGACTGCTGCTATATGAATTGTGTGATCAAAGTCCTCTTAGAGCTCATGTTGCCACTTGGCAGCCGTGTTGGTAATGCAGTTATTTTGACGTAACAAGACCAGGTCCTCGTCTAAATGAATGGGAGAGGGTTATACCTGCAATTTTAGTCGGTGACGCATCGCTAGTCAAATCTAATAAAAACGGCTAAAAAGTTTCCACCCAAAACAGATTTGAAACGTGTTCCTGCAAGTAACACTTCTAATAAGCATGTGAATAGGTGTACAACACCACATTTGCAGGGTCAATATATAACTGTGGGACTTTTTGTAACATAGTTGACAGGTATCATAGTTGACATTTTTGCTGTTTTCAGGCCTAAAACCAACATGGCCGCCTATAACCAAACACCACATGGCATTTTTACACAAAGATTTTTCTAAATATTATATATACAATTGTGTAAAATTGAAATTGAAAGTTTTTTTTATAAAAATATTGTAGTAAACCTGTTGACATGCCATAAATCCACACTTGACTCACACACTACTTTGTATTAAATAACTCAGAAAGCCTTGGAGTCTTGTCAGTCTTTTCTTCAGGAGGAAATGACATCATGTGGAGCAGGTCATGTGATCTGGAATTAACATACTTCCTTGAGAGGTGTTTTTGTAATGGATAACTTAGTTGACAGTGATTTCTCAGACACAGATACAATTCGTTATTTTCCATCTAAAATCTGATATATATTTTTACGTAGAAAAGTTTTACGTAGAATAGTTTTACGTAGAATAGTTTTACAGTGTTTGTGTTTAAGTCTCAGGTGAGCTGATGTGCTTGGGGTGCAACAAGTGGAGAGAAAAGAGTGGAGAGAGGTACAAATTTCATGTATCTCCACATTCCAGCAGAAGCAACAGTGTAGAATTACATTGAAATCGTTTCGAGGCAGGAAAAGGTTATTTTTCCGAAAAAAAATCTAAAAATGTAGCTTGTATGTAGAGATGAGTTTTCAGGGGTTTAATCGACAACCGTGGAGGGACTTTAAAGATTTGAACTTGATGATGTCACTAGATGGTAAGCCTTGGAATCGCCACATTCATTTGAATTTATCCTCTAGGATGAGATATTTCAGTCTGGACCAGCGTGGTGGACAGACTGAGATTGCAACCTGAGGTCTGTGGATTATCCAGAGTTTACTGAACAGTAGCCCGGAAAGGAATGTTATTACATTTTTTAAATGTCATTTTTCATGGCTGTGAGCACCTCAAACAAGATTCCGTTCATGTCTGCTGAATAAAGATGGAGGCAGAAATCACAGACCAGATTTTCCAAATCAAACCAAAGCTTTCTGCATGGGTAGAAGGGCTGAAGTGTGATAATGTGTTTTTGTAATTTGGGAAAATATATCCTTCTAAGTAGAAAAACACATGATTTACTTGATCGTAAATCGTACAGCTGAGAAGGAACAAGCCGAATTTGTGATGTTGTGAGACCACAGTAAACCCTCCAGCTTTCTCTGATACAAGTTGTTTCTTTGCACAGTGCCTAAAAGCCTAAAAGCGTATTTTCTGGTACTGGGTACAATATATCCAGCTTGGTTCTGCTGTTTGGCCAACTGAGTGCGCCTGCCAAACACATGTATGGCAAAACTAACCGACTCTCCAGGCTGCTGTATAGTGTGGCACATCCAGGCAGTTGTGCACTCTGGCCCGAGGAACTGAGAAGAAAAAGAATTAAAAAGCCACACAAATGCACACAAATGTATATTTATAATTTAATAATGCATTCACAGGCACTATCGTTCCATAATAAAGAGAACAAAGAATTCAACTACATGCTCCCTTTCCTTCTCCCTGCAACACATATACTCACACACAGAGCATCTCCCTGGTGGATAAATCCATCCTTTCATTCTCTGTCCTCTGACTGTTATACTGTAACTCTGTAATAGAGAGAGAGCAGTCCCTCTTTCTTGCTATTCTAATGGTCACACATGCATCTCTTTCTTCCCTCTCGCTCTGTTCTTCAAAGGGATCCTGGTGGAGTCAATCTACAACTACGCTGTAGACTAGAGTTACGGGACTTATAGCATATGTAATGACTGAGGAGAGTAGGGTATATCAGCCTAATGAAATGTGAGCGTGCACGGGCGCGAGGATGTGTGCGCGGAGATGACGAGGTATAATTTGTGCTTAAGTGATAAGGATGGAGGTAATAGCTTTTTGAAATAGGATCGTGACAATGATAAAGATGGTCTGATTAGCATGAATATAATAATGTTATCATTGGATTGTAATCAGGTGATGACTTACTGCTGATAATGATGTTGTTAATGATGATGATAGTGCCCCTGCTAAAAAAAAAAAAAGCAATGTAATGAGAGGAGAAGGGACAATTTAAAAGGTTGCAATGTAATAATTAGCGTGGTCTTCCTAACATATGTCAAAGATGCCCTGAGGACTTTATCTTGCCAGCAAACAAGAGTTATTTTACATAGTTTTTTTCCTCATCAAAAATTTGTTCTGTTCACGTTTCCGTTTGTTTGCATGTAACTGCCATAGACTGAACAGTGTCTTTATAAAGTATTCAACCTTTTGGAGATTTTTCTGTTTTATTACTTTCCAACAGTGAATCACGGTCAGTGTAATTTGGCTTTTCTGACAAGAATTTACAAAGTAAACCTTTTCAACAGATTCTGTCAAAGTAATGTCAGTTAATTAAAAAAAAAAATCTAAAATATGTGATTGCACAAATATTCACCTCCTTCAATTTGGTAGATGCATTTTTAGCCACAATGACAGCATTGAGCACAGTGATTTCACCTCATTCATCTTTGCCAAACTGGTCTAGCTGTCAGGTCGCTACAGTCTCCCCTCTCTACTGATGCTTGTAACTTCTTCAGAGGAGTCACAAGTGTCTTGGTGGCCTCCGTCACTCCTCTCTTTGTGGCCTTTTTGCAGCTTTATTGGACAGTCATAGTGAGAGGAAGACAGGAAAGTGGGGAGAAGAATGGGAGAATGACCTGCAGCAAAGGGCCATGGGTGGGAATCGAACCCATGACCGCTGCATGTGGACTATAGCCCCAATTTATGGGTCAACCTGTTGAGCTACCCCCGGCGCTCATCTCCCTCACTCATCTCTTTCCTACATGGTTACTCAGTTTTTTGAGGACTACCTGCTCTTGGTAGATTTATACATGTGAATTATTCTTTCCATTTCTTATTGATGGATTTAACTGTACTCCAAAGGATATTCAGTGACTTCGAAAGTTCCTTGTATCCATTCCCTGACTTCAGTTTTTCAATAACCTTTTCACAGATTGTAGTGAAATTTTCATTACTTGAAGTGTTCTTTTGTCTTCCTGGTGTAGTTATAGCCAGGAATACTGAAGGGGAAAACTTCCAAGGAGGAGTGAATGCATTTCATAGTGTAAGTAAAAGATGGATGTAGAACCCATGATGTCACCATGATGTCACTTTATGGTTTGTGGACCACGGTTTTGAAGCATCTTGGTATTTTTGAACCAGACTTCATGAGCGAGTTGTGGATCTGATGAAGACACTACACACAGTGATACTGTAGCAACTTCAAGGTAATTCAAAAATAGCCCCACTGTAAAACATACCCTGCTTTAACTTCTATTTCACTCTAACTGGGATCATAATTTACAAAACAAACATCATGCTATATTGAAGGGGACTTGAAATTAGGGATTGATGTAATAAACTCATGAAGAGAATGTTCACTGAGGGAAAAGATCATGTGAGAATTCAATCATTTTCTCATCAACTTCTATACAATAAGTCTTCTTTTTGTAACATGAGGAGTCGCCCCCTGCTGGCTGTTAGAAAGAATGTGGGTTTAAGCACTTCCACATTGGCTTCACTACTATATACAGTCTATGAATACTTCCAATTGTCAACCAATAGCTGGAAATTAGGCAGAAATGAGAAACATATTGCTTTCCCCTTGTTCTCCGACATGCTTCCAAACAAATAGGGCCCCTTCTTAAAAATGTTGCTCTGTCATTGTGTTAGCAGGTAAAACTTAAGCTATGAAGCTGCAGAAGAGAACTTTTATTTCAACCCTCTGACGATAGGAGGAATTACATGAACACTATTGATGCCTGCTTGTGATGTATGCCTTGATTGCTTTCTTTTTAACTGTATTTATTTTAGAGCCTTTATTTCATAGTAAAGTGAAGAGAGACAAGAAAGTGGGAGTGAGACCAGGGGAATGATCATATGATCCAGGCAAGTAGCATGGTGTGGGCCCTTACCACTCGACTGTTGGGTTGTCCCTAGTCGGACTCCTTGGATGTAGGTATAAGCCAACCATTGGTCGATTATCTGATCCAACATTCTCCTCCACTTCTTGTTCGTGCTCGTCTATATGCATGCGACACTGATGTGGTGTCCTTTGCTTAGCTCCGCCCATGATGGCCGGGATTAATTTAAAGAAATACAAACAAGCCAAAGTGTTTATTTATTTATTCCACTATTTATTCCACAGAACGATAGTGTGGTGCAGGAAGACCATTATGTTCAACAGAATGGGCTGTCAAGGAGAGACTAGGTCGTCCTCCACTGTTGTCTTTTTTAGACTGTAATCCTTTCTCTCAATGCTGAGTTTCTCTTTTATTTGGAACACCAAGAACTTTTCTTGGATATTTCCCAGGTTGTCCTGCCATAGTCCCAGTTTCCGTAGTCTTCTACATCTCTGTCGCTAGGCATTCTCCTTTAGATTGCATACAAAAGATGGATATAACCTCCAGGTCTGAAAAGTAATGTCAATGCAGAAGTGACATAAACCTGCATTTTTTTCTAACAGCCCGCAGGAGATGACTCCTCTGGTTGCAAAAAAACAAGCAAACAAAAAATAGACAATAAAGCAAACAAAGTGACAGGTCACTTGTGTATGTAGTGTCTTTAAGTTCTCCTGTCAGATCCACCACTCATTTATTACATCTGGTTTCAAAAGGACAAAATGGTGACACCTGAATTCCCAACTCAAGGCTTCAAAACAGCTGTCCTCAAACCAGTGCGTGACATCACGGGAACTACGTCCATCTTTTATATACAGTCTATGGTTTCTTCCCTCTTTAGCTCTGGCAAACCAATAATTGCTGGTTAATGTAAAATGTATTGCTAGCTTTGTGCCAGCGGGGAAATGTTGACATTGACATGAGAATCTGAGAAAAACTAATTTAGCTTGTGTGAAAATGCTTGGTAAGGTCTTGAATGTAAAGGCTGTTCATCAATATGTAAAATTCCTGCACTCTCTAGCTTTAACATTCTGGTAACGATAACAGGAATACAAGGTCATAGAAACCCCAGTGAGAGCTCTTTATATACTGACTAATGACTGATAATGACATACACCAAGTCACTACATTACAACTAAAGATTCTATGGAACTTTTTTATATGAAGGTAAGTTACCACTTTCTAACAAGGCACCTGTTTAATGTAATAGCCCAATTGCTACTTAATAAATTACTGACAAATGCTTAACACTGTCTATGGTTTGCCATTACCAAGTTTTTGCTTGCTATAATGCAAGATTGATCAGCATATATACTACAGAAAGAACATTTGGTTCCACTTTATGAAGGTTTTGTTAACTCCTAATCAATTTTAATCACTGTTAAGAAACAATTAACTAAGAAATAATTTACTAGGCTTTTAATATTGGTTATAATCGAATCTTTTCTTCTAAATCTGGCAACCCAAATGTGTTAAGTGTCTTACAACTTATTTATAATGTTAGTAAAGAATTTATTAACAATAATGTCTAATATTAAGCAACATTAATAAGACAAGAAACAATCCCCAATTAAAAAAAAAAGTTGAGTTTTATACTTTCTACTAAACCTGGCTACCCAAATGTGTTTAGTGTCTTTATTTATAATTTTAGTAAAGAATTTATTAACAATAATGTCTAATATTAATTAACATTAATAAGATAAGAAACAATACCCAATAAAAACTGTTAAGAGATTTACACTTTCTACTAAACCTGGCAACCCAAATGTCTTCATTTTATGAGTGGCTTATAGCCAATTTAGTAAAGAATTTATTGACAATAAATTCTAATAGATAAACTCAGCCAGCTTAAAGGATCCTTAGATGATGCTAACAGGAGATTCTTGTAAAAATGTCCTCTAATATAAGACTAGGCTACTGTTGTAATCATTATGACCTATTATTTTTCTAAATAGCTTTGCAACGCAAAGCATAGTTTCTTGTAATATGGTTTAAAATAGTATCTGTTAAGCATTAATTAGTTGCAGTTCATAAACCTTGAATTAAAGAAAAATGCATTTTTAAAGAGTTATCCTTAACTTTTCTTCTCTGCATCCACAATGTTAAGATTCTACTGGAAAAAAAAATAATAATTAAAATGTAGATACACAGGAAAACCCTCGGAATATAATGCAAATGAGGAGGCTGTGATGATGTTTGATGAATGATGATAAAGATGGTGATCGTGATGCTGCTGGTGGAGGTGGTGATGATGGTGATTATGAGTGATGATGGACACAATACCAGTATTAATCACTTCCGAGGCGCAGACTGTGTGACGATGAAGAACTCAAGAGAGGACAAAGACAAGAAACCGTGGACATTAGTGACAGGAAAAACGTGCCGACGGGTTTTCAAGAGTCACGTTATTATTGAAAGGGGTGAGAGAGAGGAGAGGAGAGAGAGGGGAGAGTGGAGAGAGAGGAGAGAGACGGCGCGATAACAGCGTTTGTCCTTCTTGGAGTCAGTTTGGTGACCGGCTGACGGGCAAGACGAGCGACGGACGAAGAAACTTGAGACAATCGTACCGAGATCCGACATTCAGAGGTAAATTTAACACAAATCTGTGCGAATTCAGATGATTGTGTCATTTTAAGCGCGCACGGTTTCTTTTCTTTTTCACCTCGGTCAGGCTGACTGAAGATCAGACCTAGTTTCCTCTCGATTTGGGAATTCTTGGCATCTCTGCTTGACATTCACCAGATACTGTAGATATTAAAGCAGAAACAACGCTACATGGATGCTTTAACACTTCTATTCATACACACGGGTCGCTTTTTTATTCTTTTTAGGGAAATAGAGGCAGGTGCTTCATTCTCGCGGCGGACCGACTCCGTGCGTATTTGCGAGGCTGTGACTGGTTTGCGGGGTTTTTTTCTGTCGCTGCAAGAAAAAAAAAGTATATCCCTGAAATCACAGAGCAGAATGACCTGTGAACTGTGCTTAGAAGAGAAATATAATCGTGGAGCTGTGTCATAATGGCCGACAGTGAACATAGAGTCCTAATTGGAAGCCCCTTTGGTCAAAGAGATTGAGGACCTGTCCGCTGGCGCACGCTATATGCGCCTTTATGTGGGGGAATTTCAGCGCCATAACTGTTGTATACACTGACTGATCCCATTATTGATCCGCTCATCGATTCCACCAGATTTGTAGTCCGTGTAGGCTGCTCCTCCGACCACAAGGTGAGGGGGATGTCACTTTTTTGTGTGCAAATTGGACAGGCGCAGTATTATTATTATTTTTTTTTACGCGTACGAGCCGATTCCCAACAGATTCCCTGACAGACTGGAGCAAACCCGACACCCCCGGGGGCAAATATTTTACCTTGCGCGCCGTCCGTGTGTGCAATCTCGTCTGCGGTTCAGCGCGTCTCTAATGAGGTTCATCGGCTGCGAGTCGCTTCAGAACCTCGACTTAATTGCGTCCATTTATTACGCGACCCCATAAGTCGGTGATAATAAGTATTTGGCTTCATATCCAGAAGTGTCGCTTTGTGATGCGCCTTTGCAAAAAAAAAAAGATGCTCAGCCCGTGCACAAATGTAATAATGTTGCTGTTTGTGTGAGACCTTAAGCATCCATTGCCCTTCTGGGAAATACATTTGCTTAGATTTATGACCTGACTTCACAGGTTATATCGATTATTGCAGCCTGCTGTGTACTATATTTTTGTTAGAGCAAGAAAAGTGGGTCTGCCACATCTATATATAATTTTTTGATGTTGTAGGGAGCACAGGGAGCTTTTGATACAGTCGTCTCTGCAGCTGGGTCAGCTCTGAAGTGGGAAAATCTCTGCTCTTTTAGCCCCTTGTTAAACATGGACATAAAAGCTAATGAATGGCACACACACTCACACGCTCACACACACACACGTGATGAGCCCTAAGCGACTATAATAGCTCTGATCAGTGTGAGACATGTTTATGTATGTGGAAAGCTCATGTATTATACATGGATGTTGCACCAGGGTACATTGGGCACAATCAGCTCTTACGTGTCTATATTTGTTTACGTGTCTGTGCATCTCCAGTCTGATGCTTGTGACTGGATGTTTATCTCTATATGTGCCGTTCGGTTTGTGTATCTCTGACTGCATGAGCACTTTTCTGCAATTTGTCGCTGGACCAGCCGAGACATGCAAGCTTCTTTTTTTTTGAGGGGAAGAAATGAAAACGAGGGAGGTGATTGGACACATGTGGTTAGGAGATACAGCGTGGAAATCTTCGTGTTTAGCTATTAACTGTTTACACCGAATGCAGACGCCCAGATGGGGAATGAGCAGCGAGATGCAAAAGAGGGCAGAGGAAGAGCTCAGGAGACATCAAGGGACGTGAGAAGGGAGTTAGATGGAGTAAATGAAATGTGGACAGAGGAAGGGGTGGGACAGAACATGAGGAGGGATTAGAAGGAGAAAATGAGAAGATAGAGGAGGAGAGGAAGGGGTGGCGGCGGTGGTGGTGGAAGCAGACAGGTCACACTGAGTCAGTGACTTATGCTGGCGATAAAACCGCCCGAAGAATAGAAGCCGAAAAAAGAGGTGCTGTTGTTGTGACAAGAGAGGGACACAGCAAATCCCATTAGCGGACATTACTGTGCGTTATGGCCGACAGTAAGGAACAGGTTTGGGATAGATGGTCGGTTCCAGAGAGAGGAGGGAGGACGGAGGGACACAGACAGGAAAAGACACTGAGGAAGGACATAAATAAGTGTGTTTAGGAGAGAAACAACAGAGTCGAAGACGCTTAGGGAAACAGATTTGAATTCAGGTCTTGAATAGAGATTTTCTTTAACCATTCTCACCCGCCAGTCTTATATAACCTTGTTGCCTCTCCTGCCTGAAGTGGCCTGTAATGCTTTGCCAGGAAGACAGATTACTTACTAATACTGTTCCAAAGACTCCACTGGCTGTTTCCCTTTAAAGATTCAATCACATTCCATCAATGGCCTACTCTTGAAGATGTTAGAGATGCATCCAAACATGCAGATTGTTGTTCTACGGAGAGAAATAAAGCCTATACATGCTACCCCCCACATGGGAACCACACACTGGGGACATGGTAAATGATCAGTGAGTCTCTGTTTCTTTTTGATTCCCTCCTAATGAGAATGGGCGAGCCCTAAAGATGAGCACCCACGGGGGCTTTTCTCTTCCGACAAAGTATGTGGCAGTCGACGGACGTGTACCATTCATTAGCTGACAATTCAGTGAAATGAATCAGACAACATGGCCTCCCAGGGATCTTTGTGGAGAACAAGGAAATGAATGCTTAGTGCTCACGACATGAGCGTTCCCTAGGGCCCCCACGCACAGAGATAATGCAATGGCACAATTCCCTTTCTGATTGTTTGAAACGAGGAAGGATACAAGGAGTTTCCAGGATCTAACATCTCTTCAGATCCTACTTGCATTCCCCTCGTCTTGCTTTTCAGGCACGGGGAAAATGGAATGAGGCGTATTAAACCTTCAGCAGAGTACTTTCCTCTGGTGTCAGTCTTTTGAAGGGGGAGTGAAAATCTTGTGACTCTGCAGTGACTTTGCGCTGAACTGAATCTCAACTATATCATCCCAACTATATCATCTCCAATTACCTACTCAAGGCAAGTGACTGATGAGCCATTTTTCATCCATACGTGATGCTCCCTTCAGACTCCAGATAGATGTGGAGGATGATGTACTATACCTTCCCTCTGCCCTTTGATGGTGATTGTGCATCAAAGGGAGGAGGGGGGGAAGACACATGATTGCTGATGCGGAGTTTCTAAGAAGGGAAATTCGCCAGCATTCTCCCAGCAAGCATCTCCCAGGAAAAGTGTGGGATTTAGCTCGAACATCCTTTACGCTTTCCCCCCCTACATCATCCCCCCAATACCGTCCCCAGCGTCCCCAAACTGAGGTTAGAGCAGGACAAGCTGACCCCAGCCTTCACGCTGCTATGTCGAGACACAGAGCTGCTCTGTCCCTGGTGGTGATGGAAGGGAGGAAAGGGAGGGGAGGGGAGGCGGTCATTTAGAGGAAATGGCTATGTCTAGCGGTACAGTGTGTTTTGCTCTGTGGAGGCCTGTGGGATGGTGCTGCAGAGTCTGTCACGGTCTGATTGCTCTCAGACCAACGTTGCTGTTTACCCGGCGTGCACGCGGCAGTGCATGCAGGTTGGGATGCATATGTGCATGCATATTCAAGACAGGGTTTCGCACTCTTGCCCACAACATGGAAAAGTCAGTGCCGCTGTCTTCAGACAAGCAAAACGTGCAAGCACAGACACACATACATTACTGCGATTTTCCTCAATTGCTCCCTCTCTTCAAGAAGGACTGAAAGTATGGAGGCACATTCCCTGTCTGCTTCCAGCAGGGGGTCCACATCACTGTCGGGGTGGACTGAATTTCTGAGTGGGATGTTTGATTGGTGGAGGCATCTCTAAGCTCGATGGTGGATGGCTGTTTGGAGCGGGTGATGAAGGAGGACTCCAGTGGGAAAGAAAAGTACAGAAACTCGCTCCACTGGAGACATTATTATACAGAAGGCTGCTCCAGGCTGGACTGAGTGTGTCTGTGTGTGTGTGTCTGTGTGTGTGTGTGTGTGTGTGTGTGTGCTCTGTATATTTACATTTACACCCTACTGTGTAGAAATGAGAAAGAGAGAGGGCAAGCGAGTCAGACATTGACAGAACGTGAAAGCCTATATGACTGCTGCTTGTATGTGTGTGTGTGTGTGTGTGTGTTGGGTATAGACTTGCTGCCACTGGCTGAAGTATTGTACGAGTGAGCTAAAAAGAATCTTTTCTCTAGTTGGTTCTGATTGAAAGTTGAGTTTGAGCCAAGAATTGAGTGCTGAATAATGATGTCGAGCATTTCCTCACATTTCTTTTCAAATCTTGTTGGAAAGATTTCAGTGTTTTCACACAGGTGTACAGATGTGAAGTATATGAGGAGGAGGAACACTATGTTGCTGATAAGGTTCCCAGAGTTCCTAGAGTTAAGTGGAATCAGCCGAAGGAATGAAAGTGTTTGGCAGTAACTTTACAGAGATGTGATTATTACTTTGAGTGGCAAGTAGCGTAAATGCTTACACTTTGGAATTCAGCTGCTAAATCATAATAATTGATCTCAGTAGAGCTCTGTTACATCAGTGGGTTGACTTTCTCATGGGAGTGTGATGGACAGTTGCTATATTTTCTTTTCTGCACATTCAGAGGACAGGCTGAGATGCATTAGGTTGCACAGGAATATGAAGTATGGGGAACCACAAGAAGACAGTTGCTGCCAAAGTGGGTGTCATGAGACACCAAGTTGAGGGCATTGGGGGTTTGCCAGATGACTTCCAGGAATCAAATGGAATTCAAAAACAGTCAGAAATTGCATATTTTAGCCAAAATTGTTGCACAAGATAAACATAGCAGTTGCAGTGGCTTCCCACAAGACAGAAACAATGTTGTTGTTGCTGCTTTTTGCATGTTTACTCAGTGCTTTAGCTTATACTTAGACAATACTCATGTATTCAGTTAGAAACCTTCATCATATTACTATATAATCATAATATAGTTGTTAGACTGTTGTGTTTTTTGTGTTGTCTTGAGTCCTTATTGTGCATGTAAGCCATTGATTGTATTTAAAGATGGACAAACCCTCTGTGACGTCACCTATTGGTTTCCTGAAGAGTGACTATGAAGCTCAGAGTGATGCCTCTGATTGTTCCCTTTGTGGTACCTCCTAATTCAAACAGAAGGGGCCATAAACTGTCCAATGAGGGCAAGCGCCTGTCATTCAAATCGTCTGCACCCTTAATTATACTTAACGTTTAGCCTTAATACAAACAGATAAGTTTTTTAAAAAGTCAACCCCTGTAGAGTTGTCATGAATGGGTAAATCAGCTACAGAGACCAACCCATTTTTTGTACCAGGCTGCAAACATGTTTATTTACACTGTAAAATTGGACATTTTAACATAGGAGTCAATGGAGATCAATATTGTTTTGGAGCCAGCCTCAAGGATATTCGAGGAACTGCATTTATTTTTTTTTTTGCTTTATTTTTCTGATCAAGAGGTTGTTGTTTGGTATTGCATGCAACATTTGAATGCGTCAACCATCTCTGGAGATAATGAAGATGTTTGTCGCTCTGACACTGTGATTTTGGGGCTCAGGGACTAATAGCTTTGGGAATCCCTGCTCTAAAGGAGTAACAGAAACGTGCCTCCTGTTAATTCAAAGGTTATTTATCAGACGTGTCTCAGCTGCCACCCAGCCACCAGCAGCTTTACCTACATTTAGTTGAAGGTAACCCTTCAGGTAGCTTATGTTATATTTGCCTCAGTAATACATGCTGTCAGTCGCTGGTGCTAAGTTGTTGATGATCAGTAAATGTTTCATAACTGAAGGCTGGCAGCTTTTAAACCACACATCTTGTTTTCTGTTCCGACCAGTTGCTATCACCAGAGTAATGTGTTTAATTTTTCACTTAATTATATGTGATGAACCATTGCTTACATTTTTCAAGTGCCACACTTTCTAAAAACCATTCATATATATATATATATATATATATATATATATATATATATATATATATATATATATATATATATATATATATAAATAAAAACAGCTTGTGATGCCCTAATTTCACTTTAACTTTTCAGTAAGTAATGTAAGCCTCAACCAGACAGTTCTGACTTATTGATTTATTTTCCTCCAGATGAAGACACCTGATAAATCCTTCAAATATAACTCAAGTCAGGCCCAAAGTTTTTTCTTCTTTCTCAGAGATGCATTGTGATTAATCTTTGTATTGGACATCTGCTTAGGAAATGAGCTTGCTCATAACTTTCCTTTAAATTATGAGTCAGGAGGTGGGACGACTGTTAGGTGCACAACTGAAGAACAGATCAAAGAACAGGCGTATCAGTCACCCAGCCCAGCTTGCATTACTTCCATGCGCAAGGATAATGAGGATGGAATCCATGAGGAGGGTCAAATCTCACTGAGCTGCACTGAAATGAAGAAGCTACAATTAGTCCCGCAGCGCGTGGAATCTGAAATCACAGTATTGAACGTTAAATTAGATTTTCCGAAGTCAGACGTCGAGTTGAAGTGATTAGTTTTAAGACACATGATGTGGAAAGCAGTTTTCAATTTTACAGTTTTCTCTGGGTTTTCATTTGCTTGTCCTTATTTCTCAACTCATAAGTACATATGAAATTGAAGGCACTGACTGTAGCTACTTAAATAATTTCACCATGGTTTAACACAATTTAGAGACACTTTAATAAGCTTTGCAACAAAAGGTGCCAATGACTGTAACCAGCGCTTTGGAATTGAATTTATCATACTCAGAAAATTAACTATTTTTCTGAACAATTGCTCTTTAATAGAAAAAAAACCTGCTTGCACAGAAGGTAGCTCTCCTTTTTTCTCGTGTTATTTCTCACTTCTGTGTTTTGGCTCGTCTTTATCACGGCTGCCAGTAACTCTGGTGAAATGCTGTGCGTGCTGGAGGTAGGAGTCACTGTGGAGGTGTTTGCTTGGGCTGCTGGTAATGTGCATCTGCACGGCTGCATGTATCACATCAGCTGCAGACGTGTGTGTGTGTGTGTGTGTGTGTGTGTGTGTGTGTGTGTGTGTGTGTGTGTGTGTGTGTGTGTGTGTGTGTGTGTGTGTGTGGTGATATGGGGGGGGCGTGACAAAATGAAACCTACAGCATAAGCTGCCACCCCTGACATAGGAGTCCTGTAGGAATAGAGTAAATCCTATTGTAAATTTGCCTACTCCATGAAGATAATTGGCTTATTCCTGTGTTAAATAGCCGGTCCTACAGGACACTGACTGGGCTTAGCATGCTCCGTGTAGACAGTCTGTCTGTTCCTCTGCTTCTTAGGGACTCAGAGGCACATTACATACTGAATTACTGTATGACAATGATGAACTGATAGCTGCGGTGCCCAGCCCAGAGCTCCTGTGCAGGGACCGACATGCACAAGCGTCTGCAAGGGCACGGGCTCGATTCCCACAAGGTGCTCGTCTCAGAAAAAGGAGGCTCTTGCTGCTTGATGTATGAAAAAGCAGTTACACAGACAGGCTACTTTAGGAACAATCTGCACATCCAAGACTTCTGAGCTACATTTCTCATGCCTTGTATAGCTCTCAATTTCTAGTTTTCTTGCTCAAGTCTACACAGCAGTCTCAGGCTTCCATTGAGCTTGGATGTGGAGAAAGTGTTGCGTAGCCTTACCTAAATCATTATCCACACATGAAACACCATCTGGGTTTCACTCCGTTACTTTGAAGATTCCTTCGTCATCAGTGCTCTGCCTAAAGGAGACACAACAGATAAATGCGTGTGTGTGCATACATTCATTTGAGCTTACATGTGGCTCTTTTCATGCATGTTTTAACCCCGTAGTTGCTCAGTAACCACGTTAACAGCCTCTGTGATTCTTGGCCTCTGGGCAACTGCTTAGTGATGAACTCGGCCCCAGCTGATCCAGCAGCTCAGAAGGGGAGAAAAGCACCAAAACGCTCAAACCAGAAAATGAGAGATTCAGAGATGGATGAATTGTCAGCGGATGTGCAGCTGTTCGTGCTTGTGCGTGTGGATATATGTGTGTGTGTGTGTGTGTGTGTGTGTGAAGCTAGAGAGCTAGCACGCATAATTCTGGGACATGACCGAAAACTGTCTAGTTAGAGTGCATCAGGAAATGGATGAAAGGGAGAATTCCCTGCACGTGGTGAGAGGAAAGAGACAGAGCTGGAAATGCTTCATCTGTGTGTGTCCTGATGGCTGCTAAGTTGAACAAAGACAACTGAGAGACAGTGACTCCGCTATACTTTCAAACCAGTGCTCTGTCTCTGTGAAAACACGCTGGACACGCTGGGAAGTGAAATGGTTGAAAGCACCTTTTTAAAGGTTGACTGATGATATTGAGTAGATGAAATGGCAGCACCTCAGGGAGTGTTTTTTGAAGCTAAAAATATAGGGGCGAAGGAAGCATTTGTTCATGCTTATGTTGTTGTCAGGTTACATTGATAAATACTGTCATTTATGGGTAGGTGAGATGCACTCCCACTCTGTCATTAGAATGTTTTCTTTGAGTGTATTTGGCCACACGTGTGTCCAGGTGTGTGTGCAATCGTGCATTTTCTAGCCTCTCTAGAGTCGCAGAGGGCGAGCCACAGAGCATGAGGTTCATCAGGAGTGTAATTAATGTGGTGCAGTTCAGTTGTCATGCGTGATATTTCAGTCCTGCGATCTACTTGAGAAGGCTTTTTGATGAATGGCCAATTAGAAGCAGACTCCTCATGCCTGGTGGCTGACTGATCTCTTTTTAATGGCACTCCTGTTTCTTTGATAAAACACAAAATGAATCATCGATACCCTGGGCCCGAGGAGCACTGAGCTCAAAATTTAATTGTAATTGGGTGTGTAGCAGCAGTTTGGGGTCGAAGCTGTGCCTGTGTGTGTGCAGCAGAGAGTGTGTGAGAGCACTTTTGCAGTAATGGTGGTCAGCCCCAGTCATACCCCGATGCACGTGGCTGCTTTCCGAAGCATTACGAATTATGTAATTTACTGGTTATGTGTGTTTATGTTTATTCCTCCATCTATATTATCTGCATTGATCTATGAGCAGTACATTTCAGCCACATTGTGCCAGTATGGCAGCCCAGCTGTGTGTGCTTACAACAACAGCAATCGAGTCTCATTGTCACAGATTTTTTATGTTTTGTGTTTGCTATTAAAGCACACTTCAATTAGGCCTGGCAAGCTTCCCTTCCCCAAATATCCATGCTTAAACTGCATTGCTCTGGTTTTGATGCTTTAATCAAAAAGTCTCATTTTATATGCATAATTAATGCAACAGAAAGAAAAAAAAGGACGAGTGGGAAAAGCAGCCCTAAACGTTCAAAGAAATACAAAGTCCCTTTTCTTCTTTATTTGCCAGTTCCTGAGGAGATGGCCGAGATGTATTTGCAGTTTCTCAGAAGGGGGTGCCACGGCACACCGTGTAACAATTTGTGCAAGCAGCTAGTATCTTGAACCAAAGAGCCCACCAGGAGCTTTTGGACCACCCAACGGGCAGCAAAGATCTTTGCGATGCCTTTTATGTTTGCTGCAGTGTTCTCATGCGTCTGAGCCGCTGGAGATTTCTCCGCTTCCCTACGCAAACAGAAGAGGTTGAGAATGAGGTGATTAGTGCTGTCAAAATGTCACCGCATCTCCCGCTGATGCTGGAGGGGTTGGGACAATAATCTCATAATTCAGAGCATGAAACTGTAGAAATGCGTAGAAATCTCGTACCTGCCTGCCTGCAAGTGGCACATACAATACGAGCCCTTTGGATTCTCGGGTTTATGTGTACTTTCCTCAGCCTCCTTCCTCGGCTCCACCGCACAATGTGATGCGCCTTCTAGCTGAAATTGCGAGGCAGACCTTTCACACTTGGTCACAATGGAATCTTGCTCGGCAGGTAGGCACTTGGGGAGATACAGAGGGAATCTTATTTTGAGGATTTAGACTTCATAAACATCATTATCATCTCCCCGACCTTGAGTTGCTGTGCTGTTCAGCGGCGACCCCAATTTTGTCAGGAACCTTGAATGGTGATGCGCATGGTCTCTCGGGCACACGGGCAATCGAGTCAACAAAAAGGAATTTTTTTCCTTTTTTTTGAGACTGGAGTGTGTGGCATGTCTGCATGTGCGTTGTGTGTGTCTGAGAGAGGGTGTGCATCTACGTACGTGCGCTGACTCAGTAATCTTTCTAGCCTGCTGCCTGGAACCGTCAGCATCTTTCCTGCAAACAAAGTTTTCTGACTGTGCCTCTGCCAGATTTAAACTGTGTAGAACATTAGTGTAACAGCCCACGCTCTTAGAATACAGATTTGTTCTTGAGTGCACGCCAAATGGCCTCTATATTTTATGAGACTTCTCTCTACTAACATGCCGTCTTGAGACTAATTATCATGGTTGCACTCAAACACAAGGCTCGTTTATTATTGCATTGACATCACATTTGTTTTGGCTTGGCCTACATGGCAGGGACTTCACAGCGCCACAATGCTGGAATCATGTTTTGAGCTTGACAGAGCATGCTTTGGATGGAGAATGTGTTCCACCGTGAGTTGTACACGACGTTAGGCAGAAAGGTTGTTTGTTCTTTACAGTCTTGTCATTCGTCTCTCAAGTCAAGTGGACTGTAATTTTTTTTTCTCCTTTTGTGAGCTGCTCACTGGGAAGTCACGCCTCGATTCTTGGGAAGCACTTTTTTCTCTCTTGGTCCTGCCCTAGAAATGCCTTGATACTTTTATTATCATAATACTTTTCCCCCCAGCATATTGTATCTGTACACTGATTCCAGCTATTTTTACACATACTGCATTACTATTAATAAAAGCCTGAGTAATGCTGGACTGAAAAATGGAAATGGTACATGAAAGAGGAGTTGAAAATTTAAAGGAGCTTCTATTTTTTAGTATTTTTCTAACTCTGCTGCGTGGGAAGGATTAAAGGAGGACTCCAGTTGATCTAAACTTGACGTTTTTTCATTAATGTGGCTATTGTGGCTCTGTTGGTCATGCTAACTTTGCACTGTTCAGTTCTGACGCAGAGAATCGAGGAAACGACAAGCTGCACAAAACAGCTTGTGAACAGCGTTTATTCTGGGCATCAAGCATGAGCTCTTTGCAGCTGATTGGATACAAACACAGAAATTAGCCGCTTGAATAGGCCATTTTCCAAATTGCATTAGGGATCACATTTGAGGATACTTTCCTGCTGACCTAATTAGTGGCATATTAATCAACGCTTGCTGGTTTGTTTACAGGTGTGAGGCTGACTTTGATTGTGGTCAGACTGTCTTCTGAGGAAACTCAGCAGTTAAATGCATTAGCAGATTACCCCATGGACTGCTGTCAGGACGATGGCAGGTCATTTCAGTTTGATGGTTGGCTACATTTGTACGCACAGGTAGAAAGACAGCAGTACTGCCCTGAATTACAATGCCGACTGAGGAGGAAAACTTTTCCTGCAGAGTGTGACCTGTTGATGCCAGACTTGGAAAATCTCCATGTGCACACGGATGAGAATAATCTCAGCTGTTGAACTACAACTCATGAATCTGCCACTGCATCATCTATGAGGGCACTTCAAAAAAGCTTTTGGCCTCACTCGGAAACAAGAGCCATAAGTCCCATTTTGGGGGTTGATTGTATACTATAAAGCCTTTTATCACTGTCCACATAAACTCATATGTTGGTTGTTCTGTCTTTGCAGCTGACACCTGTTGAAAATCAGTAGGTGAGAGTGAAACCAAAAAATGGACAAGAAAGAAGGCTGGAGGTCCATGATTTCCACTGTGTCAAACACTAATTTGGCCTCCACTTGATCATCCGTGTCTGATTTTGGATGCCCCGACTGTGCCCCTCTTGAAATCAGCAGCTGGCTTCTTTATAGTCGAATAGTAAGAGGAGTTAAGCGTTAAGTTATTAAGTGTGTTAACTGTGTCTTTGTTGATTTCTTTGGGGATCAGTCCCTTTTTATGCAGATGCTTGATCAAAGCTCTGGCTTCTGTCTTGTCCATTTTTTGGTTTCCTTCTCACCTGCTGATTTTCAAAGTCAAAGAAAAGACAACAAATATTAGCCTGTGTGCAGACAGTGATATAAGGCTTTATAGTACACAGCTATGTCCCAAAATGGGAGTTATGCTCCTTGTTTCAAGGGAAGGCCAAGAACTTTTTTGAAGTGCCCTTGTATTTTATGAGTAAATTAACTTTTATTAGAAGGGTAATGCAAATAGAAAACAGGTTCTGACCCAACACAACAGAGAAAAAAACACTAACATATGATGCAAAGTAGAAAATGCATATCATTACTTATCATTGTTGACCTAAAAAGCAAGCTTACAGCCATTGATGGACTGACCTAATGACCTTGCTGTAAGCCCAAGTGAAACTCTAAAAAGTCTGGTAAGCTTCTAATACGATACATAGAGAACTGTAGCAGCCTGTTTGATCATGATTCCTCATGATAGCTGTGTAGTGCTTGCTGTTGTGTAGCTGGAGATTGCAGCAATCTGTACCTAAGCACAGCAAATACTGCAATACTCTGCTAATGTGTCTAAATTTAATGCAAAAGACATTACCGGTGCTCCCACATTCTGCCTTCCAACTCGAGGAACAGCTGCATGTGTGAGAAAAAAAAAGGTTTTGGGCGTATTGATCTCACATTATGCACATCGTCATCCTTCGGAAATGCTCACTAAATGCAGGATAGTTTGCCAGGGGGAGTTTCTTGGTACTTTTCTAAGGGTCAATTTGCAGAGCTGCAAGTCACATCTGGAGTCTCTTTATTGTGCAGAGACAGTCGATAAAAACTGCAGGGTGTGTATCTTGTCATTCTGTTGTTGCAATCAGAAAAATTGCAGATAGAAAGTATTTTGCCTGCTTTGCTTGTACTTCTCCAGAACAAACACCTGCTAAATAGAATGATCTCCACAGCCTCTCATGTACACAAACTGGCCGGAGTGGTAGGATATCATGGTGATTAGGTCAGCTGCAAGTTGGCAAAGATTGAGATTCCAAATTCAGTCAACAAAAGGTCCATTCTAGGAAAATATTTTCTGTGTTTACTTTCAGACAGAGTCAAAAAGAAATGTTTCAAAAGATTCATAAAAAAAATCTACTTTTGCGATCAATGTCGTTCACATGCTGTGTTGTGTGAGGGTGCAAAGCTAGCATGACCTGTAGAGCTTCAGTAGGCACATTAATGAGATTTACGCCAGCATGAAAGAAACTGGAATTCTTAACCTTTTCTATATTAAAGACATATTCCAGAATATCACATTGGTCAGGGATCCATAACCAATCACATTATAGAATAGCGTCTGGTATTTTCACAGACTACCTCATTCATTTAACATGCCAGCTTCTTCCTATCCAGGGTCACAAGTGCACCGGAGTCTTTTCCGGCTCGCACTGAGCAGAAGGAAGGAAGTCTCCTGGGCAAGTTGCCAGGCGATTGCAGGTTGCGAACTAGACAGAAAAGCACAGATAGACGCACAAAAACACAGGAATCTGCTAATGACAGAGGCAGGGTTTGAGGTACGCTGCTTTCAATCGGGATCCCTCTAAAATAAACGTTTTTGTTCAATGTCTTAGTGTCAGGGATTTTTATGGAATAAAACACAACACTGCGGTGAACACAAAAACTAAACAGACTACAATTAAAGAGAAACAACAACAAAAAAACGGTTGGGTATGAATTTGCTGCACACCTACATCATCGGCCCGACTCAGCCGCGGTAAACCCACACAGGTGTTTTCACTTAATTGGCTGATTAGACCTGGCTCCTCTCCAGCTCCAGACAGAATGAATGCAGTCGTCTCACCCACCCTCGCTCCAGACTTCTAAATTGCCACCCACGTTCCTTACTTGTGTAGCGATTCAGAAGGGGCTGCTGTTGTGCCCAGAGACGGCTGGCCAAACAGTCTACTGGTCACCAAGGTAAGTTCAGGGATTTCCTCTTCCCACTCAGCCTCCTACCGAGCTGCACAGCTATATGTAATTTACATTTGCTCCAGCTGTTGTTCTTGCAAGTGATTTATTGCTTCTCCAAAAATTAATATGCAGTTTTGTAATGTGCCTGATTGCCATCGCTCTTTGTAGTTTTTCCTTGCACCTGTTGTATCTCTAGAACTATGTCTCCATATATTTACATTGCTACACAGTGGAAACTGAATTTTCAAATATGTTTCGAAGGGAATTTGTGACGTAGTGGGAAAGGTGGCAAGTTTGAAAAGGCGACAAAGTCCATGTCAAGAGGCAAGAGGTGCAGATGGTGGCACATACAAGCGACCAGACTTTTGCCCAAAAGACCACAGGTGGAGCTCTGTGATGGACGAGAGACCATCAGTCCCAAAAGTAAGTGTAGTGTCCTGTTGTTGTGTACTTTGTACCGCTTTGTTAGACACTTTTACATGTGAGAATCTTGGTTAATGCATCTGCACAACAGTTACTTAGGCAGGGTAAAGAAAGATGTCATGGTTTGGAATAAAATACGACCCTCTACCGCATGTTTCCCCTCGATTTTCTGGGTTACCAGAAAGACAAGTCCCCCTCCATCAAATATATAATTGGTTGGTTTAAAAGAAGCGACAGCAAAGCTACCAAATAAATGAAAAGATGTGTTGATTAGAAACGTATTTGTGACACGCTACAAACAAACGTAATCCGGCAGAAAATACATTTCCCTCAAAATGTAATTGAGAATTTAGTTGTATAAAAAGGTAATTTTGTGGTGACTGGTTGATTTTTAAAACCTTGGAGAAGTAATTAGAATTTGGTGTGCAGAGGTCCAAATGCCAACAGTAAGACAAACCACCTGTGTGAGTTTTCAGGGCTGTTCAAACCTGATTCTGTTGTGCAAAACAGCTGAATATCACTGCTATTACTCAATGCCACATCAGCTGGATTAATACTTAATGCACACTGACTGATCTATTTCTGCCATCAGAGGGGTTGACTACAAATCACCATACAATGGACGGCAATAATATGTTTAATCTGGTTGCTAAGGTCATCAGATGCAAATTACATTTAACATTGTTTTTAGAAACTGCACCTGAATTGCAATTAAAGAGTGTCCAAATGAATACATGTATTCCCCCCCACCCCCGAGAGACTGTAAGGTAGAAATATTTTTCGACAGAACCCAGCTTTCCTGTGTCTCCCCTCTGTTTAAAACCATGAATGACACATCATTTAAAAGCCTCGCAGTAAGCAATACTGCAGGAACAGATTGTTCCTATAGCTGCTTGACATCTCTCCTTATCCATGAGTAAATAAATCACAGGTGTATCCAAACATAATAATTACATGTTACGGTGCGTTTGGTGACTGAGGTATTTGCTAACCTGTTGCCAGCGGCTTGTGTGTGTGTTTGTGTGTGTGTGAGTGAAGTGCAGTTTTCAGTGTGACAGCATTCACTCTGTGTTTGTCATCTATGATCACAAGCTGTGATGATGGCTACACTGCCGACGTTCTGCTAACTCCCACAAACTGACTCATAAATTTTATGGCTATTTATGTCTTAACATTTTTCAGTTTGAAATGTTGTGTTCTGGATCGGGCGGTCGAGATGCCTCAGAACACCTAATACTAATTTTCTCCGCCTGATGCGACTGACCCCCACTATTGGATCTAATATTCTACACCGGCTCTGCTTCTTCTGCTCGATGCGTTTGTCTGTCTTTGCATGCACAGATATGCTTTGACACGCGCAATACGGCAAATGTCAACAAAGACAAAAACGGCATATGATCACATACTCCTCACATCTGTACACACACATATATGCACACAAGCCTGACGTGCGTCGCCTCCCGCTCTCTGCTCAGTGCGGGAACAGCTGGAGATAAAGCAAATGTGTTGGGAGTGTGTGGGTGTTCTGGTGTGACACATCTGGGTAACATGACGTGAGGGGGTCCTGACAGATATGGGCTGAGTGAGAGCCTGTTCCTGTTGAGCTCTGTCATGCTGAGGTTCCTTCCACATGCCTGCCTTCCCCCGTCTGCCTCCCGCTAGCTGTTAGGTAACCTGATGCTATTGTGCATACGTGTGGATGCTGGCACATGGTTCAGGAAGTGCGAGCATCAGTGCGGCGCGGCCTCAGAAGCGTGCCCTCGTGTGACGTTGAAAAGATGGAGGGCGCGATTAAAAGGACGCGACACGAGGGCGTGAGAGAGGGCGTGGCGGCATCCGAGCTGCTTCATGACTTCATGCATGAAATGGGCGGAAAGTTCAGTTGATGAATGAGAGCGTCGGTGACATCGGTGCAGCGTGGCCATGGAGATGACAACAGAGGCATCAGTGAGCACAAATGATTTCCATTTCGCCGTTAAATTCCTTTTCTCTCTTTCTTTTTGCCACCATGTACTCCAAGGTTAGCTCATAAGTTGGTGTGTGTTGAAATCAGACATTTTTTTTCGTGCTCGCATAGGTGTATATGAGTGTGTGTGTGTGTGTGTGGGCTCCCAGTGGGGATTGTATTTCGGTCGGTCAAGCTTGACAGATAACAGCCCACCGTGCTCGTCACATCTATTATTGAGGGGACGGGAAATTGATCGGCTCTAACGGTGAATGTTACTCTGCCTTCCTCAGTGCCTCAGTGCCTCTTTCTCCTCTCACTACCGCTGTGCCCCCTGTGTTATTTGTCCTCCATCCATCCCTTCTTGCTGTCGCACTCCCCGTTGCCCTTGTTTTCAGTCATCCTGTTACCACTGCCTCCCATCCTCTCTTTCATCTCTCAACCTCTGCGCCTGTCTCTACCCTCACAGCTTCCTCCTCTATTTGAATTTCTGGGCTCTCTCTCTTGATCCTTGTTTTTCAAGCCAAACTTTGGGATGCAGACAACTACACTGTCTCTGTTTCTCAATTGCCAGCATAATTGGACTTCTAGTTTTCTGGCAAGCTCCTCTCTGTTGAAGTTGTTGTTCCACAGTGTATCAACACACCCGATTCCTCTCTTCCTTCAGACTGCACAAGCCCTTTTCACCCTCCTCCCCTGCCTCCATGCGCTCTATCCTCATCTCCCCTCTCCTCCTCATCAGCTGGAAATCACAACTCCGGCTCACCTTTGATCACTCTCCCTGGGAACTCTTCATCGCAGAAAGTCAAGTGTTTTTATCTTTGTTGTGTGACAATTCGGCGCTGGAAAAGACCACGTGCCTGCCAGCCAAACACGGCTGTTTGCGCCCCTGAATGTGCAGTGCGGAGGAGAAGAAAGCCTAATTTGAGCTCAATTCATCGTGGCAAGATTGCCCTGCATTTATTGATAATTGCTTTTTTCCGTTTTAAGGGATGGCGTTTCAACCGTCAGTCGTGTAAACATGAGAGATGCAGCTGTTGCCGCAATTAACTTCTCACTTTCCCTAATGAAAGGATTAATCCACCAGCAAATCTCTCGGCTTCCTTTCAAATGCCAAGCCCCCATTCAGCGCGCTGCCAGTGGAAGAAAGGCGGCCCGTGTCGAATAAAATGGGACTATCTATAACCAGAGCCAAAAGTCACATTCATTGGCTCAGCCTGGTGTCACATCATCACGGTCCCTTTACTGCTGGGGAACAAGAGAGACCCTTAACCAACTGCTGTTTGATGATTTCCTGAGTGCAGCCTTTCCAATCATCTGTTTTCACAGCCAGGCCTCTCCACAGCGACACCTCCGCCCCCACCCACCTTCTTACTTTCCTGTGGATCGAGAGCTCCGATCGCTACGCTCAGAACTCCAAAAACACACTATTGCTTCTTGTCAGAATTCTTCAGAATGGACGACACAGAATGCTTTGCTTACCACAGACAGTTGAAAGTCAGAAAGTGAATAGCTGTCTCCTGTTGGAGTAAGATGTGTCTGGGCAGCCGGTGGTGAATGACAGCTTGTTGAGAACGGAGCAGAGCTTAGGCTAAATCTTTGGAGCCATTGATCGCATTTATTGATCAGTTCTTTTTTTTCTATGCAACACGGAGACAGGAGAACAGGTGTGGAGATGACCAGATAGATCAAATCCATGACAAATGCCAATCATCCTTCTTTTTACCGCTCAGGCCATTGATCAGAAGAAGGAAGCTGTCATTGTCAACATTTACTGAAGCTTGGTTTTAGATGCTGGGTGAGATAGTCTGTCTGTCTCAATTTGGTCAAAGTCCATTTCATGTACACACCTGGATTTTTACAGATGAACCAAGAGCGCATGAAGTGACATGGAGTGAAGCACTTTAATGAAGCGTAATTAGCTCAGGCAGAGCACTGGAGTCACACTTGTATTACCAAATCATTGGCTCATTCACAGCTGTGTGGTTAGCGACATCCAATGGTATTGACGCAGGTGTACAGGCACAGGTGCACTCTGCTGATAAACAAAGCGTTGACAGGTCACCAGATGAGCTTCAGTAAATATAGATTCGGCTTTAGCAGATCACTTTAAAGGTTGCTTCTTTGACAGCTTGTGATCAACAGATGGCTTCAGTGGCTGTTAAGGTTTTATATTCTTGCTTAAATTATGTACTGTGCCAATAAAAAGTATTCACCCTTCTGGGAAGTTTTTCCCTCTTACTGCTTTTCAACATTGAGTCATAGTTAATTTAATTTGGCTTTGATGGCAAAGTGAAAGTGGATTTGTACAAAGTAATGCCAATTAATTAAAAGTATAAAATGTAAAAGAAATGATTGCGTAAGTATCCACCCCTTTAAAGTGACTCATCTAATTCAACACAGGTGCTGCCAGTTGGTTCTAGAGGTCACATAACTCTGAGTGCAGTCAATGTGTCTCAAGTGATTGTAGTATAAAGACACCTGCATGTTGAAGGTCCAGTAACTGGTGGATCAGTACAGCTGGCTGTAACTACACCACAAAGACGACAACAACAACAACAACAACAAAATAAACACTCCAAGCCAAGTTATTGAGAAGCATAAGTGATTGGATGGAGTCACTGAATAGCCCTTTGGAGTACAGTTACATCCATCATTGAGGAATGGAAGGAATGTGCCAAAAACTGCGTGACCGTGCAAGACAGATACTAATGAAGGAGGCCACCAAGACATCTATGACCACTCTGAAGGAGTTACAAGCTTCAGAGGCTGAGATTGGAGAAACTGTGAATACAGCTGTTGAAGCTTTATGAGAGAGAGATGTGGCCATGGTTGAAAAATAACATCAGACCAAAGTCTTCTTTCTGTTGACTTTAGAGTCTTTCACGTGTCTTCTGTTGAACTCTAATCAAGATTTATTATGAGCTTTTTCCAACGGTGACTTTCTCTGTGTCACTATCCTGTAAAACTTTGATTGGTCTTTGTCTGATGTCCGTAACTCCTTCAAATTAGTCATAGGTGGCATCCATCACTATTTTCTTTCTAGATCCCTGGTTTTTGAGGATGGCCTGCTCTAGGAAGGTTTACCCAAGTGCCATTTTTCTTACATTTCTTTATGAAGACTTTAACTGTACTCCAAGGGATTTTCAGCAACTTAAGTTTTTCTTGCAAACCATCCCGATTTATATTTTTCAATAACATTTTCACAGAGTTGCTTAGAGTGTTCTTTTGTCTTCATGGTGTAGTTATAACCAGGAGCACTGATTACCAGTGGCACAATCTTCCAGATGCAGGTGTCTTTATATCATAATCACTTGAGACACATTCACTGCAGTCAGATGATCTCCATTTTGCTAATTGTTTGACTTGAAGCACAAACTGGCTGCACCTGTGTTGAATCAGATGAGTTAAATGAGGTGAATGCTTATGCAATCATTTATTTCACATTTCATATTTTACTTTCACACAAAAGAGGCGCTTTTTTTCCTAAATTTTTGCTTAAAAGCCAAAATAAATTGATCATGATTGAATGTTGGAAAGCAATAAAAAGGGAAAAGTTACAATGGGGGTGAACACTTCTAAAGACACTGCATCTACTGACATAAACACTTGTGGTTGCTCCCCCAAAACAAACTACAAAGTAATCTGCTTGGAAGTGGACTGCAATTCATCTTTGCAGGGTGTCTTTGTCTGCTTGTTCAGTTTGCTACAGAGTGTGATCTTTCACACCAGTCTAAAGTTGCTTTCACACCTAACCTGTTCAGTTTAGTAAATCAAACTCTGGTGCCCATTTAGTGTGGGTTCGTTTAGGCGCGTGAAGATCGAATGCTTCCAAGTGAGGTTTTTGCAGCATGAAAACAAGAGTGAAGCAGGCCAACCACAGCACTATGCGATAACAAATTTATGATTTTACCAACTACTGTTAAATCCATCTGCTTCCCATGAACTGCCAATAAATCCATCTTCTGATGTGTAGGGAAGCACAGACTCTATTCAATTAATATTATTTTGGAGGCACCATATACATTATTATCTACTGGAGGTGTGCTCAGTCAGTCCTATCTATTAGAGCAATTTTCCAATAAAAAGTAAGAAAAATGCTGTGATTGTTGTGGTGCAAAATACATCTTTTTTTCTTGTTTCTACCTCTCCATCCCCGTAATCAGTAGTTAATTTGTTGAGTTAATTTGTTGGTCCAATGGAAGCACCCCATTGCTTCCACAGCAGCAACAACCACAATGGGTTGATGGAATTAACAAGAGTGGAAGTATTGTGGTCATTTTGCTATCAAGGTGGATGGCTTCTCTCCTCAAATCACCTACTGTCCATGGAAGGCATGTGGTGCTGTGAACATTTACAGAAATTAGTAGTCTCTCTGCCATCTGTTCTTTCAGCTTTCTGTTTCCATGGCAGTGCAGGATTCAACTGATCTAAGATTGATGAGCACATAATTAAAGGAACAATGGGGGGTTTGCTATTTTAGACTATATGGTGAATCCAAGAAGCAAAAGGCTCCTTGAGTTCATTGAAGAAGCTTCTTGAATTCTTAAAACCCTGATAGAGAAGGTCAGTTGCTTTTTTACTGAAGCTCCGATGATTACTATGACCTGGATGACTGAGAATCGACACAGACCTGTTTGGTGAAGGATTTAGAAAAGACTGCTATTGGATGAGGATATACTTGGGCAGAAAAATGGTGCTTGTTGTCCTCTTCGACTTGAGCCAGTTGGCATTTGTCTTCTCTGAGTTGGGCAGTCAGCACTGATAGATAGTTGGTTGGATGGATGGATGGATGGATGGATGGATGGATGGATGGATGGATGGATGGATGGACAGATAGTTTATTCACCCTCTTGGGGACCCACAGCGTACTTTTTGTCAGGGCTGCTCACAAGTACCTATGTCAGAGTAGATTCTTTATATCCCTTGAAAACAGCCATGGAAGAGGTTCTGCTGTGGCGGTTTTTGTGGTCTGAACATGCACAATTTTTTTCTTGCCACAACTAAACGTCCCCCCAAGTTCCTGCAGCGGAAAACAGTCTTAAGGCATACAAGGTCCTGTTACCTTTGTGACGTTTAATAATGCTGATAATAAGTTGTCTTTCTGTGAGCTCTTTGTGACCATCAAAGTAGATAAATAAGCTGCTGTCGGTAACCCAAAATTGATTTTACCTTCAGACATCTATGTAGTGCTGATGGGGCAAGATGACACGATCAGTACCATTCAATGAATTCACCCATTCATGCACTTTCTACTGGACTAAAGCTCTTGACTCGTTTGTATGTGAGTGCGAACACAACTTGCACCAGAACAGAAAAGCCATAATGTCACACCTTGTTCCCTCACACCAGCCAAAGGAACTTCACTACAGGATATTTTGCTCCCAGCAGAGTGTGACTGACAACCTTAACCACCCTAAGTGAACCAGCCCAAACAGGCGCCTGCAGCAGAGTCAGTCTGAACCCTACCAGTAAGTGTTAGTCATGAAAACATCCCGAAAGGTCACATTTAAAAGTTTGATACAAGTCTGTTTAAAAGGTAGCTCTGTTCTGCTAATATTGCCTAAGTGAACTCATTTATGTGACTCCAGTTCCTATACTTGTTATTAGTCCATTGATTGTTTGTAAGAGCTCTGGCTAAAACTGCCATTATTGGTCAGACCTCGAGGCTCGCTAAGTGGCTTCTCTCTTGTTTAAATAATCATCTCAATGGCGGTGGAACCACAACAATTTAAATTCATTATTCCGTCTTGTTTGTTTGGCTGTTTTGGGATCCGTAGACTACTTTCTTTATTTCTGTCCAATTTGCATACATCATTGAAACAGTCTGTATAGTCATTTACTGAAGTGGTTATTACAGGTTACAACTCTGGAACTGATATTGTACAAAGGCAGCTACAGATAGAAGAACTTTCATCTGAGACAAACACAGTCTTTATTTATGTGTTTGTGTGAGTGTGTGTCGTGTGTACAGTTTGTTCTGCTTGGGCTAAAGGAAGTTATATTTGAAAGGGGATTACGTATCAGCTGGCGTACGGACTCATAAACAGTTATTGTCTTGATCCACCGCTCGCAGACCCCTTTATCTTTGTCATTGTTAGCGTCTCCCGTATCGCTACCTATTTCTCTCACAATCCCTCCGTTCGCTATAATCTCAATTTAAAGCTCCTCCTCTGACCACAGCAGAAGCCAATTCATTTTAAAGCCCCAAGATTACACAACTGCCCTTCTCCGTATCTCAACCTCTTCATCTCTCACTCTCCAGCTCTCTCTTCGCTAATCCGAGTATCTTATCGCTCAGCTTTGACTGTCTCCCAACTGTCTAATTCTTTCTCCCACTGTCTGACTCTTCCTGCATCCTTCCTCCCTCCTTCTCCTCCCTCCCTCGCCCACTGCTTCCTTGACTTTGCCTTTGTGCTCTCCACACCGCCCCGTTTCGAACCCTCTTTTCACAATTAGGCCTTCAGATTGAGATTATTGGTATGACAGGCTATCATCAGCAGAAGCTACAAAGCGTAATGGGTGCAAGCGCGCACCCACACACTAGCACCCGTAGTTCAGTATAAAATGATGCAGGCAGCACACACACACACACACACACGCACACATGCACACAGTCTCTTTCACAGCTGATTGAGCATTCACTCCCTGTGTGCTCCGTCCTCTGCGTCTGTAAAGAAAGTGAGAGAGTAAGAACGCCGACTCGGACCTCAGCAGATAGAAACTAATGACTGTCTGATTAATTCATTAGCCTGACACTTTATTGCCTGTCTGCTGGACTCATAGCTGTTTACTTTTTTTCTTTTTTCTTTTAGACCGGCCTCATGCACACACTCCACCCACAACACTCTGGCGTTTTCTCCTCATTTTCCACTTCATCTCCACAGCGTCAGAAATAATAACAAAAAATGATGATGTTTTAAGCTCGCCAAAGCAAGATGATACTGTCCTCGAGCGCTCGTTGGCCAGCTCTCACAGTATTTTTTCTCATCTTCATCAAATCCTTTTGTCTCGATGACAATCTCCAGTCTCAGCAGAGCCAACTGCCGCGAAGGCTGACTTTTTAAAGCCTTTCTTGGCCGATGCGCGCGGAACAAGGACCTATTCCCTCGCTGGCCTCTGTAAATTCACATTGATCCACTGGCTGATTGGTGATTAGCTGGCCACTTAATTCAAGCTTTAGTCAAACCTGGAAAACAAAGTGCTTTTCAGAGCCACTCCAGTTGGCCAAGGAGTTTGAAGAGCGAGATGAAAGAGCAACTGGCTTTTAGAAAGGCGAAGTTAGCTAGCTTGGCATGATGCAAATGGATCTGAAGAGTAAAGGAGAAGAAAAAACTGAACGAGCAGAGAAATATGGAGTGGAGGGTAAGATGAAAAAAGACTGAAAGAGGGAGCCGTCCTAAATGAGAACAGTAACCTGTGGGGAGTGATAAGAGCTGGCAGATGGATAGAGTGATAAATAGACAGATGGGTAGTTAGATAGATGGAGGGGACTGATTTGCTGAGATGGAGAGGTTCAGAGAGATGATGGGCAGATGGGGTAAAGAGATACTGTAGAAGACGGGTGAAACTTTCTCGCTGTGCAAACACTTTAAGGCTGGCTGTTGTGTTTTTTTTTGGGTTAGTCACTCATCCTCCTCTCTATTCTCACTCCCTCATTTGGCCTCTGTCTCCCACCGTCACTCACCCTCCTCCTCCTCCTCGTCTCCCTCTCGCTGTCTTCGTCTCAGCCACCACTGCACTCACGGGATATTTTTAATAGAATTAGGCTGCTCTTGTTATCAGTGGAGCGGGTAGCCACGGAGTGAGGCGAGATTGAAACAGCGATTTCCAATTTGAGATTGTGTCACACACATCTCCCTTTGCCCAGATAGCATCAACGAATCACCGCCACCATCTCCCTCACTCACTTTGTCCCTCTTTTGCCTCCCTCTCTCTCTCTTTCTCCCGCTCTCTCAGACATCTCTTGCCGGATATTTTAGGCTCGCTCGGGCCTTCCGCACATGCAGGACTAACATCTAAATGCATACATGCTCCCTCTCTGTCATTCCGGATTCGCTGGCTTCTCTTGACAGTTTATCTCCTTGTCTCTTTCGCTCTCATCTGGGGCGCATACAGAACACATCTCTCTTTCTTCTCCCCAAGTCCTGTCTGTCCTGGGAGTCACTTAGTACCTCCAAACGTGGCTCTGCTTTCGCTGTTTGGGTTTCTTCTTTTTTTTGTATTTTTTTTACACTCGGCGCTCATGTCTTTCCCACTCCTCCCACACTTGCTCATTCCTCGTGCTTCCACCTCTCCGTTTTGCGTCCCGTTATTTCACATCTCTCCTCCCACACTGCCTCCACTTCCTGCGCCCGCCCTCACCAATTTCTGCCTCCCTTTCTCTTTTCATCTCGTCCGGTGTCACTCTCTCTATCCCCCATGAATATTTTTCTCCTCCCCTCATCCTTCATTCTCTTGCTCCCTCGCCTCATCCTTTCTTCTCCGCTGCCTCAAAGCATTGGATCCCTTTGACTTGTCTTGTCAGGTCTTTGGATTTCTGTCTTCCCTCCAGAGATATATAGTGTGTGTTCATGCAGTACAGTCAGTGTGTGAGTTTGTGTTGGAGAGGGGAGATTGATGTTACCACTGCGTGGGTGTGTGGGTGTTTGTCAGGTCATTTCCTGGTTCCCATGGCCAGAGGGTCTTTTCTCCTCACCACAATGCCATAACTCCACCTTTTGAAACAAGAAAAAGCTCAAGAGAAGTGCTGCCTAACATGCAGTCATTCTTTAATATCCTCCTTCCATTAGCCATGCCAGCCTCAGCAACCCTGAGTCTCCCTCTCCATTTAAACACCTTTATTCTTCTCCATGCCAACATTTGTCTCATCACATTAAAAGCCAAATTCACAGCGTGTGAACATTTCCTATTATACACCCTCTCAACTTCTTCACAGGGATAAATGCAAAAATTGACTGGTGAGCGCCAAGATTCTCTCCTTCATAAATTGAAAAAATATCATGCAACTGTTTGTGGACTTTTGCAGAAGCTTGAAATCTGTGCTTAGAAAATTCAAATGAAACAGAAGGACAGGTCTTAGGTCTTCGCATTGTGTACATAAAAAAATAACCGAGGCTTCTTATAGGCAGAAAGTCTGATCGTACTTTTTGAATTATTCAGATTTTCAAGCATAAGGGTTAACAGTTCAAAGATCCGCAGTAGAAGCCTCCAAACTAAGTTCCATAATATAAGCATTGTTGCACTATATACACCCACACACATGCACGGGTGTACATGTGCTGCCAGAGTGAAATTTGTCTCCTTTTTTTCAGCTATTTAAACAGTATCATTAACTACCCTTTCATGTCAGTTAATGGCCCCCAAAGCTTATCCTGCATAATAAGAGTTTTTCAATATTAGCTGACAAACGCCCACGTGCACCTGCATGAGCTCATAAGCCTCCTGTGTGCTACAATATAGCAAGACACCTCTGATATGTTCATCTGTGCGCTCAAGTTTCACTGCTGAGCTTCTGTTCATGCGTTAAAGGGAAACATGAAATGTTTTCCTTTTAATTGCATTTGGAAATCCACTGGCTAAAGTACCTCCTTACCCTAAAGACTGCCTGAGGCTCTAATGAAGTAGAGCAATGGAGTCAAGAAAAGGTGACAAGATGCTTTAGTCTACGCTTCTTTTGAAACGACTCTACTTTCATGTTTCTGACCATGTGTGTGCATATGTATGAGTCATTTTTAAAGTGAACTGGAGCCATTTTAAAGGGCTTGAATTGTGCGTTTTCTATTCACATTCATTTTGTCGATGCCAAAAGCTCCCCAAGAAAGCTAGTAAGTGGGAAACTAGGTTGGAAGCTTTGTCAGAATGGCATTATCAAGGTTATGCTTAAATTTATTTATTTTTTTCAATTTAAGTTCTGAAGTTATTTTATTAAATATGTGTGTTTTTAAAAAAGCGTATATCTCAACTTCTACAGAATGTCAGTAAATTGGAATTGCTAAAGCACAAAAAATCAAATGGATTATAAAACATATTTCTTGCGTAGAAAAACTGTTCTCCAAAGCACGATCTGGCTCCACCTCACTATAATACACTTTGGTTTTTTAAAAAATCTTTAAACAAATCACAGTCATGTTGGGCAGTGCTAAGCCCAGGATGCAACAGTAAGTTCCCAATAAGTGTTAATGGGAACTTATTGTGGTGGAATATTCTTGAAAAATGAAGCTTCTTGCATATCTGCTGAAAAAAACGTGCAAGAACGCTTGTGACAGGGTCAAATGGTGGAAAAAACCCCACCAGTAGCACCAGTTGGGCTTGCCTTATTGCACAATCCAAATCTTTGTCAATACTTGTTATTTTCAACTTGTAGGTTGCTGCTCAGAGGGATTTTAAAAATGCAGGTAGTGGAGAATGGCCAATGTCAGGCTTACACTCACAGTCTACATGTGTTGAGTCAAACTCTAAAAGAAAAAAGAAAAAAAACCTTTTGGTAAAAATTCAGACATGGTGCACTCCAGCCATCAGCAGATTGTGTTGCTCTGTGAAGTTGCAAAACATAACTTCATCCTGTGCTACATTTGCCGGGCATCGACTTTGGGACACACAAACATTGAGATCTGTGGCTGGTTCTCCTTCTGATGTGTATTCCTCTGGTGCAGTTTGGATTTAACTTTTTTTTTTGCATCATACACACTGGACCCTGACACTTTGATGTTTCACACACAGACCAGGGAGTTTGTGTGTTTCTTATTTTTTGCATCAGGAACTTTTGCAACACAGCTTTTGTTGATTTTTTTTTCTTATAAAATGGGAATTTCTAATACGTTTTGCTGCCATTTATAAATCCTATCGATCACTTGTGGATTTAACGGGTCTTTAGATTCCACTTGACATGATTGGATAAAACACAATGCTCCAAAATAATAATGTGGTGCTAAGTTTGTACTACTATAATGTGTTAAAAAAAAAAAAAAAAAAAAAGGCCGTAATTAGCTATTTCAACTGTTTTACAAAATTGGAACAACTTGTTACCAAGTGAAACCAGATACAAACAGGAAAAAGCAAAAAGGTCTTTTTTAAACTAGCTGAATCAAGTGTGTTATTGAATTTTATTTGAAATGTAAGAGCTAGCAATGTATGCCTTACGAATATTTCTTGAAATAATTTGAATTTCTGTAGTCCTCTGCAGTAAATATTCCACTACCAGAAAATGAAAATCTAGTTTTTATCCTGCAAACATGCCCATAAGTTGTTTTTTATTTGACTGAGGACATATCATCAGCCTGAAAAACAGTTACTGCCATAGCTGAGTATTTTTCCCTTGAAGCTGCAGTGTGTCTGACAATTTCAGAACATGGATTCAGACTTCCAGGGATTCATATCTAACAAACCTAAATCATCAATCCTGTCAACTTTCAGGGTGTAATTTTCTATATCATTAACACACGTATCACTGGATTATTCCAGTATTTGACAGGTCACAATTAAAACATAAACTCGATAACTTACTGCGATAAACAGTGACCATATGCACACATCTATAGGCACACACACACTCTAATATTACACTGAAGTGAACTGTTTAGTCATGAATGATGAGCTTCCAATGGAAGTGATTTGATTATGCCGGCCTGTTTGTCCTCAGATATTTTACCTTCCACCTCTCTGTCTCTCTCCTCTTTCCCCCCCACCATGGCAATCCATTTCCCTCTGAAAGTGACACTTTAAAAGGTTGATAGCTCTTTGGCCGGGTCTCACAGCCTCAGATCGATGGCTGGCGGAGAGCAGCGTCGAGGTACTGCGTGTCTCGTGTCTCCGGACACAGGAGTTGAAGTCAACACACCAGGTGAAGATGCTTTTCGATTTGTTGCCACCACATGATCCTCATGTCCCCGTAGATGGGAAATGGACGGCGGTGACATTTTGTAGCTCTCTCCAGTGGTGCTCTGAAAACACGCAGGGCCATGTTGCTTAAGTAGAAGAGAGGCTGGTTGGATTAGAGTTTACAGAACTGTAGAGATAAAAGGAAACACTCACACACAGACAGAAAACAGTAAAAAGACAGTCTCATGAAAATTCATATTTTTGAAATGTACTTACGTTAATTACATGGGACAACATTTAGGGTTAAAAAGAAAGACAAAATCTCTAAATCTGCTTCTTTTTTTTGCCAAGAAAGTTCCCCCCAGTGCCGCCTTTCTCCTGCTGTTTCTTTCTGCCATAAATCTTTCCCCTGAAACTTTGCTTTGCAATCAGAGTGCACATTCTGGCTCCTATAATTACTCTACCTCTTCTGTTCAGCTCACTGCTTCTGAACAAAGTTGCAGTGAAAATAGAACCCATTTTTATTTTGACAATGGCTCCTGAGGTGTGAAGCTGATTGAGCAGAGCAGAAGATGAGGGAGACATGCAGGGGGAGTCTGGCTGTGCTCTGCCTGAAGCTTGCATGAGTCTAACCAGCCCTGTGGTTACCAGTGATCTATGCACACCACCTGGCTGCAGTTCAGCTCCTGCTGAGCTTCCCAGGGGAAGACCTCCAGCCCGCTTTCCTCCCCAAAGCGGCCTGAGCTTGGCCCTCGCATGCAGCCAAACTAGCTTTGGGGGAGCTGAGAGCTGTGGAGCAAGGATGGATAACAATTCAGAGGTAAAGCCCACCTTGAGGTGCAAAGAGTGGCATGGAAAAGTGGGAGCAAAGGGCCCCCGGAGATCTGGAAGAGGGAGTGAAGCCAGAGCAGTCGGCCAAGCCTGTTTCCACACCGGTTCTACACACTCCGGGGCCTGTCACATGATCAAACCATGGAATCAAGGACAAGAAGTAGCACAAAAGACACACATTTCCCCATTAGAGACACAATGTCCCCAGCTACGCAACTTAATTCTCACATTCACATGTGGAGGATCACCAGCAGTGTAAAATGGCAGAGCTGAAATCAGGCTGTGCTAAAGTGTGAACAGTATAAATATTCATCAGTCAGTGAGCAGCAGTGTGGAGGAGAAGCAGCAGCAGCAAAAGATCTCAAAGGGGGACCTGAGATTTTCTTTTTTATATCATCACTGCTGTGAAATAGAGTATTATTGTGTCAGAACATTTGCTCCTGTGCAGTTGGAAATGTCATCCGCGTAACTATAGGTTAAATCTATAACCGCCTATTGCCACGAGGAGTCTTTCTCCTGGACTCTGAGAAACCGGGCTGGTGGCTTTGTGAAGCACCTCTTTGGGTTGTGTTTCTCACAGCCTCAGAGAGAAAACAGCAGCTGTTAGAGTCCGCTCTCCTGCAGACGGATGATGCTCCTCCTGCCGGTCGGTGACCCCCCCACAGGCGCTGGATTGTGACCCAGCACACCAGACCTCGGGGCCTCCCCTCTCCTCTCCCTCCTGTGAGCTCGCTCTGCTCATATCGCTCCATCTCTCCGAGTCTTTATCGCAAAAACACAGTACACCACATTTTAATCATGCCCCCCGAATAGGAGACACTTTTCCAATTAATGGAACTGCCGCCGTGATGCACTGTGACTCTGTGAAGCCGCAATGCGCAATCGGCCGGTGAGCCGCTGCCGCCCGCTTGATGTATGACCGCCTCACAAGTTCTGAATGTGAACAAGACGGTTTTTGAAATAGAGAAATCTGTATTGAATGAAAGCGCGTTGGTGAGGCGGCAAAGAGGGAAAAAGTGAATGAGTAATGCTCCGGTGAAGCTGCTGAGTGGCCAACAGTGGATGTCTGTGGTTGTACTGGGCAGCTCTCAGGCGTGAATATATGGAATTGTATGAATGTGAAGCAGGGTATTACGAAAAAAGAGCATGCACGCTCAGCAAAAAGCGACCCCGGATAAATAAAAAAAGGGTCAGAAGCTGTTGCCATCACTCTTAGATTGTGTCGTATAAAATCAGAAGCCATTGATAGGTCATTCGGTCACACTGCAGACAGCCTGTTATCCTTTGCAGGCAGGCATTGAGTTCTTTCCAACAAGTGAATGACTTTAAAGAGGGTTTTGAGCTCTTGCGCCTGGCACCATAAACACTGAGAGGAAGTTTAGCAATAAATGGAAGCGTTGCAGAGTTTCACTTGCCTCTGTATTGGCGCTTTATTTCTGGGATATATTTCCCAGTGTGTATTTATAACTCTGGGCTCATTCCAGCTCAGACGGGGAACTATCAGTTTTCGCAGAGACACAGCCCACAAACAAACACGGCGGTGGGGGAGACACAGTGTTTTGTGCGTTGCATGTGTGTGATTTGGGCGAGGAGACATACTATCCGAGTCATTTGTCCTCAAGTGCAAAATGTATGCGCGCCCCGTTGTAAAGAGGAGCGTTCAATTTGAGGCGCCTGAGTGTGCGAGCTCACACCCACAACGGCATCGTATTCAAATGGCATAAACACCCTCATGCACCTCACAGTTTGCCTTCTTTTGGCTCCATATATTAACTTGCCCTCCCACTCCATCAATCAGCTTGACACCAATCAGCGTGACTCCGCTGTGCGTAACATGTTTATGAAACGAAATAATTTTCTATTGCCTCGCTAGTCTCAGAAATATGTTGAGCGTTTTATACCTGGCGCCGCTCTAAAGACGCACTCCTTCGAACGGAATTAAGAGGGAAATGGCTTCCCTGCCGCCCAGACGGGGAAGGTTGAACGGGCGTATTAACCAGAGGTAATTGAATGTAGAAGCAACAGTGCACAGTTTAGTACGGGGGATTAACCCTTGCACCGCTGCTCCCTCAACCACGCCGGTAAAGAGGCCCGGCGGAAGTTTTGGCTACAATACGGAGTGAGAGGAAGTTGTTGTGCAGGTCTGGAAATATTTAGAGTTTGGGGCCTGCGAGACCGCCATAGTTCAAGCCAGTTCATTGCTATTTATCATGAGTGACAGCTGGGGAGTGAAAAAAAACTCAACACCTTTCTGCGTGAGCAATGGAGCTGTCTTATTACCCACAGTTAGAAAGCCAACTGGGTGCTTACTAGAGTTCTTTTCTGAAAACGACAGAAACAAGCACCAGCAATTCATCCATGTTTTGTTTTTTTCCCTTTTTTTTCTCCTGCAGATTTCACTCTTGTTGGGAGATTTGATTTATTATTTTCCAGGAATCAGACAGCAGTCAGGAGATGTGAAAATAATAAAAAAAGAAAGTGCAGATGTCAGATTTAATCTTGACTTGCCTGTGATGAGTTGAGACGCTGACATTTGCTGCAACAGACTTGACTTGGAACCCATTTTACCACCGTTTTTTATTCTAACATTGACTCGGACAGGGAAAGGCCGATTTAACCGTATCATATTAAGGTCAGGATCTTTTCTGTATTTTGCAAGCATTTCAGCTCTTGATTCTTTTTTGTCTTCACAACTTTGTGAACCCTAATGGCAGCGTGAGACTTCAGAAGGTCATGCATGAAGTGTGAACTGTCGACCTGATACAGATGTCAGAGACTCGTACTTTTAGCCTGAGCTGCTTTTCAATTATTATAAAGAGAGGGATCAAGATGGTATTATCTGAGTTTAACTTGTAATAGGTGAGCGGTATGTAGCAGGCCCAGGTCAATAGAAGTTAGGAGATTTAACATTTACTTATTGCGAAGCTGTGCAAATGTTCAAGACGAGAAGGACTGAAATAGAAAGGACGGTAGGGTTGTGGGTAAAGAAGTGGAGGAGGCGGAGCTGTGACTGAGAACACAAGTGGAAGGTACTCTAATTGCTCCAAAGGGACTTTGTCTTACACATGAGTAGGTTCGGTAGTACATAAAGCGAAATCAACAAGAGGGAAGAGTAGAAAGAGGAGGAAAGGGGATGGAGGCGGGGCGGGACAGGGAGATACAAAGAGACAAAGTATGAGAGACAGAGACTAAGAGGGCTACTATGTCTCCATTTCCATGGAACCACAGACCGAGCTAGTTTCCACCAATTACATTCATGTCAGTGTGCGTCCTGGATTCAAGATGCAACAACAGCCTCGAGGGGCCTTCACTCTCCTGGTACACGCTCAACATCTCTGCCTGCCACTCCAGCATTCTTCAGACACACACACACACACACACACACACACACACACACACACATGCAGACGCCATGTATGCACATATCACACTCACGCGCATAATAATCTCATCACTCCCTCTAGCTTTGTCTCTTTTTGTCACCCACACACACTCACTCACACACCCACCCACCTACCAACCAGCCAAACACATTCCCACCCTGCATCCGCTGACACACACACACACACACACACACACACACACACACACACACACACACACACACACACACACACACACACACACACACACACACACATACAAATCTCCCCTGTCACTTCCCTACACTGTCTTCCAATTCCATTTCTTTCACTCTCTTCTCCTCAGGCTCTCCATCCATCCATCCACCCCCTGCTTGCCTCATACTGTCTGCACACACACATACACTCTGCTGCCTTTGTGTGTGTGTCTGTGTGTGTGTCTGTGTGTGTGTGTGTGTGCCCTCCTCTCCCCTTAGATGATAGTAATAAGGCCGATGATTGCCGGAGATGGAGATGAGGGATGGCGCCTATTGATGATCGTGCCTGTGACAGCCTGGCAGCGAGCTAGACGTAGGGCCTTGATTATTAGTGGTAACAATAACAGCATCAGTTGGGCCTTAATTGAATGAAAAAGACTGGTTTCAGCCGGCCTTATGATCTGAAAATAGGTGGAAGAGTTGGGGAAAAAAAAAGAAGTACAGAGCGGGACTGATGGCAAGGTAGCAGGGACGAAAGCAGGTGCTAGAGAAGTTGGAAAAAGCAGAGGAAAATAGAAGCAGGAAGGATTCTTATAATAAGTGAATGTAAATGTACAGAGAAGGAGAGACTCAGAGGGAAAAAATAACAGGAGACATGAGGTGAAGTGGAAAGTGTGAAACACAGCAGCCCAGAGAGTGCTCTGAAAGGAGCGTGACGAGGTGCACGAGAGGAGCGTGGACAATTAGGACACTTTTATTGAGCCGAGAGATGAATAAATAATTGACAACATTCTGTTTGAGTGGGGAAGAATGGAAAAATGAGGGTTATGAAGCCGCAAAGGGACTACTAGAGGAGACAGGGAGGCACAGAGAGTGAAATATAGGTTGCAGGGAAAAACATAGTCAGGATTTTAAAGGGTGGGTTCATTCAAAGCACAGAAAATAGCATTTTCTCACTTTGCTGTGAACATAAATTTTATTTCATTCATGCAGGTTCTGCTCCACTGCGGTGGAGGTAAATTGAATTGTATTATTTGGTGCTTATAGTGATGGAAGAACTTGTCTTGGTTTTGGTGGTTTTTGATTTCCCTTTTCAGGTTAGTTAATTCATATTCTGAATTTCGATGCTTAAATATAGACCCCAGGTTCTGTATAAATACATTGCCTTCAGAAAGTATTCATCCCCCTTTGAAGGTTTCTCCTTTTATTGCTTTTGAACATTAAATCGTGGTCAATTTAATTTGGCTGCTTTGAAAGAACAAAAAAAACCCAGATTGCTTCGTGAGAAAATCAAAACATATTTGTACAAAGTAATGTCAATTAAGAATATGAAATGTAAAATAAATGGTTGTATAAATATTCACCCTCTTTAAAGTGACTCACCTGATTCAACACAGGTGCAGCCAGTTGGTGCTAGAAGTCACACAAGTAGTGAAATGGAGATCATTTGAGTGTGAATGTGTCTTTAGTGATTGTAGTATTAAGGCACCTGTATCTGGAGGGTCCAGTCACTGGTGGCTCTGACTATACCATAAGGACAAAAGAACCCTCCAAGCAGCTTCGTAAAAAGCTTATTGAAAAGCTCAAGTCAGAGGCTGGATACAAGAAAATTCCCAAGTCACTGAATATCTCTTGGAGTACAGTTAAATCCATCATTAAGAAGTGGAGGGAATATAGCACATATGTAAACATACCTACAGCAAGCCTTCCTCAAAAACCGAGTGACAAGAAAGAGACGAGTCTGGGAGGCCACCAAGACACCTATGACTCCTCTGAAGGAGTTACAAGCGTCAGATGAGATGGTGAAGACTGGGCATACAACAGCTGTTGACTGTTCTTCACCAGTCAAAGCTTTATGGGAAACTGGCAAAGAAAAACCTCCTGTTAAAAAAAAGCAAAAAAAAACACAACTCACATTAAATCTCAAAAGGTGTGTAGGAGACTCTGAAGTCAACTGGAAGAAGATTCTTTAGTCTGATGAGACCAAAATTGAATGTTTTGGCTATCAGACTAACACACCTTGAAGCATGGTGGTGGCAGTATCACGATGTGGGGATGGTTCTGGTATTAAGAATGCAGCAAGTTATAGGCAAATCGTGAAGGACAGTGACAACAGCTTGGAAGAATATTTGTTTTCCAGCAAGAAAGTGATCTGAAGCATCCAGCCGAAGCTACACAGAAATAGTTTAAGGCAACAAAGTGATTGTTCTAGAGTCGCCAAATCAGAGCCCAGACCTCAATCTAATTGAGAATTTGTGACTGGACTTGAAAAGGGTGTTCACTCAGGATACCTGTGCAACCTGGCAGAGCTTGAGCAGCTCTTAAAAGAAGAATGCAGTAAAATTGCAGTGTTTAGATGTGCAGGGCTGATTTATCCACACAGACTCATTGCTATCATAGTGGCCTAAGGAGTATCTACTAAATACTGACTTGAAGGGGGTAAATACTTACAAAGTCACTTATTTTACATATCATATTGACATGACTTTGTAGATATCTGCTTTCACTTTGACATGAAAAAGTCTTTTTTTTTGTCAATTTCTGTCAAGCCCAACTACATTGACCACGATTGGATGTTTAAAACAAAAGGGGAAAACTTCCAAAGAAAGTGAATACTTTTTTATGAGCACTGTACTTTTAGTAGGACACATGCATGGATCATATCACAGTCACACTTGTCCAACACATGCAAGCAGTAACTGTCACAAGTCAGGAGGCCATGCGATGCTGAGTTTTCAACAGTGGGGCCTGTTAGACATGATTTTATCACCACTTCTCCAAAATGAAACTGAAGTCAACGGGTTGCTGTTTTCACACTGTTAATCAGATTCAACACTTATCAGATGATTCTTAGCATGTTACATAACGACATTACAAACATTTCAGAAGTGCTGTGAGTGGTGTGTTTGTCATTTAAAACATTTAAATGAGGTACGGTTTTTGATTTTCACAGACCCAGTTTAGAAAGTGTTTCTATGTACAGCTTATGCATTTTGTCTAAAAAAAGCTTTGAGTAGTCAGGAATTTGTTCATTAAAAAAAGTAAGGAAGAATGTCAAACTCTTGCAGAAAAAAAAAATCACATCACAGCATTTCCGTGAGAAATCAGTGACCCATCTGAGGCCTTGTCACGCAGAAAGCACAGCAAAACGCATCCATGCTCATCATATGTTTTCACTAATGACTCACTAACAAGCTGGAATCATGCTAATCAGTTATACTGGTCCTCTCTCTTCTTTTTCTCGCTTGCTTATTGCCCTACCGGGGCGTACAGTTTATCCAAAAACGTATTTGTTGCATCAGCTCTTGTCACATGATTAGCTTAGGTTAACAGTCTGCAGATCGTCTCAGTGTAGTGGAGCAGTTTATGCTCGATCGTACATCACAGCTAACAAATATAGTCCATTTTGCACTTTTTGGCTCTCCATTCAAAAGGTCAGCACAGCCAAGACAGCTTGTTGTTAGTCAGCATTACACATTCACATGTCAAAGTTTCTCTGGAGTTGAATAATACTAAGATTTTTATGTAGAATCCACTGTTTTTGGCAAATTAACTAACTAAAACAGATTTTGGTGCAACATTTTGCCCTTTATATTGCTAGCTTTACTTTGGGTAAACTACTGGAAGCCAATTCTGTCAGAGCTTTTTGTTCTGTAGAAAAAATATTTTAAATATTACCAGTTCACAGTGAGGTCTGTGTCAAACAAGGACACAATTCTTGTTTGACAAGTTGCAGTGAGCACCTCAAACACATCTCAATTAACCTCCAAAGTATTGCAACGGAGGAGCAAATCTGAAAACCTTGGCACACAAAACAGATTTTGATGAAGTGATGGTGAATTTTGATGAACTGACAGTGAACTGTAAATGGAAAGCAGGTAAATATCAAAACTGTGGAGATGTATTTTTATGATGAAGGCGATGTGCGATTTTTACGAGTCGGAACAATAAAAAAGACGAGTTTAAACTGCTACAAAGACGTGCTTTTATTAGTTTAAGCGGACATTCATCACGTGTGTTCATGGCTCTTTTTATCACTTTGAATTTGTTAGTCAACATGACATGGCAGTCAATCTGTGCATCGGCCTCTATGACAGACTTGATTTAGCAGCGCAGTGGCTCCACATCCAAAGCTGCTAATCAAATTGTCACGGCACGCGGCAAACATGCTAAAAACACGGCGGCGAGACAGGTCTGGGGATCACGCTAACGACATCATCACTCATATTAATAACACAACATGCTTTCGGGATGCCCTTTCTCTTTGTGCTGGCATTACAAAGACAGAAAAAAACATAACTGAGGAAAAATCAATTTCTGCATCTGCACCTTGTTTCCGCTCCGTCGTGGGAGAAGGAATACATTAATACATTAATCAGGGTCAAATCACGCTCAGCCTGACAGAAAAAAAAAAAAAACGAAAAAAAAAGCTGGAAGGATAGAAGGGAAGAAGAAAATGGAAATGAGGTTGACGGAGGAGGGTAAAGAGAATAGAGCTCTGATAAAGGAGAACCTGGAAAGGAGGAGAGACCAGGCCAGAGGTAAGGGGCTGAATATTGATAGGAAAGCGATAATGTCTGGAAATGAAGAATGGCAGAAAAAAAGAGGGCAGCCAGAAGACAGACAGGTGCATCAGGCTGCACCTGAGGTGGCTTAATGACAGAGGGAAGCTCTCTGGTGGCGGAAGCAGCAGCTGCCCTGAATTTTTTATAGTCGGCTTCACGGAGAGATGGCTGAGAGACACCATGATAGGCCTCACCCGTGTTCCTCTGAGAGCAGCCTTTCATTAGTCGTCTCCCGACCCCGAGGTGAGTGTGGCGGGAGGACGAAGTTGGGAGGAAATAAAACTCGAAATTGTTTTGAGAAAGGGTGCCGGAAAAAAGTTAATACTGAGGAAGTTGTGAGTGTATTTATGGTCCTCTGAAAAATAAAAGCATCCAGTCTCTGCTGTTGGGAGCTGTTATGATGGATTCTGGGTAATGGAGTTTTGATTGATGAGTAATGTCTGGCCAGTGCTGGGGTCTGAGTGGAGGCACGGACTCCACTCCACTGATATCTGACCACCAGAAAATACATCATCTGCTGCTCCTGCTGCTCTATAGCCGCCATGTTTAATTCTCTTGCTAAATTGTTTAGGTATGTAATATTGAATATCCCATAACTTTTTATAAGTGCTATAAAATGACTGCGATCCTTCAGAGACAAACCCACAGAGGAGTCTCAGAAATCCACTTTCCTTATGATCTCGAACATCCAAATTCCCATTTGGCCCCCCCTCCTTTAAAGACTGCAATTAGACGAGGTAAAATGATAATGTTTTCGTCTTTAGCATCCCTTTGGTAAACATTGCCGTTAGGATCAATTAACCAGCAGCTAATGAGCAAAGTGGGGGTCTACCTCAATATTGCACCATTGTTCATTGGCGATTTTTAATTAATGAGTTTTGAAGTAAAAATCGCAAAAGTTTTTAATTGTTTTCTTTCGGAGTGGGGGGGTTAGAGGTTTGGGGAGGGGGGGCAAGATCAGAGTGTTAATTATAAAGTGGAGGCTTTAAAGTGAGGAGGATTTAGATTTTTAATTAAAGAGGAATTTGATGCGACCAACAGACTCGAGTTCAATTGCCACACAATCCCGTTACTCTCTCCTGCCCGCCGTCTTCATCTGGCTGCCTTCCTTCTCTGTTTTGCAGCCTTCCATCTTCTGCCACTCATTTTGCTCTCTCTCCACCCCTATACGGTGTTGATGTCTCCCGCCTTGCAGGGTGTTGCTATCAGAAGCCGGATTAGGGACTGAGAGCTCTGCTCTCAAATGGTGAAGATGAGTCCTGAGTGAGGAGAAGGAAGCAGGGAGGAGGGCAGAGGGGGCTGGCTCAGTCACTCCATCGGATTTCCAAGATTGAATTAGTGAGCTTTAGACAAATCACAGCCCTTTTGGACATGTTCACAATGTTGCCGTCTCCATTTTCCTTCTCCTCGTCCCGTCTCCACTCTTCCAGACGTCCCTCCTTCTCCTCCCTCCACCTCCCTTCCTCCTCATATGCTCTCCTTTAATAGCGCATAAGATTGTTTTCATAGCAGTGATAAATTAGGCTGAAGTGATTAGCGTGGTGTGAAACGTGATTACATACTGTAGCTTTGCTGATTTGTCGAACAGATGCCCTCTACCAGCTAGACTTGGTAGGTTACAGCGTTGAACTCAGTCTCCCCCACAGCTGGAGATCCCAGCAGACGTATGCAGGTTAATTGCCTTGATTGTGGATATAGCCCCACCATACCATCGGGAACGCAACCTGCAGTTCAGTTGTTCCTACGGTAGCTGTTAACAATCGCGCGCGTTGTTCACACCCACTCACACACGCATAGCAAAGGCAGTCCTTACATAAATAACACAGGCCTGGAAAGTAAAAGCAGCTGAGAGGCAGCGGCAGCAGTGACGTGGGATGTTGAGTCATCGTGCCGTCGGTTGACTTCAGAAAATGGTTGAAGTTGTTAAAATTAGAATGTAAGAGCACAATATTTGCCAATCATCTGGATTAATAGGTTGGTGGCGTAACTTTCATCAGTGGGATGAGAGACAAAGTGCTGCTATTTTCTGAGGAGCCCCATCAACAGGGGTGGAATAACATGAAAGAATAATAACTAGAGAAACGGCTGACCTCCTGTTGTCTCACCCCTTCCGCCCGTGTTGCTGTGATTACGCCAATCACTGTCATTAGCATTCCCTGCGATTAATGTGATTTCTCATGCTTTGTTGCTTGCATGCTAATGACTAACACCCAGCTCCCTCCTCATTTCAGCTCTAAAAACTATCCACCGCTCTCTCTTGAAACACTCATCTGGCACTGAATTAACCCAACTCCTCGAGCTGCAGCTACTGTATTAACACACGCTGTGCAGCCGGCAAATCCTCTCCTGATTAAGACAACAACCTGACCCAGCATTCATCTACACCAGAATCAGCCCTTATCAATTTTAGCTCAGTGTGATTCTCATCTCCCATCCATCTTCCTCCCTCTCTCTCCTTAACTCATCTCATTTACCCCCGATTTCTCTTTTTTTTCACCAGAAAAGGGCACAAAAGAGGAGGAGAGGCTGGGATTACCATACGCCAATCTTTTCCCCTCATCCCTCTACCTTTTTAACTTTGTTGCTTCTTATCACGTGGGTGCTCTCCTTATCTGTTTATCCCACTCTCACTAATCTTCTTTTTTTTTTTTTTTACCAGCTACCATCCTTTGCTCTCTGCTTTAATGACTTTTGTGCCTTTATCTGACTCTTAGCGTCTCCCACTCTCGCATGTTCCTTGGCTTTGCTCAAGGTTCCCTTCAATTGTACGTTAAGCATGTTCTTTATGCAACTAATTCACTGCAGAGGATCTGGCAGGTACATTTTTGCCTGTAACTCACGGTGGCACTGAGTATTAAGGTCGCTAGGGACAAATTATATACAAACAGGATTTGGAATATTTATCTGAAGTCGAGGGACATGTGCTTGTATTGTGAGGAGATTATTACTATATATATTTGTTCAACAGCCCAAGTAGCCTGTTTTGCCGCAGCTGCAGCCTTTGTGTCGGCTTTATGTAGACACAGCATGGCTCTGGATTGACACTTTTGATTGGTAGTGAAATATCTCAACAGATATCGCATGACTTGCTGTTAAATTTTGATACAGAAAACAACATTCCTCTCAGGATGAACTGCATTAACCTTAGTGATGCCATGATTTTTCATTGCATCATCATCAGGTCAAAATTAGAATTTGCACGGTGCTTCGGTTTACGACCAAATAACTAGAAAACAAACATTTCTGTTAACCTCAACTTTACATTACAGCCCATTTCAGATGTGGGAAATGTCAGTCAGATGTAGGTCAGAATGACCTTTGTAATACCTGCAAGATTGAACAGTACATCAAGTGGGAATTATGAATATGGTGTGCCAAAAAACACAAGACTAAATCTCAATAAATGCAATGTATCAAATGATTTAACTGCAGCTAATAAAGTGTGACTAAGTGTGACAGCTCAAATGTCTGAAATGAAGAGAAGTACACAGTGTGACTTGCAATTAGATCTTAATTGATCCTGTCTCCATGTTGGGGATTATTTATAATCATGAGTAATAAATGAAGTTCCTTCTGTTGTTCCATGTGCATAAATGCGTGCAAGTCTCCTGCTTTGGAGACTCACTGATCCTGTTGCTGTCTGATGCTGCAGGTATTCAGTGAATTCTACAAACTTTTCAAAGTACAGCGCTTCTCTGTCCATTAATGAATGCAGTTTAGACTTGTGCTATGTTGGAAGTGACAGAAAAATGCTTCTAGGTCTCATCTTATAAGAATACAGTTGCAACTTTTACAAAAGAGTGGCCAGAGTGCTCACTCAGCCCTGAACATGGTGTTCAGATGCCGTCTGATTAACAGAAAGAATGCATCAATCAATCAAAGTTTATTTCTATATTGCTTTACAGCAGCCCAACGGATGACCAAAGTGCTTCACAGCGAAAAACAAGAGAATAGCCTAAAAAACTATACAGTAACTTAAAACAGGACAAACAATCACACCTATGGGCAAATTCAGAATAATCAGTTAACCTCAGCACATTTTTGGACTGTGGGAAGAAACCCACACATGCACAGGGAGAACATGCAACCTTCATGCAGAAAGATCCCAGGAAGGCCGGGATGCGAACCAGGGATCTTCTAGCTGCAAGACAAAAGTGTTAACCACCACTCCACTGTGCAGCCTGTAAAATATACAATAAAACAATAAAATAAACAGCAATAAAGCAGCACTAAAATACAAAAGTAATAAAATGTCACCATGCCGCTTGGTATTAAAAGCCGTTTTAAACAGGAAGGTTTGAGTTTTGATTTAAAAAGACGTAGGAGACCTTTGGATCGAGCTTGTTCCAGAGCCTAAGTGCAGCTACAGAGAACGCCCAGTCACACAGTGCTTGTATTTAGACCTTGGAAATTATTTTTTTGTCCTTTAAAGGTAAAAGCTCAGATATATAAAGTGAGAAAGGGGCTTATCTTTAGTCCTCATTAGCAGCTAACATGCTAAAATAATGATGATGAACTTGTTTTTTCCACCCATAAGATATGAGCACATTAATAGTGTCATGTAAGCATGTTAGCATGCTGACATTAGTATTTACCTGAAAGGCCTGATGTGCTTAACTGCAGCCTGAGAGAGGCGCTAACGTGACTGTGGTTGTTAAAAAGCAACAGCTCACAGTTCAGCAGTGAATGGTAGTTCAATGCCACTGGTGGTGTTAAGGAGAGTACTGAAAAGCATTTTTTTCTTCAGTCTTGCTTTCTTTTGTCTGCTTTTAGTCAGTTCTTGATGTGTAGTTTTTTCCACCATGAACTCTTGCTTTTTGTTTTTCTGATCCTGAAGGCTCTCTCGATGCAGGATAGCATTCATCATGATTATGCCGCCCTGATAATGAGACATAGTGGAATTAATATTCATTTGTAGCTCGCCATCCACAGGGACTCTAAAATGTAAATGAGTAGTCTACTGTGGCACACGGGCTAATGTATGTGAGTCCAATCAAAGTGTGACCCAAAGTTGTACTACTTTGAAACTTAGCCAGTATACAGTAACTTTGTGAATGTGGCCTTTATTGTTGAATCTGACAGCTTTGCCTAGAAGTCAGGATTTAGACTCCTGGAAGCCAAAATTGTGCAGTGCTGCAGAGACAATCCAACATGAGGAGCGTTTAGTGCACAGGGATGCTATTTTCCCTGTGTAGCACTTGTGGCCAAGGCGTTTCACTAATTAAGTGAAGATTTTTTTAGAGCCACAAATGACTTTTATTGGCACAGCATGGATTGAAAAAAAAAAGGCACCATATTTGGATTTTTAAAACTGCACGTAATTATACTGGTGGTTGCTCTTGCATTGCATTTGTCACCGTGTTTCTCTTTAGCTCAGTCGGTGCTTTTAACTAAAATGTTCCAGTGGGTTTTTGAAGTTGGAAATAACATCAGGTGCACATTTGACTAAATGAGTGTCCCCTCCTCCTCCTCCATGCAGCTTTAACACAGAACTTATGCCTGCTGGAAAATTAACACACAAAATGTATTTCTAATCATACCATGGTTTGCATGTGCCACATTCAGTCTCACACAGTTGTGGTGGAAATATTGTTTTTTGAGCGGATCTGCTGAAGGGGACAGTTTCCATTTTTGGCCTTTAACTTTGCAGGTTATTAATTCCTCTCTGTGGTGCTGTAACCTGTCAACACTCTACACTGTTGCATCTGCTGATAGGTGTGATAAGTGCTTTCTACACTCTGAAGGTTAGAAGGGGAGTCTGAGTACAAACCAATGCAAGTGATGGAACTCATAAAATCACGAAACCTGAAAATGTTCGAAAGCAAAAGCAGTTTTTCTTGAAAAAAAGATGCTGTTAAGCGCAGTTTTTAATTTGGAGTCATATGCTGAAATGAATAGAGCCTTCGGAAATGTGGTTGCAACAGAGTTATTTCTTATGCTTCCTGGCTCCTTTAAGTGTTTCATTGTGAGGGTAGAAAGTCTTCAACATTTGCTTTCTCTTAGAGTTTGTGTTTGTGAAGGACAGTGAGCAGGTAAGGATGCTGCTCAGGGTTAACAGGGTTGGTTGAATGCAAAAGTCCCAGTGGGCTTTTTGAAGAGAGAGAGAGAGAGAGAGAGAGAGAAAAAAATGCAAGTGTCAGACGTGGAAATGGAAAGAGAAAGGCGATGGAGGGAGAGACAAGAGGGCGAAGCAGAAACAACCTCTGCAGTTCTGTTGATGACATGAAGCAGAATAAGAGGGGAGATGAGGGAGAAGAGGGGAGACAAACTGAGCAAGGAGGATTAAGAAAGCAGCTGGTGAGGATGATCCAGAAGAGAGTCAGGAGGGGAGGAGAGAGAGACACAGAGAGTGAGAGGGAGAGAGAGAGAGAGAGATGAGGAGAAGGAAGGTGGTGGAGGGAACTAGAAGAAGGGGAGGCGCAAGAGATTGATGAGGGAGAGTGAGAAACTAATTCTCACTTCACTCTGGGCTGGAAGATTAAGGAAGATTAGAGAGATAGAGTGAGGGAGGGAGAGAGATGGGGTGATAACTTCTGCCACACGCCACAGAAAGATCTTTGAATGCCTAATACCCAGAGAGAGACACAGAGAAAGAGTGAGTGAGAAGGGGAGATTATGAAACAGAAGAAGTGGTAAAAAAAAAAAAACAACAACACCGCAGTGAATGAGCAAAGGAAGGAGAAGACACACAAAGAGCTGGAGTGACAAGAGGATGGATAGATAAGGACAGGAGCAAATCAGGCTCAGAGGGGTCCTAATGCTAGTGATCCTTAAGCGTATAAGTGTCCTTTATAGAAGAGGCCATTTCTAGCTGTGTGCAGTAATCCATGCTATGAGAGCGTAGATGCAAAATTCAGGTCATCTATATACCTCTCCAGCACTCGCTTTCACCGAGACTTCCCATTGGGATTCATTCTCTTGTACTGTGCAAGTCTGTGTGACGGTATCTTTTACATTCGGGTCTTTTTTACTTGCAAAAAGGGAAACCTATTTTCCATTCCCTGCCACTGACATCTATTTATTCTCTCTCTTGACTGTTGCTGCAAAATTTCAGTAGCTATAGGCGGTTGTACATTTTTTCAGGAGAAAGTTGTGATGGAGCAAAGCTCGCACAGACATTATGCGGACGTATACGCGCCCTCGCGCCCATATTATGTAGCCGCTTGATGAATGTATGCGTCCGCATGCTGGAGCACGCGCCTGCTGCCACAGAAGTTTCTGTTGGAAACACAGAGAGACAGAAAGAGAGGGAAAAAGAGAGGGAGAGTGCTGCAGTGGCAGACTCAATCCGTCATGCAGGATTACAGTGTAAGCTTCTCCACGGCCATAGATGTGGTTTTTATGGGAGAAACACAGGGCTTTTCTAAACGCAGCGGCCCCTGCTATCCCCGCTTCATATTAGAGACAAAAGAAGAGGGTGGAGGAGGGTGGAGGGGATTCTCCCCCTGGCTGCTATCTCCATCCTCGATGCAGGGAGAAAAGGGTTTTCCAGGGGGCAGGTTGGAGGTTGACAGCAGCTTCCACCTCTGAGCCCCAACGCGCTGAAGGTGGGATCATTACTGCACCTATGCTGAGGCAGAGGTGACCTTGGAAGACGACAGGAGCCTCACAGCTCTTCTTACATCTGCAATTGAAGTGAGGTGATCCTGTGTGTCTCCAAGAATATTTCTCTTCACGTGTTGTGTAGTTCGTGTGTCGATCTGCCCCTCACATCTTAAACAGAATTTATAGTCCTAGCTGGAGTGGTGCCAGAACATCCCAAACATTACACAGCATGAATGCACCCCGCAGAAAAAATCGGCCTGGAAATATAACACTGCCAAACTTTGATCTCCTACATCGCCCTGCTATACACACCACTGAGACGGGCAAACACAGCTTGGAAATCCTGCCTCAACATACACCCACAGCCTCAGTTTGCTTTGAACTAGCACGGAACAAGGTCCCAATAAAAACAACGCTGCCACAAATATTGTTGGAAAGTTAAAAAGAGTGGGATAGAGAGCTGCGTGCCCACATAGCAGAGGCTGTCGTTTCAGCTGACGACTGCAACCAACTGCTGCACTGCTTATGCGCTGCTGGATGTTGCACAACATCTTTGCTGCACGGAGCGCTCGGTATTAATTTCCACATCCTTTATCCGATCCTCATCCAAGGTGGCCCTGTGTTATAACCTGCCAGAGATAGCGACTTAAACGTGTCACAATCTGCTCTGTCTAGCTGAGCCGCTGGAAAATAAACAGAACAACGAAGTGACCCAAATAGAGAGAGACAATAGCGAAATGAATCTGAGATTGAGGCGTCATTAGAATTACAAAAATATACTGTCAGTTATGGTGCAGCAGCAGAAGAAGACCTAGGGAGCATGTAAGTAATACAAAGAGGGGAGGGGGGATGTATGCTAATAAGGCTGGGACTTAGTGCCTTCGACGAGGGGGATTAAAAGCTGTGACAGTACAAGCTTCCAGGCCTGTTCAACCAGCAGAGCAAAGGCGTGAATGCAGCAGGCTACGATAAGGGAGCAGGACACAACAACATCCTTGGGATAGATGGTTCTGACAAAACAGAGATACAAGTCAGTGCTGAATAGATATGAGCAAGATGAGCAGTGTTCTGTTGTTGATCCGGTAAAAAATCAGTGGTTCTGGCAAGAGCTGGAACAGGGGCTTCCAGGGCTCCGAAAGTGGAACCAGACACATAAAGGTAAGCTCAAAATGATTCATACCCATGCCCAACTTCAATTTTCATTCTCAACAATGGGTTTCTCCTGGCTAGAAATGACAAAGACTTTATTAATTTTTCAGGCCAACTTCAAGTTCTGTATGTTTCCCAAACAGTCCTGGCAATTTTTAACATCTCCGTGTTAATGTCTCCCAGTGATCACTAGACTATAAATTGCAGACAGATGATGCGATGCTGTAGTTCTCTAGTTAGTTACTAGTCAAGTGCAAGTCATGATTAAAACCAAAGAGCTTAGTAAGCTGCTATTAGGGCCCATCACCGAAATAGACTTAGTGTTAGCAAGAAAGGTCTAAAACTACATCCAAATGTTCTCAAGTGGCCACAGTGCAAAGCATCAGTAAAAAGTACAAGGAGTTCCACATTGTGAAAAATCTCACTCGTTCTGAGAGGAAGCCAAAAGTGACCCCTGCACTGCCAAGAATAGTAGAGCACAATGCTAAGAAGAATCCAAGGATCACCACCACGGCCATCCTCAGAAATCTGAGCTTTAAGTGTATCTCAATCAGGCTCTCCAGCAGACCAAGGCTGGTCTCCATGGTTGCACACCAAGAAGGACTCCACTTCTCCAAGACAGCAACACAAAAGCTGACACTGATAAAGATGAAAGCTTTACGTCATCAATTCTGTGGTTGGATGAGATGAAAATGAAGCTGTTTGGACATTGGCTTGTGATTATATATCTTGGAGAAAAAAGGATTCTTTCTATCCTTTGTCACTTGTTTATGTTCCAGCCAGAAGAAACCTATTGATCAAAGAAAAAATCACTGTAAATCAAAACTTGACATGGGGATGAAGAATTTTGGGCTTAACTGTTTCACAATTTGAATCTAAATACATTTTAGAGGTCTCTTAGATTTAACCTGCTACTCCCAACAGCTGCTACTGTATACTGTAGTGTTTTGGTTCAGAGAGTGAGTATTGGTTCCAGGTAGAACATATTTGCTTCTGTTGTTTCTTCAGCTTTACCAGCTAAACACCTGGAGGAATGGCACTTTGATCTGCCACTCTGGTAGAGGCTGAACTATTTGGCCAACTGATGGATGGATAACCATCAAACATTGAACAGATATCGTCCCCCTGAGGATAAATCACTGACTTGCGTGATCCCGTGACATTTCATCTGGCACCAGCAGCAGGTTAAAATTAATCAGTGAACCATCTCCACATCTACAAGATCCCCTGGCACAAAAAAAACTTCCCAGAAGATTTGTTCTAATGACTTTGGTGATTTCTTGACTTTATACTACAACAGCAGCTGTAGGGGGATGTTGGTTTTTTTTTAGTTCTCAGTAAACTTTCCGTTGGATGAATTGATGTAAAATTTAGCACTGACAACCACATCTGACATCCACTGACATCTCCACAGGATGGATTGCTCTGACTCAATGATATTTCATCTAACGTCAACCCAAATGAAAATTATAATTAGTTTATGTCTTGCAAAAGTAATGACATCCTCATCAGTGTCAACTGAACTTTGCGTTCAGTGCTAAGTAGAAAATGTTTGCCGTGTGGGGAGAACGGTTTTGTCAGATTGTTTCTAAAAAAGTTATTTTAAAAATGTTGGATACAATCCATCCAAATTCCAAAGTTAGAAAGTGTGGGAAGGTTCAGACACTATTTGACAAGCTGGTGAACTATGAAGTATGCTGATGCCTTCAGTACTGCCTCACTGTGTCTGCAGACATTTTTCAGTAATGGCCAATTGTGACTTATTGTTTTATGTTTCACTGTTACGTCTTTTTCTTGGGGACTGCGGATGTAAATTAGCATTGTGCTATAATCCGGCACATTTACGCCCATTTCTGGGTAAATGGGCGTTCATTAATGTGCACTGTCCCTACCAAATAAAGAAATAAATAAATTATTGGATCAGATTTTTGAAACTTTTCAGATTATTGATAGAGTGATTTAAAAAAGAAAAAAAAGATTCCCAATAAAATAAATGTATTTAAAAAGCAGCTGCTTTTAAAGGAAAAATGGTGAAAAGTTTCAATCAAACATGTAAAACATAAATACACAAAAACATCTCAATAAAATGTTGTCTTGTAGATTGTGTTATTTCAAATTTTGACAGTAAGGTTTCCATTTTTATTGCAATGTCTGTTCAGAATATCAGTTATTGTTTTTTTTCCACAGTAAAAATCAATACCAGCACCCCAAAAAAAAACATTTGGTCGACCTCTAACGCCTGGTAGGCAAATATAAGTTCAATATATGCTGCAGCTGTAAAAGACGGTTTGTTTGCAGCCATTTAAAGCATAAACCACTGAAATACAGCCAAAAACAACAAATCTAGGTTACAGCATTTAGGAATTAACATGAACTCTAAACCAAACATGTTCTGCAATTCAGAATCATCCCCCACAGGTGCTGCTACAAACTGAGTAAACACCCTTTCATCATCAAAATACTGCACACCTGTTTTTGCAGCTTGCTTCAGCGGGGAGTGTTAGTAGATACGAAAACTCCCAACACCTGTGGAGAACACGCGCCGGAGAAACTTTTCAGTGCCCAGTTGAGGCTCATTGATCGCATCAGAAAGCCGTTTAAAGTAAGTCTTCTTGATCTTTCGTCAATTTGCTCTCTTCCCACCTGGGTGCCACATAAACATGAAGAAAAGATCTTTAAATGTTATTTGAAGAGAGAATTGGGGCGATTAAGGCGGAACATTGAGTGCCATTATTCACCCTCCTTATTGGCCAGTAGCCTCAGTTTAATTCTGAAATGTGCCATCTCCTCCCTGATGCATCACATATTATCGCTGGCATCCGTGGACGTGTTGTGTTTATTAATGTCTAAAACGACCCTCTCCCACCTCGCCACGTCCTCTCCCCGACCTTCTGGTCCAGCACCGGTGCCTCTCGACAGGAACGCCCTTGAAAGGTAAACAGCAGAGGTGGAGGAAAAGGGTGCCATAATTAAACCTCAGACAAAAAAACATCTTCAAGTGCTGTGCAGTGAAGCACTTCTCCTTTTAATAAGGACTAACTTTATTAACCTGATCTATGATGCTTAATGGCTCACAGAAATGACAGGTGGGAATACTCTGAGCTCAGGCAAATAGGCTCTTTTAGTGGGTAATTTTCTTACAAACCATCTCTCACAGCCTGCATGAAAAATTCTGGCTATTTTCATTCTCGCACGCACACTTTAATACATGCACACACTCGTGCACTCAGACAACTTTTAGAGAGACAAAGTCCATCTGCAATTCCCGAGGACTTCAGCCGAAATGTCAGCCGGTGTGTTGAAGGGATCAGATGGCTTTTTGATGTTGCACATGCAGTCAGGCGGAAGAGGAAGAGAGACAGGCTTGATAGGCATCAGGTGTAATTTCGGTAACTGCTTTGGCAGCTGATGACTCACCATTCAGAAAATGCAGGCTGAGCACCCACCTAGAGAGACACAGGCCCGAACCAGACGAGCTGGCTGACACAAAAGCATCCCCTGACCTTTGTGCATGAAGATCATTGGAGCTGATCAGCTCCTTCCACTTCTCAGCAGAGGAACAGCAGTGGGGCCTAAAGGTGGAGAGATGTCAGGTGTTGTTATAGTTCAGTGACACATTAGTAATTTGCGGCAGCCATAGGATGTCGAAACAACCAGGGGGTCCATTTTCTTGTGCACTGGAAGAGATGTGAATAGGTTTAGGCATGTGGCGTGGTGTGAATTTCCACCTTTTCTACCAATAATTGCACACACACTGCTGTTTCTGCATAATTTATAGTTTTAAAAGCCTGGAATGGTTTGGAGAATTTCACAGTAAATCAGTGGCCTTTAGTGGGTCAGTGCTGTCGCTGTGTGTGTATCCGCACACTCTTAGCCAGCACTTTACCTTATGACCAGACAAATCAGCCAGAGGACTACTTGAACTCTTGCCAAGGCAGTAAAATATAGGCCACAAATGTTGTCCCTGTCCTGACCTACTGGCACGTCTCCTGGCACTGTGATTCTGTGGACTGTCTCCTGTCAAGATTTATTTGATCTTTATGGCACCTCTCACAGTTTATATACTGTAGCCTAAGATAAAGCAGCAGCAGTGGAGCCTGCATTTGCTGTATCCAGTCGAGCTGGATCTGATTGTACCAGTTATAATACTGTGGTCACAAGTAGGTGTTTTCATCTTTTAGTTGAAAGTGAATGCACCACAAAAATTAGTCTTTATGAGAGGAATACTAAACATTTAGACCCAGTAACTGTCTGGTGTGGCTGTTGTATAGCAAACTGAGTTGTGTTAAGGAGATGCCTCCCCATTCATTCCTATGATAGTTTCTTGTTGGAAGCATACGCTGAGAAAGCTCCCCTATGTTTCCTGTCACTCCCATATTTTCAGTTTCATTGAGCATGACAGATAACTTTACTGGTCATTGTGTGCATGCTAAATGCTCCATAGGGCCTGTGTGCATCACATGATGAACATGGAAGCTGCAGAACTCCTGTGCTGAAATGTCTCCACAGAGTCAACAGCATTGACTTGCTGAGATGTGAGCTGTTCAGAGAAGTAAAAAAGCACTTAAACAGGTAAAACAGAATGTACTGAAAACATCTTACCCAATAATGCTGTTTAATAATGAGGGCCAAGATTTTTAGTTACAGCTTAAATGATCAGATAACCTGCTGGGTGGTCTGTGTAATGCTTTACATTTTTTTTAAAAAAAATAATATCCAGCCATACTAATTAGGGTCGCATGGAGGCTGGAGTCTATCCCAGCTGACTTGGTGTGAAGGCAGAGGACACCTGGACAGGTCACCAGTCTGTCACAGGGCTACACATAAAGACAAACCCGCATTCACACCTACGGGCAATTTAGAATAATCAATTAACCTCAGCATGTTTTTGGACTGTGGGAGGAAGCCGGAGTACCCGGAGAAAACCCACGCATGCACAGGGAGAACATGCAAACTCCATGCAGAAAGATCCCGGGAAAGCCGGGACGTGAACCAGGGATCTTCTAGCTGCAAGGTGAAAGTGCTAACCACTACACCACTGTGCAGCCTGCTAAATATGTTTAACCTAAATAAATCAAGTGAAAAATAGGTTTGAAACTACCGCACAAATAGAAAAGTTGCTCTCAGTTTATTTTTAGATTCTTCATATTTTGGTTGCTGCTTCAGAATTTTAAGTTTTGACCAGAAAGCTTGAAAATGGCTCAATAGTTAAAACTGTATTGTTGTACTTTTGCTAGAACTGTACCGTATGTTAGGCAATACGTAGTGCAGCTAACCCTGCAATGAAGTCTTGTCTATACTATGTGCATTAATTAGTCTTTTAAACAGTGCTGTGTAGAATGGTCTGACTTATAAAACAAACAAAAAACAAACTGCTCTGGCTGGATGTTCCCTCAACATAGTGATAGTGGAATTCCATTTCCATTCATGCAGGAAGGCACTGCCAATAAAATGAATAATTCACCAAAAAAAGAGGTTGGTGTTTCTGTAGTAAAAGGAATTTTGAATTGTGTACAAAATGTCTTTGTCCCCTGAGTCAGACGAGGCCCTAATATACAATATGCTGCATAGAGCATTAATATAATAATGTTATCTTTGCTTCATGCAGTTTTTTGATTTGTTTATTAGCCATTTAAACTCTAATAAACAGATTTGAAATCTGTTGCTTTATGTGTAGTCTGAACAACAATAGCAGTACATTGGCTTATGAGTCACGCTCACATACATCTTTAAACCCTCCCAAAACAGAGTAGCTGATAAATTATTGCTTGAGTAGATACACTATACAATACATAAAGTGGCTGTACAACTGGATTTGTTGCTAGCTGTGAACCCCCCAACCCAACAACCAAATGTGAACTATAAAAAAATTCAGTTGAGAGACAACTATCCATTTGTAAAATTTAAACCCACTTTTTTGATTTCATTCATTATTCTCATGCTTCCTGTTACATGGACTGTGGGTTAGTGTAACTGGATATTTCCTGCTCATGCCAAACTGCATCACTGTTGTGGATTTAGGTAGTAGCTGACCTCTGCGCTCTGAACATATTCCTGCAACTCAGTTCCTTCTCAGCATGAACGGAGATACAAACATTATTTTTGGTGTTATCTGGCAGGTCTTATTTATTTTCGTGAACTTAGATTCATAGAATGCGCACAGGCTTTTAGCAAAAGCACTACAAACATGGCCTCACTGCACTCTGTGGAACGAAGGAGCGCATTACAAAAAATATCTCTGAAGATACAAACTGATGCTGGTTAACAGTTTCCCCCCTTAGGGAAGAAGTCCAGGTTAGACAGTAACATAGAGACTGCTGAAGCCACAAATATGCCTCATTACTGAGAGGGGAAAAAAAAGATAGATGGATTTCTGAGAGGCTGCTGCATATTTTGGTATCCATATTGTAAAAAAAATTATTTAACAAGACTGAACTCTCACATCTCTAATGTTTGCTGTTTCTGCTGCACATTCTGTATTTTAAATAGCAGCATTCTTGCTTTATGTTCTACAAGCTCTGACATTTTTTTGCAACCCCATTGATCTCACTGAAAGCCAACCAAATCCAAAGCCCCCTGTCGCTGCTCTGTTACACCGAGTATTTTTAGTCTTAATCTCACCAACAGGCAAACAGCCACCCCTAAGTGGACTAAATTTCAAAGCTCTTTCGTCTGTGAATTCATACCAGTGTTTTTTTGATGTAAAAAAAACAAAACAACAAAAAACGGCGCTGTCACATTGTTTACCTGCTCTCGCTTTCCTCGTTGGCCTCTGCAAACCTCTAGTCTTCAGGGAGTTATCTTCTGTCCATAGTCTGCTGCTGTATTCTCTCTCAAGAGGAGGTTAGCACCTGCTGTCAGTACATCACTGAGGCGGAGGTAGAGACAAGGCTGAGGACGCAGGCGGGAAAGGTAGTCATACATTAACAGATGAAAACTCCCGCTGCTTTTCACCTCCTCACACCCTGACAGGCCTGCTTTTATCTGCTCAGGTTCAAGGCAAGGACGGGAGCTGCTTTGCAGGGCTTTGCACTTAAACACTTACCCGGTCGGTCCTTTCTGAGGAGAGGCCCAGCTCCCCCTCCTGCTGCCTCCACCTCTACACCTTCCATCCTCTCCTTTTACTCCACCTGCAAGCGTCCCACCAAACATCCTGTATTCTGGAGCTCGCCTTTGTTAACTCCATGCATAATTCCTTTTCTCTTCTCTCCTGGTATGAGGGAGCGTTCCCTTTCTTTCCTTAGACTTCACTCCGTCCAGAGAGGCAGTCCCCAGAGCTTTCTTTTCATTTCCTACCGGTGTGGATGTAAGCGTGTGTTTCCGTGGGAAAGTTTTTATTTTTTTTTTTGACAGTGCAACTTAATGAATTTGAGATGCTGGTATGAATGAGGCTTTGTGAGTACAGGCGTTTTGTGTGTGTGTGTGTGCACACACGAGTAAACCAATAAATATTTTTTCCCAGAGAATGTTTTGTCAACAGGGCTTGAAGTCACACGGCGTGTGAGTGTTTGTTCGTTGTTGTGAGGAGGGTAAGCGTGGACATGCTGCTGCTGCTGGGTCAGTGTTTGCCTGTTTGACAAGAGGCAAGAAAAAGAGGATACACAGCACACAAGGAGAGGAACTGTAATTAAAAATTTTGCTCTTGTTAAGTTGGTGACAGCTCGCAATCGATGATGAGGACCTGTCTCCACAACTTAAGAAACATTTGGGCAGGATTGAGTCCATAACAGGAAGATTGTCAAGATATTTATGATCTCATTTGAGCATTTTATTGAGAACCATGGTTTAGGTGTAGAAAACAAAGAAATACAGTGCAGTGGGTTCACAGTGGTTTAAGCTCTCAGAATGTACCACACTTGTACATTTTCTAAAACTCTAATTAGGAGGCGAGAGCCCCCTGGAGCTACCAGCTGCATCACCCTCTCATCCTTATTTACTCTGCTTGAAATCACGGTACCGTATGTTAAGGCTATGGATGAAATGATCTGATCTGCACCGGTTCCACGAGGCTGAAAACAACAGTTTCGCCGTAGTACATTATAAAACTCTAATGAGGAAATATGAGCTCCCTTGTGCTTCAAACTGGAGCACCCAATTATCCTCACTTACTGCTGTACAGGCCGATGCACCCAGGGTAATGGCATAACAATCGCTCTCCCCCAAAGGTACCGGGCACAATGTGAAAGGCTGCGACACAGATCGATACATTACAGAAGTGCCTCGACTGTGTTCTGAGAGAAATCTCCCGCTTGAAAATAGTGTTCAAGATAAAAAGAATCATGGAATAAAACCGGTTTCATTCAACTTTGCTTCTTCAAAGTTAAACTTCACACCGACAGAACCTCCCACGTGAAAATGTTATAAATTCGTGCTCAGCTGGCGACAGTGCCATGTTGATATTCTGCCCTGCATCTCGCCACCTGCCCCAGGCTTGTTAACAAGGTGCCCGTGGCAATGATTGCCTGGCCATCAAACTCCCAGCTGATAAGTTCCTCTGGGAGGAGAGAGGAGCTCTGTCATTGAATTCACCCTGATCGCCTCCTCATGCTGTACATTTGAGATAACGCTCAACCATCCACCGGAGAGGCCCTCTGTGACGTTCATATATAACTTATTCTGTAAAATCTCTCCAGCATTTTCGGAGCTCGCCTCTTGTAACGAGCATATATATCCCATTTGCTACATTTTTATCATTTGACGACTAGATTTATATGCACAATTATGATGCTGTAGCCTGCCGTCAAGACGGTAGCCAGCGAGACACCTGTCACTGCAAATGCTGCAAGGCCGAGGAAGGAGATTGGCTGATTGATTGAAGCCAGAGTGCACCGAGGATGAGGGACGGCGGTGACAGGCCTGTGATTGACACAGATGAGAGAGAGGAAAAGAGGATAGAGGCGAGCAGCGGAGAGGACGAGGATACTAAAACAATAGCAAGTTAAAGTGAGAGGATAGAGGGAGATTTACTGAGATAGGCCAAAGTAGAGACAGGTGGTGAGTGGGAGAGGTGGGAAAAAATATAAAAAAAACGACGCAGATGAGGGGGGAAGGGTGGATAATCTTTTTGTTTTTTCTTTACTGTTCATCAAAAGGGTCTGCTTAGAGAAAAGAGAGGCTGAAGAAAGAGAGGGAGCTGAGGACATTGAGGAGAAGATGAGAGAGGAAAGGGGGTGAAAAGTATTCCAGGAGGAACATCCCAACTTCAGTCATGCCCCAGTGAATGTGCTGACAGGGTCTGTCTGCGCCACAGCAGAGCAAGTGTCATACACCCAGACAAAACCACACCACGCTGCACAGGACAAGATGAAACCGCCACTGCTTAATCCATTACACCCAAGTTTCCCAAACTGTACAAACGTTAAATACAGTTTTGCACAGTTTGCTGCTTTTGTCCACAAAAATATGGGAAACTTCGACACACTGCTTTAGACACATATTTTTTTTTTTTTAACTAGAAATAGTAGTTAGGCTCTAAAACTGTTGTATTATGTAGCCTTGAAAAAAGACAATAATCCCCTTGAATACCCCCTGTTGTGTTTTTCTATGCTGGAAGACAGATAAGGAAAGTTAGAGTATGTCTTTTGAACAATTACAACTAATTTATATTCTTAGATGGGCAGATAAGAAGAATTACTTTTTCATCAAGGGGTTATTGAAATCGACATGGAAATAGTTTAGTTCATTCAAGGAAAAACAATAATTGTTGGTTGAGGGATTTGAAGAAAATAGCTAACTGTGATGTTTCTCTGCGATTGCAGTTTAAAATTACATTACTGTCTGTAATTTAAACTTAAGGTCGCATATTTTTTACAGGAAATGTTTATATCAAGCATCCTCACAAATTAAGTTTGTTTCTGTATGACTGGAATTTGTTCAGATAAGGCTGCTGAAATCCTCCCAGGGTTCACACCATTCACTTGGTCGGAAATACCAGCTTCTAATTAGACATGTTTCATTTTCGATGTAATACATTAGCTATTTGATGGTATTTTCAAAGACTAGTTCTGGTGAAAATACACTTTTTACCTTAAGATGTTTTTTATATATGCTGAAAGACATATCTTGAACGACAGAAGCAGTCAACAACATGGCTGAGCATTGGCTCCTTGGAACTATAGAGTGCTGTTGACAGTCTCAAAAACATAGATTCAGACTTTTGGGGTTTCATATACAAACCTCAGGAACCGATCCTGCCAACTTGCTGCGTGGGGCTTCCTGTATCATTCATCTTCTTTAGAATTGGTTTCTCGTTCAAACATGTATGAATGGCTGAATCACCGTGGATTACAACTTGCCAGTGTGTAGAGCAGAGTAGTTTTACAGTGTTTGAGCACAGTTGTAGCTGAGCTGATGTGCCTGAGATACAGTGAGCGGTGGTTGGACAGAGTAACAGGGGCTTTACAGATCTACACGTTGTAGAGGAAGTAACACTGTAGAGTTACGTCTTATCCATTCTAGGGCAGGAAGGGATTCTTTTCATGGAAACAAATTCCAAATACGTAACTTTGATACACATAAGGGACTTTCAGGGGTTAAATCAACAATCAGAGAGGAGTTTTAAGAATTTAGCACATGGAGTTTGAAAGATGTGGATATTTGCCAGTAAGATTAGATGTCTAATTAAAGAATCCACTGACTTATTATGTGAAATGTAGGATGCTTATAGAAACTAACTGCTGAGATTTATCCGTCTCCACTGCATTGATTTCGACCATTGTTTTTAATGTCTTTCTTATGTGGGTCCTCCATTGTAATGGATTGCCAAATAGCTCCCAATAAAATTGGAGTTTCCTGAATTACACAAGCATATGCCTGCACACACAGTAGTAATGGAAACATTTTTATGTTAATGCAATCTGGCACGTAGTCACATTATTGACTTGTCAGATGCGTAGGCCCATGTTACTGAAACACTACTGAAGGGTGCCTGCTCTTATCTTAAAACAAGCACAGTGATTGATATCTGACATTTCGATTTGGCGTAGGATTTCCATTTGAGGCTTGAGTGCATGAGAGACATGCTGAGAGTGTGAGGCGGAAACGTGAGGAACCTTTTAGATCGCTTAAGGCCTTGTATGCAATAAAGTGCATCTGCATCTACAGCTCACATCTGCACTGACATTCTAACCGGCTGATCAAAGGACAATATCAAACCAGCCAATTAATCATACATCAAAGTGATATGGAGCTCGTCTCATGTCGTAGCTGGTGTCTTTTTAGCACAGCAGTCAGAAATCCTTGACAGTCGTCGTTTCCATTAATAAATGCTCAGAGCGTTTTCTAATAAGTGTTATCCTATCTCTTTCCATGTACAATAGTATAATGATAACTTTGTCCCCGTCTATCTTAAAGATGTAAGGAGAAAACACTTGGGTCATTATGAAGGTATAAATGGAAGTGTGTTCTGGGCCTTAAAAGCCCTTTGTGCTTGTGAAAATGTGATTGCTGCACTGTTAAAAGGTCTGTCCTGCTTGTCTGTGCGTTCTCTTACCTGTCTGTGCGGCTCTACTTTTAATTAACGCGGTGCAATGATTAAAGTTTTAACTTAATTATCTTTATCTTTTCTCTCAGGGTGTTCAACCCTCCGTGGGAAACTGAATGAGACGGTTCGCGAGAGGAGCAGCGAAAAAGCAGCAGAGAGAGGCTTGGTGAGATAGAGGAAGATATTAGGCAGCGTGAAAAAAAGAAGAGCGAAGCCGTGACTGACACCTGCCCTCCAGCTCAGTGTGAAGGGCACAGGATGGGAAAGTGAGAGGAGGGGCATGAAGAGAGGGAAAACAGAAGAGAGAATGAAGACAACCGGAAAACAAGACCTGCCTCACAGCAAACCTTCCTCAAATTAGGACATCTCACCGCAAGACAAGATGATTACAAGAAATCTGCTCCTATTGGTTTCCCTTTGCCTGTGGGAGGGGTTTGTCAGAGGTGCCTCGGCCAGTAAGATCGTACGGAGGAGGGGAGTGGGCGGATCGCACATGGTGAAGCTAGGGGAGAGCAGAACCGTCGACCAGTGGGATGCGAGCGTGGATTCGAATGCGATGCCTGTGGTGACTCTTAGAAACCTGATTAGTCACGAGCAGGCGAGTGACTCTGGATCTTTTTCTTACTCCAAGATATTACAGAATCATCCTGCTTCATCAGTAGCTAACAAGGAGAGGCAAGCTTACAAGCCCAAGCGAGAGGTCGACTCTGTCAGTAAAAAAGATGCTACTCCGCGCATATTAGCCAGTAACAAGGAGGTAAACCAGGATGTGAGGAAAGTTAGAAACAGCACCAAGAATGCTGAGACGTCCAAAACAGGGAGGTCTGAGAAAACATTTGCAATCCATCACAAGCCAGATCTACACTCCAACAAAACCAGGTTTAAATCAGGCTCCAGATCCAGGAGCAGACCTGATTTGAGTGTCCACACTACGGGTGTGCCGGGAAAAGGTTTTAGCATTGATTCAAACCGTAAGCTGAACCTCACCGGCAGTTATGGAGTGCTGAAGCTGCTGTCGAAGGAGAATCTAGTCAGGATTGTGAATTCCCAAATGCAGAGTGTTCCCAGCCTGAGCTTTCAGAGCAAGGGCAGCCGGAGCAGGAAGAGAGATTTGATTGACGTTAATCACGGACAGTTAGAGGCTCAGAAAGTGCCGAGACAAGATATGGCCGTCACTCAGTCTCACGCTGGATTTGATAATCAGACTGCATTTCCTTATGTGAGCCCAGTCACCACTCCAGATCTTAATCGGGACCACGGCGCCGACACTCGTATTAATCCGCTAAGTGAAGTCAAGCCAGCTTTAAGTAAAGGGCAGGACAACTTGGGAACACAGGGCTCAGATAGTGACGATAACAAGAGCAAACACCTCATCCGTTTACTGTCAACGCCTCACAGCGAGGTCAGTCTGAGCCCCGAGAAGGAAGTAATGATCAGCCAAACAGAACCACCATTTACATTGACAAAACATCTCCCTGCGTATGTTCCCTCTGAAACAAATGAATCTCCTCCGTCTGTGCTGACAATGCAACCCCTGGGAGTGAGGCAGGGGAACAGAGCAGCAGATTCCCATAGAGACCCATTAACAGAGTCAGCTCACACTGCTCAAACAGAACTCAGCACAGCTCAGTACCCTGCAGATGAAGACAACAAACTCGTCAACAGCAGTCATGTCCTGAGGCTCCACCCTGCTCCCGAATGGAACCACGGCACAAAAAATGCTGAGATGCAAGCTGTCGATCCAGAAAATGGAAAGGGCCTCGTGTTTGAGGAAGCGGAGTCGGAGGTGGAGGAGGAGGAGGAACGCATGGAGGGGAAGGGGCCACGATCTCGTAGCAGGAGGAGCTGGATCTGGAACCAGTTCTTTGTGATCGAAGAATACGCCGGGCCTGAACCTGTGCTCATCGGACGGGTAAGGAAAAAGAAAAACTTCATTTATCATTTACAAGGGCTGTGAACTATTTTATGAATGTTTTATGAATATTTAAGACACTGTTACAAGTCTCTTACATGGCTTATTTAACCTCAGGTTCTGCACTCAGGTACACATCTTATGCAAGAGATGATTAGCATAATTTAACCCACAGTCACGCTCTGAGTTTTTTTGTACACTGTTATAAACCCACAATTGGAATTGATTTACATTCCTCCGGTGCGAACTGGTGCCTTCCAGGTAGCAGTAAAAAACTTCAATGAATCAATGGCGTACTGAGGCGCAAGAAAAGCCCCAGATCCCGTCTGCCCAAGGGGCTTGTCATGATCACCACCAATCTGCACCCGCCAATGGGAATTGACATATCCAGGAGAATTAATGGCTTTACTTTTTCCTTCCACCATTGATCCTCCCCCCAGGACAGAAAGCAAGAGTCGTCCGAGTGTTCCCTCATTTCCCTGTAGGTCAGGCCTGTCAGCTCTCCTCCCTCCTGGTCAGAGGTCTGCGAGGTCCCGCTAATGCTATTTCATTCAGACTGATTTACGCTTGCTTTGACAGGATTTATCACTGCATTTTCCCTCGGCTCAACACATACAGGCCTGTAGTCCTATTGCTCTGCTCTGCAATTTATTAGAATCATTGACGGGGCACGGCACACACCCTCCCCTCTTCTTTGAAAGGGTGAGCAGATGAGCGTGTGGGAGGTCACGTTGGCTGGACAGAAGGTGTCTCGGAGCTCTGCGCTGTAATGGCTACGCTCTCAGCCCTCAGCATGCGCCAACTGTCTCAGTACCCAGCTGCGGTAGATGAGCTAATTTATAAGCCTGTGTGGCCAGTTTGCTGAGCAAATGAATAGTAATGATCCCTGTGTGACTGCTGCAGGCTGTTGGAAGCCACAGAGTAAGAAGTTGGTGTGTGGATGTGTGAGTGCTCAAAGTTGGGCTGGTGTTTAAGAGCTCCGACCCAGCGGGAGGCGCCTCGCACTTGATAGATAAAAAAGGCCCAAATTGCTTTGTGTTTTTAGGTTTTAATATGCAGGTGCACACAGATGGGCAGGACCCTGCAGGCTTTATGTGCAACCTCCCTGATGTTAAGCCAACATTTAATTTGGCTGTTTTTGCCTTTGTGCTATGACTGATGGAGAGCTGAAGTGAATGCTATGAAACACTGTTAGTGGGCGCGGAGAAGATGCAAGAGCCAACGGTCCAGCTTACAGATGGCACTGCGTGTAAAGCCATTAGTGCCAATCTGCTGTGTCAAGCAGGTATTTATGCCAGCACATTGTATGGGACTCAAGGAGGGAACAATGCCAGACCACACACACATGCCCATATGATAGCGCTGACACTTGGAGTACACCCAGAATGCTATTGTGACTGTATTTGTGTGTGTGTGTGTGTGTGTGTGTGTGTGCTGGGTTAGAGATTCGTATGATTAGTACCCTACTGTATTAGACAGTGACGGCACACACATGAATAATGCTCTTATAGATTTTAATACGCTTATGAATTTTTAATCTCCTGCTCTGCTTCAGTGTAGGCCGGCACTATAGGTAGAGAGATCAATGTGGACATGCTGCCTTGTTTTTTTTTTTTTACTCTATCGGGCCACAGATTGTGCTTTAATGGAGAGAGCTATAGTGGAGAGTGTGAAGAAATTGACTGTATAGGCCACAGCAGCTCCGCCTGCCAGATCTAGCACAGTCCAAAATCAGGCTGAGTCAGCTGCAAACACTGTTGCCCGTTGACTCACAACACGTGTCTCGCCTAAAGTCAGCTATACAGTCTTCGTGCACACTTAGACACCAATCATCCGAAGGTGGGGTTGTGCAGTTAACTGTAGGCTCTCTATAAAAATCCGCCTTCTAACATTGATTCATGCCAGGGTTTTTTTTGCACGCGCGTGTGTGTGATCTCGGACAGTTTAGTCAGAATAAATCTTCACTAAAGCTGGAAACAAGAGCCAACACTGTAATCTGCGATGTCAATGGGAGACAAAGGCTCTGCTGCTAAACTGAAAATGAATTAGGGAGCAACTTTGTGGACGCAGCACCCTCAGTGTAATTCTCCATGGAAATTTATAAGCACTTCCTCTGATTTAAAACTCTCAGAAGTGCTATCAAAAAAACAGATAATCTCTTATTAAATTTAGAGAAGAGCAGCCGGTGAACCACCTGCTGCCAGTCCGCTGTTGCTGTATTGACCCTTGACACGTTTTCATACTGTTAGAGATCTAAGTTTTTGTTGACTGTGGCATCTTGTTTTTGGAGAGTTGTTCAGGTTCGCAAGAGTTGCCGAAAAGGGCACAAAACATTTTCAGCAGAGAATTGTCTGACTCAGTTTTGTGCTCTCTATCAACACGCTCGCTCTCTTTATCTCTGTCTTACACTCACTCACACACAAACACACACATGCACACACGCTCACACACTTGCACAACACAGGCGTTGTTACTACTATTTTCTCACGCTGGAGTGTCTCTGCCCCATGATTGTGAATTTAATTGATGCTGTCACATGGTCTGTAATGGGGTTTCAAGTGATTGCAGAGGCAGTGTGAAAGAAACACAGATTTTTCTTGAGGAGAAAAGGCGCCTCAGCAGAGCTGGGATTAAAAAAAAAAACACTCCTTTCTGATTAGCTTTTCTTCTCCCCTGACTCTGCTCTTGAAATGCAAACTCCCTAACTCCTCGCGTGGGGAAAAAACGTGACATATAGCGGTTTCTTCCTTTCTGTTAGGAAATTCCATCTTGGCCTATCTCACCTTTTATAACAACTTAAGTGCGCGAGCTACCTGGCACGTTGGGGGAATGTGCATATCTAATGCGCCATCGCAACAGGAAATGGACCTAGGCGATCATCATCATTAGCATATCATTAACATCATCATGAGCATGCATAATTCATCGTTAATGAAATATGTCTGGATTTCACATTATTTTCCGCACATGAAGCCACCATCTCAGGAAGAATAGTATATAACATATAGACATCAATGTGAAGCACTAATTAAATCATTTCTGCTTCTGACACGTGAAACAATAGTGATCAATTCCCACAGTAGCGTATACTTAGCATTCTCATTATGCTGAACCATTCATTAACATTCGCTGAAGAAAATTGCTCAGCAAAATGCGGTTAAAAGATTCCCCCTGCCTGAGGGCATCTAAAGATATATAAATAAGCCAGTTACTGACCGTTCTGTTATTGATAAGTCCTGCTCCTCTGTGCAGCGCCTCTGGGTGCAACGTGCGCAAATGCGATATTGCAGAAGCGCTCGTAGGAAACCATCAAGTGTGATGCAAGGACGAGAAGGAGGTTGTCAGAGGAAGTTGAGTGCTGGTGTGCATGTTTTTCTCTAATGCTCACTCTAGCAAAGCCTTCTTGTAATTAGCTACCAGCTAGTGGCTGAAAATAACTAAGTGCATTTACTCAACGGCAGTTTACTGAAGTAGTATTTCTCTTTCATGTTGCTTTATACTCCACTACTTGCATTTCACAGAACAAAAGCTATGGGGATGAAATTTAATATGACCTCTATTTACGGCATGCGTAGAGTGATTTAATGTATTTGCACTTATTAGATACATTTTTGTTTACATTTTCAGTGGCAGAGTTCTTCACACTGGATTCAAATGAGTCAGACAGTTTTTATAGTTGTGACCAGGCTGAGACCATTACTCACTTTATGGTGGTACAGGAACTGATATCTCATTATTATTTTTTTCTGCTTGGCAAATCTCTGTAGGCCAAATAGCTTTACTGGTCACTTACTTTTATCGCTCACTTATGCAGACATGACTGCCATGTAGAAGTACACCATGGGGACTCATATATAACGTACATAATGAGCTTTTTGTGCAACGGATTAAAAAAAACAAAAACTAGAGGGATTGCCCAAGTTGTGCTGTTTTTAACCCTCTAAACTCCAAGCTATTTCTGGGTGGTTTTTTTTCTGTCACATTTTTACTTGCTCGGGGTTGATTTTGTTGATTTTTGGGGTTGAATATAAAGTTCTACACCCTAAGAAAACAGCACAACCACGGCTGAAAGCAGAGAACTCAAAGATCTCTATTGTGCAGCATCACAGTGTTTTTTTCAAGCATTTTTTCTTATTTTATTTTTTCTGAGAGCGATATTGCAGAGACACAGCAAAGTGAGAAAGAGAGAGGGTTTGATATACAGAAAATCGCCATGAGCTGGAACCATCAAGGTCTTTAGCCGTTGGGGTGAACAGTCAGTCAGGTGAGCTGTCAGTGCACCTCAGTGTAAAAAATGTATAATGCCACAAATCATTAAAATAAAAGAAAAAATGGAATGTGAATTTCTTTGATTATTCATTTTTGGAAAAATGAAAAAAAAAACAGAAGTTAACATGTACGACATTTGTCCAAGTGCACGATATTGTTGCCAAAAATGGAAGAAAATAGCAGTTGTACAAACTAAAGATTGTTTACTGTTTACATTTTCAATTTGTCTCCAAGCAGGCTTTAATCTGTTCTGTTAAAACACAACCTGCAGTTCAACCAAGAAGTCTCTGAATCACGTTGTCACGCTGGTTGCAGCTGAGCTACTAATGGCTGCAGAGATTGTTTTTTTTTTTTTTTAATTTTTTTTTTTTTTTTTTTACAGAATTTGGTTTATTTTTGGATTTTTAAAAAAATAAGTCATCGATAATAGTCATTTTGATCAAATATCCCAATTTTTAGCTTAGATTTGGTTGTTTTTCCCTATGGAGAAAGTAACATGATTACTTCATGGACCAATGGTTCTTCCTGGTGTTACAGTTTCTTGCAACTGGTTTATTAGTTAGAGTTTGGCAATACAATGGTCCCTCGCCATATGGCGGTTCACTTTTCGCGGTTTCACTGTATCATGGATTTTTAAATTGCATTTGGTATCGTGGATTTTTCACTATACCGCGGGATGTTGTGGTGTATAGATGCTTTTTATGTGTATTACTGTGACGAGCTGCACTGAAGAATGACACTGGAGAAAGAATGTCTGCATTTTATGCACTCTACAACTGGCAGATGCTTTTATTTTGACACACACTGAGTGTAACTTAGAAATGTGGCAGGAAGTCATCAAACCACTACACTTCACACTCACGGTCCTGACAACATAACACTTAACCAAACTAACTAGACTGACTTAAATCACAAAAACGAATGTAACCCCCCAATAGACGAGGGATCACTGTATTTAAAAAATTATGTGCCTTTCAAACTTTCTGGTGGGGTTGGGAGTTCAGGGGGTTAATCGATGTTATTTAAATGTAAATTACAGAAGAACTGGATATAATATGCTTCACTATCAGTTGTGTGGGGTGGCCGGAATTTAACATGAGGGGGACATGGCCACCTTTAGCTCCACCCCTGGTCTGCACACACAGAAAGCGTTGCACTGGATGAAATTAGAACTCAACTTGTCAGATTTAAAGCACATGTTACAAATAGTTTACTGGCACTTCTATCAACAGTCTAATTTTTCAGTTTTATTCATGATGCAGTATTTTGACACTGTGCTATTCCTACATGCACTTAATTATAAAATATGTGCTCACCTCTTTCACTGCTGTTTATTTTTAAATTCTCTCCTCTGACATCTGTGGAAGTGAAAAGCACACAAACACTTGTAGATTCTAAATACATATTTGCGTCAAAAATGGGTTAAAATCCACACTGTGTTGGTACACAAACACATCACAAAACACAGAAACCTTGCAAGTTATAAATAACACTAGTCAGATAAAAGAGTCCCTCCTGAAACTGAAGGAGGAGGGCAAGAGGAAGGAGGCATGGAGCCAAACAGACAAAACGTAACAAATAACAAGAGTGTGATGGTGCCAATAGGAGGGCCAAGACTAACACACACCTCCCAACAAGGAAATCATCAATAATAATAATAAAAAAACCCTCTTTGCAAACAGCTCTGTGTTTTTGTGCGCTTCCACTCTTACTCTCCCTGTAGAAATCATTTAGCCTCCGGGTCCGAACACAGCAGGAGTGAGACAGCAATTAGAGAGTGACTACAGTGCAGGAATGAGGGAGAAGAGAAGGAGGAGATAACAAGGCAGAGGAGAGCGAGATTACAATGCAGGATAGAGATGGGATGATGTGAGAGAAAAAGGAGAAAAGAGAACAGAGAGAGGGGTTAAAAAGGAAAGGAGATGTACGATACAGCGAGGCCAGTGTTAATGGCACGGTGATATACAGAGCAGAAGGGCGAGAAGAGAAAAAAAACCTGAGAGTGGTGCAAAGTGAGGAAAGGTTAATGGTTTACAACTGGCAGAAGGGAAGAATGTGTTAGACGGTTAAAGAGAAAAAAGAGAGAGGAGGGGAAGGACTGGTAGATCACACACGTTTCTAAAGCTGACCTCACAGCCCATCGAAGCCCGAAGCAAGTCGGAGAAAGACAGACTGCAGAGAAAGAGAAGGTTATGAAAAGAGGCAGCCGGGAATCCAGGCCATCAGCGCAGGGACGTGCCAGGTTTACACGAAGGAAAATACAAGAGAGTCGGGGAAAGAGAGGGAGAGAATTGAGAAAGCAGTTAAATACCATTTTATTGCAAGCCCCTGTGGAGGCCACATTTAAATGTGTTTCTGTGCTGAGTGGGTGCAGGATCACATAGAGAAAATAATAGACGGGATGACTGAAGGAACAAGCTTATGAGGGGGAAGAGAAGAGGAAGAGAAGAGGAGAAACCGTGGAGTCTATTAAAGATGGAATTCAAAGGAAACACAGTGGGTCTTTCTCTCCTTTACTTCCAATCTCCCTTCTCTCTTTACGCCTGTGTTTCATCTCGGGATAATGTCGAACAAATCAGCAAAGCAAGTATCTGAATTTAAAGCCTCGTTCTCCCGGATATGAGGATGGCAGTATTTTTATCTGTGAGACTACATGAACCTCTTAGAATACATCTACACCATTTTCAACTTAATATGAAAATGCATTTGTAGATAACCCTGGAAATGTGCGTGTGTGTGTGTGTGTGCGTAACCTCTAACCACCCGAGGTAATAAAATAACATGAAATAAAGCACAAATTGGAGTTGGAGCCGTTTCGTCGCCTGAGGTTAGCCCATCAAGGAGCACCGTGTCAGTGGTGAGAAACACAGCGAGCGTTTAAGCGTTGGGCTGGTGTGACGTAGACGGTGTGTGAAGCGAAGAGGCTGTGCAGGAGTCGAATTCATGATTATGCATCGCCCAGTGTGAGCTCTTTGACCGTGACCTTGAGCTAATATTTATGCTTTGGCCCGGACTGTGCACCCCACTTCTCCCGGTGGCCCTGAAGGGGCTGGGAGTGAAGGAGCCGAGGGCAGGGGAGGCCGAAGAAGACCAGAAGTCACATGACAGACAGAAAGCAGCAAAGAGGGAGGAAAATACTGCCAGGTGACACGACTAACCCTGTTATGAACATGTTTGCTGTAACTGAATTCAATGAGCAGCGGCCAGTTGTCCACATTACGGTTTATTATGAATTTATGTCCAATCTCAACTTGTATTTTGCACTATTATACCCATAACATGAACACGTTTCCAATATTAAAGCATTCAGTCAAAAATACTGAGGCATTTGCAGTAATCAGTGTGGAGCACTGCCATGTTAACTTTAATTCTGTTGTAAATTAGGTTGTTGGGTAAGTTTCTGTGCTTTGAGCTTCAGCTTTCTTGGATTAGATTCTCAAACTAAATGCAGCAAAGTGGGTAATCTTGGTAAACTTAATCAGAGCATAAATTTCTACTCGGTTACATAACAGGGCACGTTTGTCTGAACCAGTCACCTTTTTTGACCTAAAGTAAAATTAATTATTGTTATCTTGTGCCAAACTAGAGTCCAGACACTCAAGCACAGCTGGGAATCTTTAATGCTTGTTGTAAAGAATAGAGTCCAACTAATAATGAATTTTTTAGGGATGATGCTGATTTCAGATTTTACCAAGTAAAAAAATTCAGATATCAATATATTAGCCAGTTTTCTTTACGTATACATGGGGTCCTTGGTTTACAATGTCATCGACCCATGGCGTTTTGTCCTTATGTCAGAACTGATTACGTGGAACTAGTTGACACGGCAGTATAGGAAGGCTTTGTTTACATTCGCAGGTTGTACGCCCCCTTGAATTGTGCTACATTCGCCAACTTTTTGCCCTTCGTTATGGGTCCCAAGCATAAGTCAGACTCTTCTGATGGCAGTGCTTTGAAGAAAAGGAAAACCATCTCCACAGAAGTTAAAGTAGATATAATAAAATGCTCAGAACAGGGTGAAACACCGAACGAACATCGATCAAGTTGTAGAAACAGTGCAACATATTGTAGCGTCCCTCTGTGATGAATGAGTGAAACTTTATCCCGTTCTCTAGTCAATTATTGAACCTTCACACAGGCTACTGTGGGCCGTAGCCAACGCCAAAATAACTACAAAAAACCTATAACATAGCTCCAGAATTAGCTGCTGGTCTTAGCTCTCTCTCACTCGGCCCACACACTCCTGCTGACTCTGAGCCAATCAGAGGTGAGCTAACTAAACATGACATGTTCACTGACATTAGGTAAATCTTGAACTGAACAATAAACATTGAAACCTCAACATCAACAACAATATCAGTCCGTTACAACATTCTGTTATTTTCTAGTAAAATGATTCATACATGCATGAAAGTCATTGGTATTCATGATTTTTCCGCACCTAATGGCTTTGTTTACATTTTCGTCAGAGTTCCAACTTATGGAAAAAATCGACTTCCGTAGATCAGTAGGAACAAAACTTCGTCATAAGTCGAGGACTTCCTGTATATGATTGAGAGACACTGAAAAAGGAAAATTATGGGGTTATTGTTGAACTTTCTGGCAATGTGTTTAACAAACTAATAATCAACTTGATATGATGACACCACTTGACTCCGCACCACCATCTGCTCAGCTGTGATACGTACTCTGCTACATGTGCTGCGGACGGTGCTGAGAGTATTGTCAACAAGATTGCAAACCAAATTTGTGATAGCACAATTTCTAAGTTATACCAAGCATCCTTTTCTGTATTGTGTTCTTTAAAAGAAGAGTAAAAATTTTTTTAAAAGTTGCTATTGTCACAAAAGACTCAACATGGACACTGGAAATATCAGCTGATAGTATCGGCTGATTGACATATCAGTCTGGCTCTGTTAAAGGAAATGAAATGTAAGATTGTTAAATGTTTAGGTTTCGAGCTCATTTCTGATTCTTAGAAGTTGTAACAAATCTAATATTGATTGTGGTCGTTATGTGGCTAGCCGTCCAAATATGCTTGTAATAACTATGCTATATTGACGTTAAGCACGCTCACTGTCTTAGTTTAGCATGCAAATATGCTCTAATTAGGCTTCAGTCTTCCAAAATGAACAACAAAACATGCAATTTGTCCCTGCTGTCAGACAGGACACAGCAATAACACATCATCATTTGTTTGTTCCTTTCAAAACTGCTGCAAATCAATGTGGAAATGAAATGATGTGAGAAGAGGATAGCAAAGTTCTGGCTAGGTTTCATGCACAAAAGCAACCTGGTTATACATGGAAATGATCTGAGTTAGAATAACAACGTAATTAAGTTTAGAGAAACAGCTTGATTGGAGTTCCAGCTCAAGTCATGCTGTGACTTAAAGACTTACAGACTGAAATCCTCACCTTTAATGGAAGAACAAACAGATCCTTTAGTTCAGTCAAACTGCCAATTCAGTAACATAAAACTACTCCATTTTAAGTAAAGGTCACTCATGAAAAATCCTACTTAAGTAAAAGTACTTAAGTAGCAGCAGAAAAATGTAGTTAAAGTATCAAGTAAAAGTTCTGGTTTGGTGTATGACTGATATATTTACTAAGCGTTGTGAGATGACATATGTTGTGAATTTGCGCTATATAAATAAAATTGAATTGAAATGAAAATTAAAATATCATGTATGGTATAATAAGATAATTAGCCCTCAAGCATCACTTTTTCCAACAATATGCTACTGTTGTAGTTGTGGGAGAAATGAAGAAAAAACAGTTCAGACCCTTTCAGAATATGTTGCTCTGATAATGTCCCCTGACAGTGGTCACCTCAGTGTAAACAGCTGATGCTTTACTCGCTCTTGGTACGACTGTTTCTAATCAACACTAAGCACAAAACACAGCAAATGAGGCTGATGGCAGCATCATTGGTTTTGCAAGTATTTGCAAAAAAAAAACATATCCTGGAGTCACTGAACTGGTGACCATCTCTGTGCAACATGTCATGACAGTGTGACCAGGTTGGGATATTCCAGTTGACCAGCCGATCGATTGAAAAGCTGCGTTGCTCGTACGACAATGAAATAAATGTTGTTATTGGCAAATAAGATTGGGTTCATTTGAAGCTTGAAAGCTTGATTTACGGTAAAAGCTAAATGAATTATTTCACTTGGTGTGGTTTACTGAGGCTTTCTCATAAAAACATTGATTTCTTTCGATGCTTATTCTTTATTATCTGTGCGGCACAGCTGGTGTGGGCAGCGGAGACAAGTGGAGAAAATGAAACGGCTGGGTTACAGAGGTGAGGAAGCGCGTGGCGAGGGCATGTCAGAAGAAGAGAGTGTGGTCAGCGTGAGGCGAGCAGGAGGCCGACTGGGAGCAGGGCGAGCCGGTGTTAGGTAGCAGCAGATGGGAGGCGGCGACAGAGGAGAGGGAATCTTCTGACACATGGAGGCATGCAAGTTCATTTTTTAATGCGTCCCGAGAGGCATGTCAGCACAAACACACATGCTGAGCTAATTCAACTACGGTGACACACTGTATTAATAAAGCATACATTATATACTGTGTGTACATTTTTATGATATAATAGAGCAGAAGGCTGTTTGAGGACGCCACACACGATTTGAAACCCCTGAGCATGCAATGTGATTCGCAAATAATATATTATGGAATGTATTTACACTACATTGCCTGTTTTTTCTTAATTTAGATGCAGTCATCCATAATTCTTTACACAATCTCAGTGCCAACAACAAAGTAACAAACAGAGCTTCAAATTCCCTTTCATTATTGCACATTTTTCATGCTTTACAGGCATACACAAACGCACACAGACTTTTGGTTCCCAGTGGCAAAAGCCATTCCTCTTGGCAGTGGCACGCGGTGGCATATATGTGGGCGATTTGCCCTTTAAATGTACAGCAGTGAGTTAGGCCTCCAGTGGCCTTTTCCGAGCTCGTCTCCCTCGGCTAAAAATATGATGTGAAGTATACACCACCAGAGTGGAGCGCCGAAGCAATAAAACACAAACAATCATCCGACTGGCCGCCACACACACACACACACACACACACAACACTGCCTCTCATACATCAGCTGATTATGATAATCAAAAGTGGGATTTGCATACTCTGAGGCTAAAAGCACAGTTTTGTCCTGAATAATGTATTGCGGAGGAAGAGAACAGTAGCTTGATGCATTGAACAGCTTATGGTGCTAAAGGAAAAGTCTAATAATGATGAATAATGAATGTTCTATTAGGAAGTGTGCGAGTGGGAGGAAGTGTGTGTGACTGAGGGAGATTTTGCACTTGTGTGATTGTGTGATTGTGTGTGTTGATGAGGAGGCCACACAGCATGCCCTCCAGGGACAGACGGAATTAGATCAAACAAGAACAGGGCAGCGTGTCCACACCACAACCGAATTAAAGAGGAAATCGACGCTAACCAAACTTCAATGCCGAATCAATGGCGGGTCGATGCTAAACAATTAACTGCCGCTCCTCGTGACGTGTTTAAGCCGCGTCTGGCTGTAAGACAAACAGACAGGGAGCCAGAGGAGACTGTTTTCAGTGCCGTCTGACATTTTACTGTGAGCGCAGAACAAAAGGGAATTTCTCCCCTGCACTCGCTGCTAGAATGGGTTTGATTGAAAGTTCAGACGGAATTTAAAACTTGTCACAGTGTGAGGGTCTGTCTTGTGAAGTCACAAGTGCTCCTGAGAGGCTGGCTGTTTTCTGCTTCTGTTTCTGTGGGGGGTTTATGTTCGACTGCCTCTGCATAATTGGAAAGTGTGTGTGTTTTTCCCATGCGTCTGGATTGTTTAGAGAGGAGAACGGGGCAGTGGAACGAGAGCACATACATTTGCATGAATGTTTGCGTCACACCTGGGTGAAACGGCATTTGCATACTTTTTATGGTTGTGGTTGTTTTATGTTGTCCTAATGGCTTCTATGAGCGCGGCGGAGGGTGTTTCACATCTTGACAATTATGGGCTTTATTGGAATTATGGCTTAAAGTTAACGATAATTATAACTTGTCTTGCTTTCATCGTTCGGTTACGATAATGCTGTGCTCACAAAATAATCGTTGCTAGTCTGATGTGGCAAAAAACAGGCAGCAAAATGATGTGACAGCATGTAAATAAGACAATATTATCTAATCTGCCTTATTTGGAGGTAAAATCACAGTTGCATGCACCTGAAATGTTGGTAATAATTCCTCATTACATTGTGCTGAACATATATTAGGGCAATGTTGAATCACACACTTAATATGCAAATGATCAACCTTGTTTCCCCAAAATTGTATTTGTGCACAATTAAACTGCTTTCTCATTTACATTTGGAAAGGAACATAATTTTAATTTGAAACAACCTCAAAAGGTAAAACTGTGACACACAATCACAATGATAACTATTTGTTAGAAGCTTGATTTAGTTTAGGTACCAGAATTATTTGGTTAGGTTTAGGAAAATATCACAGTTCAGGTTAAAATATACCCTTTCTACAACGTATTTGAAGCTTCTCCTCCCTATTCTGTGCTACTGGGGTGAGGAATCCTGCTCCATCTATGATTGTTTGTCTGAGACAGAACAACAGTGAAGCGTGTGGCAAAGATTGGTTGCTGTGAAATATATTTCTGTCAGAAAACAGGTTTCCCTCAAAACCTGATTGAGAATGCATTACAATACAACAAGATTTTTGAGTGAAAGCACTGCTTAGACAGTGTTACTTTTGTGGGGTTTTTTTCTGGTTTGACTAAAATGCGTCAGACCACTTGTGTCACTTTTAGCATTAGAGCTATTTTCAATGTTATTGTCACCTTGAGGAATTGAAGCCAAAATTATGGCAGTAAGACCTGAGTTGTAATTTACTTTCGTTGATCTGATCATTCATTTATGAAAGTGTGTACGCAAATTTTAAAGTTCCGTTTTATTTCCCCTCCAGTGTCTGACAACCCCTTGTTACACAACTCTGGCATCATGATTTTGTTTAGTTCTGACAGATTGTCACATATTTGATCTGTCTGTGATCTAATCTGACCTGATCAGGCTCCAACATAATCAGATATAATTCAGCTTTCTGCTTATCTCTGGCTAGTCTCTGGCTTGCTTTTTTGTATGACATTGGTAATAACAGCTCGTTTAGTAGCTTTTCATTGAAATGATTTGTATAAATAGTAAAAGAATTTGCAGCAACCATGAAAAAACTGTGTTGAATGAGGAGATATTCAAAGCATTGATTCGACTAAATCTATCAAATGAATTTATAACAAAATTTCATTTGAGGAAACATCTTCATATTAGTCATGAATCTGGACACATAAAATACGATGCCTTTTCCAACATGATGTGTTTTGAGATCATTTATATGCAGTTGCTTACAGTCATATTAAAAAATAAGCACTTCTAATGGAAACTGCTGGCTTTTTTGACAGATTTACACAACCAAACATTTGATCCTCTTTGAAACACTGCATACTAATAAAGATGATGTAATCAAAACAAATAACACATAAAATGAACATTTTGTAGTCATTTTCATAATTTACATAAAAAAACATTAATCAGACCTTCAAATACATCAAATTAAATTTACATCTTCCGGATACAAATTCAACCCAAGAGCAGACCGTCTATTGCAACAAAGAACACAGAACTGCAGGTTACTCTACAACTGTTGGTGTCAAAGCGCTGCGTCTACAATCACAAAGAGTTTGCACACATTTGACCTGTACGGGATTCGTGCCAGAAAAAAGCCTTTGCTGCCCAAAGAGAACAATGGAGCAAAGCTACTAAGCTAAATGTTGTGGTTTGGGGTTGCCTCACTGCCTCAGGAACTGGACAGCTTGCGGCCATTGATGCAACTGTGATATCTGCATCATATCATAGTGTGCTTGAAGATAATGTGAAGCCAATGGTCCGAAAATTGCTAATGGCGCTACCAGAGGTTAAATGCATGGAACTCCACATTAAATGTCGGCAAGATCCTCAAGCAAGTCCAGTTGCCTTTGTTTTAGCACTTAGGTAGCTAAGCACATGAACAAATCCACAAAGGAAAGGCCAAAGTGGAAGAAATGGAGGATTATGGACCGATATAGTCAAGAAAATAGAACAAACCAAGGCTTAAATCCAATTGAAATGTTTTGGGGGGATTTTAAAAGAGCAGTATATGCCAGAAAACAGTCAATCCGATGTCAGAGATGCCTACAAGAAGTCTATGTTGATTCTCAGTCATCCAGGTTGTGGTAATCCTAGAAGCATTAAAGAATATTAGATCTATTGTTTTTTTTTGGTCAAACTTATATGTTTAAAGGCTTATTTCTTTGTGCTTTGTTCAAGTATGTCATCTTTATCTGTAGACACTGTTTCAAAATAGGTCAAAATAGGTTTTCCATATATTCCCATGCCTGTTTACGTGACTGTACCTGTTCTTTAGGATTTGTACAGACACCATGCAGGCCTGCTAAACCTGTGTCCACAGACTTGTTTGTGTTGTGGATATGCGTGTAGGTGTTTATATCTCGCTCTCCTGAGGCCCAGATGGGGATCTATTGCTCTCCAGATGGGAGCGAGTGCAAAGACATCTGATGGTGGCAGAGCTGATCACAGCCAACCCGGAGAGTTGTTGACTTTAATTATGAGTCGCTGTGTAGATGTTGGCCTTCGCTTTGTGCTGTGCTCTATTAACTGCCCCACGCTTTCTGGCCTGCTTTCAACTGTTTCTTCTTTCTCCAGGTCAGTCCCTGTCGGCTCAGAGGCACACACTAACACACATACAGCCAGAAACACACACTAACACACATACAGGCAGAAACACACACTAACACACATACAGGCAGAAACACAAGCACACATATTCTTCGTCACGCCTTGGCTCCTCGTCCACTCTGTGCTATAGCTGTGCCAAGTGGAGGTTCAGCCAGGGCAGAGAGAGACTCAGAGTCATTACACCTCCTTCTATAAAGTTACCATGGCCAGCACACACACACACACTCACACACAAACTCACCTGGAAAGCCTGTTGGTAAAACTGTCACGTACAGTAAGACACTCGTGGACACGAACACACACGCACAAACACTTACACATACCCTCGAGCAAAACAAATGATATTGCAGTGGTAGGTAAGCTGGCCACGAGATGCAGTTTCACTTCAAATGGGCTCTATGAACTCATATGGGCCCTGTCCCAAATTAATTTTCCTACCGTTTCCCCCGATCGACCCGTTTCTTCAGACATCTTTCTGAATTGGTGGACCTGTTCCAAATCGATTGGCTGACCCTCTCCCCTCTGCCCCTCTTGACACTCCCCTGGCTGATATGACGGAGCTGGCTTGGTCCCAGCCCCCGGCTCTTTACCTCCACGACCGGCTGGTGGAGCTTGTGGTTGTTCTATAGGCCTCTGGCTCTTTTGAAGTCGACCAAACAGAAGATAAATAGCTTCGCCCTCCTCCGCGGGCTTCTAGAGGAGCTCGGGGGATATTCTCGCACCTGCCTGCGTGCCCTTGCAAACTTTGCCTGATGTGTTTGGGGAATTGAACCCTGCTGCCAATCACAGGGCTCAGCGGCGCCCTGCCTTGCTGCCGCTGCTGCATGCCTATTGGCAATTCACGTGAGCTGCCAGTTGATTTTCCACACTGTAATTTCTGCTGCTGCTGTAAACCTCACCTCCGTTTTAGCCTCGAATAAACACAGAAGGCCACACACACACAGACACACACTGAATTTGTTGGGGGGGAAACATCCACATTCATTAGGCTAATGCACATCTGTAGAAAAAAAGCACATTTTCTTGGTGTTTTTATGATTTATTGTGTGGCAGAAATGTGAAATTGTGTATATGGGATATTAGTTATTTAAGTGATTTAGAGGTTGGCAGAGAGTACTTTTCCTCCTCGCTTCATGATTTATGGTTATTGCATAAATGTGGAATTGAGTATATGAGTATAAGCATATTACCTTATGATAATATAAGTAATTGAAGAGATTTAGGAGTCTGGGGAGGCTGGGTGTTGCATACACAACAGCACCAAAGAAAACGGGAATGGCAGCTTATCAGTCTGATATCATTCTCCAAGCAGAGGTGACACATGAGTAAATTTGGCTTTTGTGGCCAGTGGCTTCATATTGTTTGGCTCTTGATATATTTGATGGTATATCGGGGGATATGAAATACAGGAGTTATGAGATGTCATATAATTCACGTTAAGCGGATGTGAAATATGGTGATAGCCGGTTGTGTTATATGTAATATTGTTTGGTGTATTTTTGTGCATGAAACGATGGCTGAAAGATTCCCAAGCTGTTCCACTTCTGTCGCCATAAAATCTTCAAAGCCATTCTATCTGGTTAAGTACATTTCCTTATTTCACTTTCCTATTAATCTTGGGTGAACAGATAAGGGTGAAAGGTCAGCTTTAAATGGATTTGGTTTCCTTAGGCTGGGCACTCCTGCTTCAGAATGGCTCTGAGCAGTGCTTTCAATCAACGCTGCCACCACTCACTGTGGTAATGATGGCCAGGGCTTCATTAAGAAGCTCGTTAAGTCCCCTCGTTAAGCTGCAGGGCCGTTAAGACTTTGATTGTTAATGGTTCTTCGTTAAGGAGAGCGAGGAACCAGGCTCCCACGGTGGTCCTGACCAGCCGGGTTTTTGGCCAATTGGCCCCAGCTGGCCTCCTCAGAAGATGAGAGGAAGTCTGAATGCAAAATTTAAACACTTTTCACTTCATTTTTGTGATCGTAGCTGCGATGATACAATCAATAAACCTACACAGGTGCACTAGTAAAAGATGAAAATGAATATTCACATAAGCCAACACCTCATCTATGACTTGGCCCATTGTTGGGTGTGTGTCTATTTTTGACAGCATGATTAGTGATTGGCCAAGTGCGTTGACTCATTGCCTCTCTGGTACTTTAAGCCATTTCCTTGTGTTATTTTGAAATACAATGGAAGATACAATGGAAGTGAGCCATAGACCAATTTGCCTGAATGTCTGCAAGACTGCCTCTAATAGAGCTGGCAGATTGTAGCAGGGCTGCCCATAAGAAGTACATGGAGAGACCATTTATCAGCTTTATTGCAATAGTTGGAGATGGTGATCTTACACATATTCGAGCTGGGCAGTGAAATCTAAACTCAAGTGGTCACTGGAGATACTGAGGTCCATCTGGATGCAGTGTATCAATGGAGTGTGTCTTTGACAGAATCTAGACGTACTGTCATCGAATTTACATTTCCTGGTTTTAATTGGGCTGTAAATACTAAGCCTTGTCGCAGCTGTTGTAGTTGCTGCGTAGGTTCAAAGGAAGACAGACAGTCAGAGGCGGAATTCGAGGCATGAACTGTTTTCTGTAGTGTAGTGGCAAACGCATTGTGGACAGGCTGGTAGAGAGCTGGTGTTAATAAACAGGTATATAAAGTTGATCTCAAACTATTAGGGTTTAAAATTGTTTTTTATTTGACCTCTAGGTTTGTTCTGGTTGGAAAGGGCATAAACAAGTGACAGAAGATTGTACAACATTATTCATACTCCCTGAAACTGTCAGTTTTTTAAAGGAAACGCAGCTTCTATGCGATTTCAAATGCTCCTGGTACCATGTTGTAAAGAATTCTTTTATACTATAAACCTAGAACAGCTGATACAGTCACTCTCTACTCAGTTAAAAGTCAATTCTAAATTATGGCTAAAACCAAAGAGCTTAGTGAGCTTAAAGCTATATTTCAAAGGTTATATTAGGAAGCCAAAATGACCCCTGAGCTGACAAGAACGGTAATTCCAAGAAGCCCAGAAGTATCCAAGAACCACTGCCAAGACCATCCTGATAAATCAACATGTCACCACCAGCAGACACTGTACAAGACTGGTCTCCATGGATGTTGAAGAAGGACTTAACTACTCCAACACAGGAACACAAAAGCTCTCCTAGATGTTGCAAAAGCTCAACTGATTAAAGAAGAAAGCTTTTGTTCATCAGTTCTGTGGTCAGGTGAGACAAAACTTAGGTTGTTGGTACACACAGACGTGGCTTTCATTTCATGACAGACTGAGATACTTTCAACCCTAAAAACATCCCAGTGATAAAGTATAGTTTTGGAATGGGATGCTTTTTCAAGCAATGGGCCAGGCAACTTTTTGTAAGGTAATGGCATTATGAGAAAAGACATTAAGATTGTGGAGGAGAACATGAGGTGATTTGCAGAAAAAACTTGTCCTTGGGCAGCATTGGAGCTTCCAACTAGACAATGATCTGAAACAGTCAAAGTGGTGAAGAAATGGTAAAAAGAAAACACTATTAGCTTGTTGGGGCGACCCACCAAGAGCCCAGTTCTGAATCTCATCGAGAATCTGTGGAAGAACAAGAAACCAGAGTGATGACAAAGAAGAATCCAATGTCAAAAACCTGGAGATCGTCACAAAAGAGTGGAACAAAATCCCAGTGGAGACAAGCAAAAACCTTGTTTGTAGTTTTACATAGCATTTGATTGATGTGGTGGCAAATACAGGCTTTGAAGCTGATTACTGGACTTGACATTTTTCATAAAAATGACATAGAAATAGCTGTCATACTGCTTTCTGTCACTTGTTGATGTAATTTCCAGGGAGAAGAAACTGTTCAAATTTAAGTTCTCTATAAATCAAAATTCGGTGTAGCACAGTATTCTGGGCTTAATGTATATCAGTAGCAGCTTTGACAGGAATGCACTTGTAATCACAGGTGTAATAGCAGTAATGACAGCTTGCTCTTTTTTAGCTCCTGCATATCCTGGTGTTGTGCATACTGGCTCTTTTCCCTGCTGTAGCTCAATGAGACATTTCATTAGAACAGACATCTTTAATGTCAGCACTAACTCCTGTGCTTTCCCTCCTTTGACTCGTCAAAATGTCGGTTGTGAAAGAAACTCACTGACTGAGTGTTAGTCATAGTGGACGTTGAAAATGGACCAAAAAAGACCCCCCAAAAACATCTTGAGTGAAGTTACGTGATGATACATTAATGAGATAGTGTGTTAGGAATATCAACTAATTTTCACAGTAGAAATCAAAATTCCAGTAGAAGGTTTTCATAGCAGCTTTGTGTCACAGTTGACCTCAACAGAAATTCTTTTGCCAGACATTGTTCAGAAACAAAACTACATAACGTTAGGAAATGCAGATCTTAGTGGGACAGCATTAAGATAACAGCACAATATATTACTGAAAATAATGTAAGTAACCTACTATAAGACTATGGGATAGAAGGTTAGAAGTAATACTGGCAATGACACCGACGTAGTGAAGTAATATCATATACATGATAATGACTTATTACACATGAAATTAAAAAAAACACATGAAAAATTAGATATTACACATGATAATGACAATTTGTCAGCTAAATGCATGGCTTCAGTCGCAAAACACACACATACTCTACCATTTAAAAGTTTGAGGTCACTTAGAAATGTCCTTATTTTTTAAAGAAAAGCTTTTTTTTTCAAGGACGATGACATTAAATTAATCAGAAATACAGTCTAGACATTTTTAATGTGCTAAATGACTACTCTGAATGGAAACGGCTGATTTTTAATGGAATATCTCCATAGAGGTACAGAAGAACATTTCCAGCAACCATCACTCCTGTGTTCTAATGCTACATTGTGTTAGCTAATGGTGTTGAAAGAGTAACTGCCGATTAGAAAACCCTTGTGTAATTATGTTAGCACATGAATAAAAGTGAGTTTTCATGGAAAACATGAAATTGTCTGGGTGACCCCATACTTTTGAAAGGTAGCGTACCTGCTTAGGAATTCCACATGAGGCTTTCATGACCTAAAAGTAGTATATTAAGCCTTATTTTGGTATTTGGATGACATTACAACAAGGGCACTTGATGAAAGCAAATCAGGTGCCCTTGTTGTAGTTTTATGGTGTTGCCGTTTTTTATTTTTTGTTTTAGCCCTAAAGACTTCTGACCATATGATACTTCTGCAAGTGCCTAAATCCAAACTTACCATTTGCTCCACCTTCTATAAAAGAGCAAGCTACAGTGCTTTTACAGCTGCTTTCATTTTTTAAAAAATTTATTCATTTATTTGTCCTTTATTTTACCAGATAAAAAGTTTGACAACCAGTTCTCATTTGCAAACAAGAATCTGAGATTTCTAAGAATCATCGATTGCATGCACATGTTTAGGCTTGATGTTTTGTAGCTGATCAAAGATAACCCCTTCATTGACATCACTGGGTGCATGAACATAGTGAAAAGCCTCAGAGTAACAGTGCATCTCAGTCTAGTTTGTGCATCCAGCTCACACAGTACCCTCTAATGTTGATAAAAGCGCTTTTAGATTTTCCAATTTGCATTGTCATTAAAATAAAGGGCTCTTCTGAAGGTGAAGTGTTGTTTAACTTTTGACTTTGTGCCATCTTCTTCAAATAGTTTTAGCTTTCCGCTGACAGTCTGGACCTGGGACTGCTTTTTCTGAGCCATAAACAGCCTTGTCAACACCCGTGCTCATCGTTTACCCCCCAGGAAGCTGGCGTATCCATGCCATTTCCCCCCTTGAAAAATAGCGATCCTCAAAGTAAATGAACATTTCGATTCACAGTATCCATTCTCATTTCATTTAGCAAATGTGCTTAGCTGTTGCCACGCAACAATGCTTTCCTGCGCTACCCCCCCACCACACATCCCCTCCCCATCTTTCTCTCCGCTCTCTTCTCTCCATCTAAAGTCACAATGTCACACTTTCTTGCGAGTGGGGCCTAATTTAGCGGCTCTTTTTTTCTCCTTTTTGGTCACAGTTGCTATTCGATCCACGTAGGTGCGGGGGTAATGAGCTTGAATCTTGATGTGCTCGCCGCATCCCGCTGGCTCGTCTCTCTCGTTGAGGACGGAGGACAGTGTGGAGCGTTCCCTCACATTACCTCTCCATGCATGAGGAGGCCGCTGGTTGCTCGGCTGCTCTGCTTTTCCCACCGGGCACTGATCCAATAAAACTCAACACAGGACCGTGATCGATACGGCATGTCCTACTGCCATGCAACCCCTCCACTCTCACTCATACACACCTATTAGTTAGGGAATAATAGATTGGCCTACTGTTCATTATTCCTGTGATTTGGTGCTTTCATTAAATAGCCAGGCCACTGCATGTGCACAGACTAGTAAGCTCTCGCCGTCCACAGCTGCCGGGAACTGAATAGGGGCTTTAAGTGTGAGCAGGAGAGCATGTGTTCTGGATATCGTTGAGATTAGCGAGATCAGGGTTCATAACTGCTCATACTACCGGAATAGAAAGATGAGAAAGTGTGTGTCTGTGTGTGTGTGTGTGTGTGTGTGTGTGTGTGTGTGTGTGTGTGTGTGTGTTGGAGAGAGAGAGGGAGGTATTGTGTGCATTTCTTTTGTCTGCTTCTGTTTAAATTCATTATATCCTGGAGGCATGCAGGGGATAATCTGCTTGTTTTGTCTTCACCGCCTGTCTGAAAAAACAAACTTAATTTTTAACTGGTGTTTACTCTTGTCTTTTTTCCCCCACTCTTTCTCATTCTCTTCTGTCCCTAATTCCCACCACCCTTTCCTTTCTTTTGCTTTTTCTTTTCGGTGCTCCTCTTCCTATCGTCATCCAGCTCCACACTGACATGGACAGGAATGATGGACGCACTAAGTATGTCCTGCGAGGCGAGGGGGCGGGCTCGGTCTTCGTGATAGACGAGAAAACAGGTAACATCCACGTCACCAAGCCACTGGACCGCGAGGAGAAGGACGAGTACCGTCTCATCGCCACGGCCACCGACAGGCAGACCGACCGAGCCCTGGAGCCCTCGTCACAGTTCATAATTCGGGTGCAGGACATCAACGATAACCCGCCTGTCTTTGATGAAGGCCCCTACAGCGCCATGGTGCCCGAGATGGCAAATATAGGTACGTGAAGCACAGCGGGAGGGACTGTTATGACTGATTTGGGGTCAAGGAGGACAAGCATGACTCCTCATAGTAATCTGAATTAATAATCAAATGAATGACACACATGAGTAAACCAGTAAATAGTTTGGTAAACTTCAGATTTAAAACTCTTTCATTTTATAATATCACTGTTAACTCAGAGGAGTTGTCGTCGGCTTCATCTGCTCTCTAAGCATGTAGCCAATCTCTCAGCAGACTCACCAACTGTTACCAAATTTAGCCAGCTAGCTTTTGTCAGCTGCAGCCACAACAATGCCAGAAAAAGAAAAGAATAATAAACACAGTGTATCTCCCTTTTTTATTTAGCTTCACAAGCCTATAGCATGCTGTCTAACCTGCCAGCCAATAAAAAGGCTTGGATATATTACTCAACAACCAAACTGGAAGAAGGTTTTTAATTAAAATTACATACATCACAATGTCGACCTGTCCAGGGTGTCCCCTGCCTTCACCCTAAGTCAGCTGGGATAGGCTCCAGCCCCCCCGCGACCCTAATGAGGATTAAGCGGTGTATAGATAATGGATGATGGATATATCACAATGTAAAAATACTATGCTACAAGTAGGAGTCATGCATTTAAATCTAGACTTAAGCAAAATAACAAACGTATTACCATTAAAGCATATTCTTCAAGCCTTTTTATTTTAGATTTCTAAGGTCTAAGTCCTTGTTTGAACCATAACATGAGTTCCATCCACAAGAGAAGTTGTTCAAAGCCGTCCTGTAATACGATCAACTGAACTTTCTATCCTGATCTGACCTGTTCAGTACAGCAACCCAATTTGTTGCATCTTTCCCACAGTTATAACATGAATAAATTGCTATTGCAATGCCATATGCCATCCAGTCAGCAGTTATAGTTACATTTTGCATGATAGACAGATGTTTTCATTTAATCTTTTGACCAGAAGGCAATATGAAGGGACCGTTATTATAGTGTGATCAGCCAGCGTTTGTGCAAAGCTGAACACATGGTCACATAATTGCAATCGTGGATTTGCAAAAGTTCCCTGGTAGCTCTTTTGGCCAAAAGGGACTTTATGTAGTTTGGAATCTTTGTCGTATGTCACAAACATTCTTTTATCTCATCTTTTCTCGTCCTCCCTCTGCTGTAATTGAGCATGAGAGCAAAAACAATAATAAAATGATAAATAACGTTAATAGCAAGGATAGGAACTTACCTTAATATAGTGTGCTATTAAAGTTACATTCTGTGAACGAACCGAGGCCATAGCGTTTTATTGGTTTATTGTTTAATCAGAATAAAGTAGAAGCCGGTGACTGCTGTCAAGCTCCAAAATGATGGATGTCCCACTTGACCACGGCTAGACAGTATACTTTATTATTTCTATCTCAATGGGCTGAATTGTCTGAAGGCATTTTATTCAATTGCTTTGAATCTGCAGTCTGTATGCTCGGCACTGAAATACGCATTTTGAAAATATTAAAAAACGTCAATTTATAGCAGCGAATTAAACCAAAGAGGAACTTAGCATTGGAAATTTAAAACCTCTATTATTTTAATTGTAACATAAACACCTATTATGAAAATCACACCAGCTAATATTTGAAATACAATAAGCGTATTAATGTAGCTGTAGATGTCCTCAGTATGAGGCTTTGACAGCTGCAGTTATGCAGCCATTATACAACACAGCACTGCCATAATTATTGCCTGCTAAGATTCCATTCACACTGAATCACAATTCTGTACACAGACTTGTTAGACTTCATCACAATGAAGTCTGAAATGGGTATATTGTATGGTGGGAAAACCTGCTGCAATTTAGGTGCCGTGCAATACAATAGGTTCAATATGTGGATGGTTTTCAGAAAACAAACTTGAGCAAGGGAATGTTTATTTGCTGCTAAAGACTAAGTCTGAATCCCACAACTAATATCAAACCACCTCAAGGCAGCTGATCAAAAAGAGCTGTTCCACATTTGCATTAATATTTATCACACTGCTTTTACTCAACAACCAAACTGGAATTATTTAACCGTTTTTTAAATAAATGCACATAAAAATCACCTAATTTCATCAGTTTCACATCCAAAACTTGAAAGGCTCTGAAAATCTGCTGCGAGTGATGTCGTCCAGCATGATCAGTATATTATCAGTCAAAGTCTGTAAATATTTCCTCTGTGCTCTTCTCACTGGTTTGAGGAGGACAGAGCTCACGTACGTCTGTGCATTAATCAAGGTGCTGCAACATGTAATTCAAGACCATTTTCAGTCAAATCTCATTCAAAGTCCTGATGAAGCTGGTGGACTGACCTTTTGACTGTTTTAGTGAAAGCTTCAGAGGAACTGAAGCTACAGACAGGTGACAAATTAAAGGAAAGCCTGAACCTTTGACCCCTACAGTGAGGGGATCTGGCTGTTATGCTGTCGGGGGCAATTTTCTGTCCTGTGTGTTCACCTTTATCCCATTGCTATGTATTGGTAGACCAATTATCAGCCTGGGCAATTATCGTGGCTGATATTTGTCATTTTTCCAATTATCATTATCTGTATTCTAAAAAAATGGGCCTATTATTGATAAATGAAATGCACTATTTTAGGTCTAATGCAGCCTCCTCTCTCTGTCTGTAGCCACTCTGTGGTCTCTCTCAAGCAGAGACTGCAAAAGCTGAACAAGAAACACAAGTTGTTGCCACAAACCAGGAAATTACAGTCAGCTCCATAAATATTTAGATATTGATACAATTTTCAGCATTTCTGCTCTGTACACCACCACAATGGATGTGAAATTAAATAATCAAGATACGCTTTCAGTAAAGACTTTCAGCTTTAATGTGAGGGTATTTACATCCAAATCAGGTGAACAGTGTAGGAATTACAACACTTTTTATATGTGCCCTCCACCCCAAAAAAGTCTAGAGTTCAGTCGTGTTTGCATTTGGAATCTGATTAGGCTGAAAAATCCATCAGAAAGATAGGAAAAACATCAGGTGTGGCCAAATCAACTGTTTGGTACATTCTTAAAAAGAAAGAACACACTGATCAAACTGGGTTGATCTCACATCCTAATTTAATGTCATGATTCCTGCTCTAGCCCCTGCCCTTCTTTCTCCTTCTTCCTCTTTTCTTCCTTCTCCCTTCTGTCTCCCTCCTTTTTTCCTGTCATCTGTCTCTCCTTCCTGAATCTTCCACCTGCCTGCAGTCTGATTGCAGCAATGTGAATCAGCTGTCATAATTAGCTCACTCCAGTCACCTGTTTGCAATTCCACCTCTCAGTATTTAAGCCAGCTCTGTCATTTACTCCCTGTCAGATCACAGACTCGTATCTCCACTTGAACTCTGTTTCTCCCCCTCCTGGATTTCTCCCACATGGACTCAGTTCTCCTTCCAGATTCTCACCTGCCCTGCTTCAGTCTCCAGCCTGCCATAAACCCACCTGGACTTTTGTCACCCTCATTCCAGGATAACTGTCCATCCCCTCTGTCTTCAGCTTTCTGTCTGCCTACCTTGCCCAGTTCTGTTTCCCCCCCACTGGTTTTGTAAGTACTTCATTTTGTTGCCAGGTTCAGTTATACCTGTTTGGTTTTTGTAGGTCTAGTGTAGCTTATTTTAGTATTAGATTTGGCTTAGTCCCCCCCCCCCCCCCCCCCGGAACATTTAATCACTTCTATTTCTGTCTCACATATTCACTTAATGAAAAAGCCTAGTTATGAATTGCATTTAATGTGTGTGTTTCGAATATCAGTTATCGGCCTTTCTTGATTACCAATAATCAGCATCGGTTCAGCATCTTATGCTGTGATCTTCACAGTCACCAGATCCTGACCTCATCAAACATCTGTGGGAGATTTCGGACCGATGTGTTAGACGGTGCTTTCATCATCAAAACACCAAATAAAGAATATTTTTTTGTAGTGGTGTCCAATCTCCACCAGTAGAGTCCAGACACCCAGTATCAAGAAGCACCAAAGCTGTTACTAAGACACTTCACACTGAGTTTTCCTTTAATTTGTCACTGTTGTTTCCACGCGCTGCAATGCATCAGTTGCAGTTATGTCAGGCATATCACCATAAAGCAGTTATATCACCACTTATGTGCAGTATAATACAAGATACATTCTATTCTACTCTCATGGCCCTGCGCTATACTCCACATTAAATTACCCCAAGCATGTAACGGTTGCAAACACTCAAGCAGCAGGTTGTATTTAACGGCACTGTTGCTTATTGTCAAGGTTAGGTGATACACAAGGTGAGATTTCATCTATTAAATTGAATGAACTTATACACAGACAGATTTTCTTTCAGTAAGTCTCAGTAGTCTTGACCATTTCATGTTATGCAGTCAAACTGATATAATATTCAATACAGGCAATGTTGCATGCCTCAAGCGACTGCCCAATTATTACATTTAATATACTGAAATATAATTAAGTGAAAACAGAGATTAACCTGTTCTGAGTCTAATGAATGAACTGCTCAGTGATGCATGTCCATGTGATATGTTAATAAGAACGTGTCTTTGATCTTAGCTGTGTTTCACTTCAGGCTTTGCCAAGTCGAAGACACTGACAGCAGCTCTGCAAACATTTGCAAAAGTAAATTTGATTGACAGGTCCAAGAAATGTTCCTGTCTGTGCTGTTTCAACTGAGCTGTGTGTTAGTGTAGCACAAGTCAGAATACAAGTCCTGGGTGCCCTTCCCAGATTGTAACACCTAGATATAGTTTCTAAAGGGCCCTCAGTGCAGTTACAAGCTAAAAGCAGTGCGCAATGAAGGGCATTTGTCCTGCTTATACAGTATGTAGGACATAAGCTTTACCTCTCTTTAATAGTCCTCAGTCTCATAAAAATGTTTTGTGTAGTTTCACTCTGGTATATGGTGCTGAAACAGAATATAGAAAGCAACTTAAGGTGGAAAGTCCATTATAGGCTTTTTATAAAAGTTTTATATAAGTGCTAAAATGCTTGCTCTCATTTTTTTTTTCCAGCAGGAGTGAGCAGGTCAGGTAGTTCTGTTCAATTTTATTACTCTTTTTGGCATGAAATTGCATCTCTGTTTCCGTCTGCTCTCACCAGACAGAGAGAATTTCATGGCTGGATTTGGTGGCTGTGCTCAGACACACAGACCTCTCCGAAAATCCCAAAAAATCAAATGCAAATGGGAATACAATTTAAATGCAACACGGACAGAAACTGTAATAAGTTAGATTAATAGCTGATTTTTAATGACACTGTCACCAGAGCTGCTTGTAGGATGTATGAGTCCCTTCTCTTTTTGTTGATTAAATACCTGTAACCATCATACAGCAGCGGGAATGATACAGTGCATATGTTCTGTCTGCAGTCACTAATTTAAAAGATGTGCTGCTTGTAATTATGCACAGGCCGAACAGTGAGGGTCATTATAATGATAATATGAATATTATTATTGTAGGGAGCTCTCAGGTTATGTAATCATGTAAATGCCTTAAACGGACCATTGTTTTTATTGTAACATTTGCAATTTTCTTGATTGTGTGCGTGTAAATGCACACCACATAGATGCAACTACAATATGTTTAATTACTGGAGCAGACAAAGGCGTATACAAAGAAACAGAAACACGTATTGCAAAACATGAAAAAAAAAAGTCATAATCTGCCTATTAGCGCTGCAGTTTATTCATATTCGGGTCGTGCGCACTGTGTTGCTGCTTTGGGACTCGGTTTTCTATCAGCCTGGACTTTCCGCTCAGCTCATTTGGTAACTGACATCCACTTAAAAATGGGACGAGGGGCTGATGTGTCTGGTCATAACTGAAACCCATCTTGACTCCAACTGTGAATAATCTATTCTGCCTTCTAATTATGCATGCGTCCTGCTCCAGACTGTTTCCCGACGCTGCACGGTGAAGCAAAATGGCAAGAATTGGATGGTCACACCCACCTGTGCTCGCACCTCTGTGTTTGAGTCGGAGCCCTCAGTGAAGCAAGGCTTTGTGAAAATGCTTTTACTGTGGCGGAAATGGTGGATTCTTCAAAATGAATAAATTCAGGTTGGCAAACGTGGCTTTACTCTAAATTTATCAAAAGCTTCTCCTGGGTGCCTCAAATGGTAGAACCTCAGAATCTACAATAAATCAAAGGGTACAGTTTTTAAATTGCTGTTTCTGTTTTGTCTATGTTTGCCTAAAAATATATCTATATAATATAGATTTTCACCTAAATTTGTGACCTATAAGCTGAAACACTGAGATTTGAATAAAATTGGGTACAAATACAAGAAAAAATGAATGAAATAATTGATATAGAGATTATTAAATTATATGCCACTTTCCAAACTTTCATTTTTATTTCATTTTCATTGTGAAAATGGCAAACAAGTGCATGTCACAGCCACACAGACCTGACAATATTTCTGTGACTGCAGGGAGATCTTGTAGAATGTGACAGGGATGTTTGGAATAGAAATGCAATAAGTGGTAAGGGCGGAAATGGAGGGATTTTTTTTGCACTCACACTGCAGCAAGATGTTGGAGTGACAATAACTGTCTCAGATTGTAATTCCAAGCATGACTGCAGAGTGCCTGTAGGAAACAGTTTGCATGTGCAAAAAGTACTCTAATCTCCATTTAAACTCCGCTCAGCCCCTTAAAAATGAGTTCTACTTTGAGGAACACTTTTCTTTTGAAGAAAAGCACAATTGCTTTCAGGAAAACTTTTGAATTTGCCAGAAAAGTGGGTATTATTCTAAATAATTCACCCCTAAGCTGGTTAGTTTAGAAAAGTTCAGCAAATTTGGCCTGAGGTCCTCGCCATCTGCCTCTTAAAGCTTTTTCCCAAACATCAAGGTCCCTCCTGCGCAGAATTGTTTAATTCAGGTTAGAATAATGACCCTGCCAGCAGCCTGCCGGGGCAGGGCCCAAGGAGAGGGGGTGATGGAGACGAGCACTATTTAGTAATCCTATCAGCTGCCTTATGAGCGTCTGCTCCTCACAGCAGCTCAATCTTCAGACTGAGTTGTTCAGTCAATCATGGATTCAATATTTACTCGACGATTCAATATTTACCAAGGCGCTTCGCCGCACGCGTGACTGAGGAGATAGTGCTGTGAGGATCCTATCAAAGACTCGTTACATGAGACATTTAAGGGTGAGGCTGGGGGGGAGGAGGGGGGAGGGATCGTCTCATATAAGGCAATGAGACGCTGATGCAAGGTGCGCTGGAATCGAGCCAGTCTCTCTGCTTGAAATGCGTCTGCAAAGTGTTTTGTGCTGGTTTCACTCGACTGGGCGTAAACATCTTGCCAGATGTGTATCTGCATTCCAGGAAAATGAGTCACATTTAAAGTTTAACCTTGAGTGTAGATATTAAAATCCAGAATCCTTATGTATATCTATAAACTAGAGAACGATTCCTATTCCTTTTCCCCAGGGGACAGATGTCTTATAGTAAGAGCATGCGTTCCAGTCGGGTGCGTGGCAGTGTGAATATTTGATCCTTGTGGAGTGTGACTGGCTGTATAGCACGGTTGGCAGGGTGCATACCAATGGGTTTCCCTCCGCCTTGCACTTGTTGCATCAACCTCAGAACCAAAACTGTTTGATCCCTCAGTCTGATTAGTTTTTAACTGCTGTCAAAAGAAACATTTCTGTCCACTTATCTACTTGCATCCCCCCTGCACTTATCTACAATATCCATATTGGAAAAAAAAGCCTTAAACATAAAGAGATTCAGTAGCAGACACTTTGTAGTCAGTGAGAGAAACTGGTGTAGTGGGTGAGCACTTTGAAATAATAAGTGCAGATAGCACTGTAATATTTTTTTCTAGCTGGTTGGAAAATGGGAGGAATGGAGAAATAAATCAAAACTCAGCATGGATTAAAAATAATGGTCAAACATCTGAAAACAGAGATAAAAAAAAAAATCTTCTTTCTGAAGTATTGCTGTGGGTTTTACTTTGTATCACTGTGTCTCCATTCCTTGTGTACATTACTGTATATACAATGTCCACTCATGCATTCATCCATTAGCTGTCCTGGCTTCATCCTGCAGAGGGTTATGGGGGGCTGGAGACAATCCCAGCTGACATTTGGTGAGAGGCGGGACACCCTGGACAGGACTCCATCACTGGGCTAAAACACAGGGGCAGATAACCGTGCACACTCACATTTAACCTCACTCAACCAACAGCCAATTTAGAATCACCAATTAACCGACCAGGCAGGCTGGAGCACACAGAGAAACCCCACCACGCTGCCCATATAAACTCTATACTGTGTACTAATGGTGACACTATATCACGTTTTGCAAATATTTAGCAAGACATCAATGTTATTTAATGTGTAGTTATGCACCATGTGTGTCAACAGTCATCCCACCGACTTTGGATTACCACAGCTAATTAAGCTTTGCACATAGAAATCTAAAAGATTTTATGTTAATTTAATTCTTCCTTAAACTGTCTCACAGCCAACCACAATTTGTTGTAATCTGGTGCAGCTGCGAACAGCTTCTTCATTTCCTTTGGGCGTTGCATTGCAGGACAGTAGAGCATAAACAACACACTCAAAAATCCAAGTGTTTGTTAGGATGCAGAAAGATTCTTTTTAACGTAACTCCAGTTTATTTCAGCTCGGATCTTATCTTTGTGGGCTTGAGAGTGGTTTCTGTTTGTCATTCTAACACTGAACTCACAAAGTTTATTGTCCAGATGAGATGGGGTAAAAACACAATAAGCAGTCAGGCATTCAGACTAACCAGATTTGCCAAATGTGTTTGGCAACCAGAGCTTTGACCCAGGTTTAGTCCAAACGACTGACTGCATATGTATGAGGCCACATTTTTTCTGTGCACTGCAGGTTTTACCAACATTATAGGTCCAGTTCTGCAAATTAGGTTTAGATAGTGCAACTACTTAATGCATCAAAGTAAACTACTCAGCAAAAACATGGTCCCTGTATGTATTCCTATATATTCATGTTATTAGAGCTTTAATACTAAGGCATAATTATGTAACTTCACTGAAAGTCTGAACTACTTTATATGCAAACATGTACTCTAGTCCAGTGGTTTCCAATGTGGGGGATGGACCCTCTGACTTATATGATGAATCTTACAGATTAAGAGATGATTAGTAGGTGAGGAATGAAGAAAAAACTTCCACACAAAGTGGAATTAATGTCTTTTTCTCTGTGTGAAGAGAACAGTTTGTGCACAATTTTACATCTTTGGACTGAAAACTATAGCTTACCTGAAAAAGCCCATGTTTTTTTGTCTTTTACCTTTCTCTTCAGTGGGTTATATAACTTTTTTGCACATGTAAATGCTCAGCAAGCCTACAAAGCCCATACTCCACGCCAAAGGGAGTTATTCTCTCACCTGTCCGAAACACTACATTTGAGGTCCAGGTAGTCTGACTCACTGGATGTAGATTGAGGGCAAAAACCTGGCATTTGCCCCACATTTCACGCGGCTTTCCCCTGTCCTTCCACTATCTGTGTGTTACAGTCTTCAAAATCCCCTTCACTACAGGAAACAACAACAACCTCTGGGCAGCAACCTACATGCAGAAAATTTCAAGTTCTGCCAAAGGTTTGGACCGTGCAGTGAAGCAACCCTGCTGGTTTTACTGTGAAATATCCATTTTAATGGCAGCCCTCGCCTCCCTGCATGCAAATGTGCCACCAAAACAGTTCCTTCATTTCTATTTTGAGTGAACGCCATCACCACATCCTGTTCATAGCCCTGCCCAAGAGGATTGTTTTGGTTTAAAGAAATCCACACACAGCAGAGCTTATTGTCTCCCCCCATAGCAGAATAACAATGAGGTGCAGCCAAACCATTCTACACAGGACCATGTCAGTGTTAGAGAATGGTCTGACCCTGTGAGGTTAATGCAATGGCTTTTTTTCTTCAGTTACTTATTTATACCAGCGTAACACATTTTAATAATGCCTCTTAGAATCTAGTTTGGTGCAAAATCACACAAAGAAAGAACAACTGACTCACAGTTTGCTGTTATTTGAGCTGCATCTCCAGATCAGTGGTTCCTCTGTGCAGACAGTGTGACCTCGCTTTCGTCTGTCAGGTGGACTTTTCAGCAGGAGAGCCTAAAGCTTTGATTATACTGCAATGTGAGGCGTACACAGACAACCGCGGATGTGGAGTTGTCATTATACCACTTTTCTAGTCTGCTGTATTCTGTCTGGATGGCTCTGTTGCATACATTACACACACTGTAGGTCGTATCTACATATTTGTGTTGATCGTGCTATGAGATGACATATGTTGTGATTCGGTGCTATATAAATGCATTTAAATAGAGGCTTATTCATGTATACATTACTCTTGAGCATGTGCACTATTTCCCTCGAAGCTTGTTTAGCCTCAGACTGCACTTGGACATGAGTACATGCCTGCTGAAGCAATGCACAGTATGAATACAATAATGTCTTTTGTGAACAATGAAGCATGCAAACATTGTCTTGTAGAAGAAAACATTGAAATTATAAACTTGTAAATGACATTTGCGAAGGTTAGAGAGGGAATATCTAATAACTCGTAGCATCTGAAATGTAACAAAGAAACCCAACAACAGGAGAAATCTTGTATTTTTTAATGCTGTTTTGGGCCTCAATCCACAAAGGCTTGGAACCACAAATTTAATCTTTGGCAAAGTATTGTACCTTATGGGTAAAATCTTTAGCTGTGAAATGAATGCATTGGTGTAAAAAGCAAAATATATCCCTCCAGACTTTAGTAGAGTGGAAGTATAAAGTAGAAGAATACAGCATGGGAATAACTGAGTGCAATATTTAAGTAAATATGCTTAGTTACTAACCACCTGGATGAATGAAGCTACAGTATAAAAGTGTATCTGAGCTGCAGTTAAAGTACAGTACTATTTTATGTTTCTGCTTTGTTGATGCCACTTTACATTTGTGGATTCTATTAACTTTAAATAGCATTTTGTCCTTTTAAACTGGTATTCTAATTTCTGAGAAAGTGTAACATTTAGGTTTACTACTCCTTTAGGATTGTGTGTCTGATGTCCACGTTTCTTTAGATTTTTATAATTTTTTTGCTGCAACACAACCACCGTTTTCTTACAGCAGGAAAACAGTGTAAAGAAATGAAGGAAAGTTTGTTGTGACTCAGTCTGTCTGCTAAGGGCCAGTGATGATCAGGCACCTTCGTCAAACATATAGTCAAAAATCAATTCTGGATCAAAAGTCTTCAAAAAAGTT